>NC_143393.1:651500-977250 GCF_980474605.1 Leiobunum rupestre | reverse complement strand
TTCGTCTTCGGAAACGGCCGCTTCAACCTCCGGTCGCGGAGGAGGTTGGGCCCCCGGGAACGACGGAAAAGACGACTCGGCGGTCGCGTCCGAAGGGGGACGTTGGCGGGCTGGACGGCCGAAAGAGGAGACCGATAATGGTGGCGAAATCATCGGGAGCGGATGGGGATGATATGGCGGCGAAATATAGTCGAACGGGGGTAAAATTGGTCGTGGGCGAGGGAGAAAATCGAGGCGATACTCGAAAAGTAGCGGTCGGAAAAGTTTTTGGGGGTACCTCGATTTTCGAAGCCGCGACTCAAAAAGTCGATGACTAGGCGAAAATTTTGGAGGAGGAAGACGCGGAGAAACGCGATCTTTGAGTAGCGGCCCGCTTTCGAGCCGACGGAACGAATCTCGTCGTCGACTCGGATAATTATTAATTAACGATGATATTTAAAGTTTTTTTCTACTTTTTGGGAGTTTTTTTTTAAATTTCAGTAACTTTTGGATTCATCCGCGCGACCCTCTCCGACGCCGAATAAGATCCTTTTATCGAGTCAGTTTTATAAATTCCGCCAAGTATACTTCCGTGGTGTAAGCGTTTCGCGAAATTGTTTAGCGAGTCTGTATTTAGTCAGTTTTATAAATTCCGCCAAATAATCTTCCGTGTAATATACTTCCATGTAAGCGTTTAGCGAATCTTTTTGTTAGTTTTCTAGCCTACTTGAACCTTTTCCGTCAAATATAATTCGGTGTAAGCTACTTTTGTGTAAGCGTTTTGCGAAAGCCTTCCTATTTTTATTACCGTAAATGAATTGTAAAACTATATACAGCTGAATTTTGCTCCTATAAAAGCCCGCAAGAAAGGGAGTTTTCATTCATTTCTTTAAACAATCTCTTCGTGGTAAGTACCTTGGATTCGGGATAATACCTAAACTTCGTGCTGGTAAATATAATATGAGCCTTACGTTATACCTGCGTTGACATTTCAGTAATATGGGAACTCCCTGGGAAGATTTAATTGCTTTCGCCGGTCCACTAGTAAACTGGCCTGATAATTATAGAACGATATTTTGGAACCGCCCGGACGACGGCGACGAAGAGCTTTTCGAGCGACTGTTATCAATTGCCAAATTTGGATTTGCTAACCGAGTTCCAAAGAATTTACTAGCGCAAGTCACGTCGGAGGTCGTATTAAGGGGACATGGTCGTTGTTGCGAGATGATATTTGGTTTCCTTTATGGTTTCTGGGAAGAGGACGCGCGTTTTCGGCAGGCCACCTGGTCTTACGACGTTCGTCGGCAGCAGGTGATAAATTTGGAAAGAGAAACCGGTAAGAGACAAAACGTTTTTAATCATTTTTATGGGGCAGAAATATTTAATCTAGTCAATATTTCTTTTATCGCGTATTAGTACAAGAAGTAGAACGGCAAAGAGTAGGCAGTGTCGACTAACCAGTCGGCGCGAAACAAATGTATCGTTATTCGTAATTTCGCGAATCTTTAAAAATGTATAATAATCGAATAAAAATACAAATTTTTGTTACGCACGTCTTTAAAGCGTTGTCCTTTATTCCGTCCAGTAAAATTTTTATATCTTCCTTTAAAATTAATTTTAATTTTCATTTATATACTTTAAATTATATAGAGGCTATATTACGTCATATTTCTAACCTTCTAATACATCATAATTGCAAAATTTGTTAGCACGTGGAAGCGCTACATAGAGGACAGCCGCAACGCAAAAGGAGAGCTGGGTACATATACGGTTTCCATATTCTTTACAGCAATAAGGAAATTATTCAAAACCACAATTTGATAAGCCTGATAATACTTTCCCATAATCTTAACATGAACATAGCGTAGCCATGACAAATGTAAGATATTTATTAAAGATATAAGATTTTATATTATATATAATCGTTCGAGAAATGCATACGCGCAAGTGTCTTTCGAGAAATTGTCCTTCACGGAAGATGCGAATAAGAGCGCAGACGAGCGAAGAAGAGCGAAAAAAGGTGAAAAAGGGTGAATAGGTTTAGGGTGTAAAATTCATTAAGTCCTAACCTAACCTATAGGCTCTAAAAGACTCTAAAAGGCTCC
The DNA here is from genome assembly GCF_980474605.1 of Leiobunum rupestre. Taxonomy (NCBI): domain Eukaryota; kingdom Metazoa; phylum Arthropoda; class Arachnida; order Opiliones; family Sclerosomatidae; genus Leiobunum; species Leiobunum rupestre. Next base: position 975,166 of record NC_143393.1, on the reverse strand, counting down.
TAAAGGCTGTTAAAGTCCCTTAAAGGCTCTTAGGTTGCGGTCCTAAAATTCATTAAGTCCTAACCTAACCGTACCCGTACCCGTACCTGTTTCTGTACTTCACGTTGCGTGAGAGTTGGGTGAGAGTTTGACTTAACGTTGCGTGAGAGTTGGCTGAGAGTTTGACTTAACATTCCGTGAGAGTCAAAACTACTTAGCTGGGTGAGAGATGTCTGTGAGATTCAATATAATACATTGGGTGAAACTGGATGGAAATGCTAAGTAATATACTGAAACGCTATGAAAGAGTTATTTTAGAAGCTTTAACCTTCGCTCGGTATGGGCCGTTTTAGTATTTTCTTGGTATTTGAAATCTTAATTCTCGATTAGATAAATGGGCTCTATAGAAAGCTTAAGGGTAGTTTAAGGTCTCCTACGAAGTACGAACGAGTGATGGGTGAGATTGAGTCTTAACATTGCGTGAGAGTTCGGTGAGAGTTTTATTTATCGTTGGGTGAGAGATTGTTGAGGGATTGAAAATAATACGCGGGTTGAGAGGTGGGACCATTGTCGATTGGCGGGGATTCCTGTGATAGGCATTTGACGCGTGGGCCACAGTTAGGAGAGAGGTTCATGAGTGCTGTGTGAGAGTTCTACTTAACGGTGGGTGGTAGTTTGCTTCGAGGTCCGTAGGTGTTCGCTGAGATTTCTATTTATCGTTGGGTGAGAGATTGTTGAGGGATCGAAAATAATACGCTGGTTGAGAGGTGGAATAATTGTCGATTGGCCAGGAATCCTGTTATAGACCTTTGTCGCGTGGGTGGCAGTTAGCTGAGAGTTCTAGTTAACTTTGGGTGAGGGATTGAAATTTATACGTTGGTATTGGAAGGTGGGGAAATGTATTGGCTATTGAAAGTCTGGCAAAGCGGGAAATATATTTTATAAAAGATAGTCGAGTAAAGTGGGAAATGTAATTTTATAAAAGGTAGTCGGGTAAAGAGGGGAATTTAAATTTATAAAAGGTAGTCGGGTTAATAGGTTATTGGGGTGCCTTGCTTCTGTTATGGTCAGTGTCTCGTTTTCCTTCGTGCGAGTGAGTTCATAATTTCGCGGTCTTCGTTTTGGCAAAGGGTTTGTTGTTTAAGTGAGAGTACCGTGAGTGTTCGCTGAGATTGCGACGGATTCCGGCGATAGGTCTTAGGCGCGTGGGTGAAGTTTCTGATGGGGCTTTTAGGTGATAAGTGTTTTATGTGGGTGATTTTGTCAGTGTTTTTGGTGTAGGATATTTACGTGTAGGTGTTCGGTTGTGTTAGAGTATACTAATAATTTTATTTTTGCAGATTCGTTTCGTTCAAACTGAGCTTGAAATAGGTTTTTGGAAATTAAGTAAGTTTAAATATTATTATCGATTAAGGTTTATTGAGTTTTAAAAGTATATTTCTTTGTTTTCTTTAGTACTTGGGTAGATATTTAATACGAGAGAGAGTCTTTGTGCGGAGGTTTTTGAAGTCTGGGTAAGTGGTTATTTTATAGTTTCTGAAATTCAACGGTCTTTTTTATCGTTTCAGATAGCTATGTCAAAGAGCAGGGTGTTCGTGGGAGATTTTCCCTTGGCGCAAGAGGCCGTCGTCTTAAATGTGCTACGAGATAAATTTAAGTGGTTTATCCTCCGAAGGAATGTTGTTGGCGAGGAAGTTATCAAGGCTATATTTAGGCATGATCACCAAAAGGAGGAGGCAACCGTTGTTGGGTTTTTCCCACGTGATTCCAAAATTTCCGTTCAAGTAAACGCGAACGTTGAAGTAATAGAATTATGTTTCAACGCGCTAGAAAATAACCTGATTGAAGAAGGCCTTCGTCCGAAATTTCAACGAATGAACTATAATTATTTAGTCGAATTAGCTGATAAACGATACGACAGCTCTAAAGAAATCTTATCGTTTATTGAAAGACAAAACCTGACCCAATACATAAGAGGGAAGATGACTTTGGTGGACTATTTCGTCTAAGGTACGCTGCACCCGATCTGTCCAATTTTAAGATGGCGGGTTTTCGGTCAACCCTTATACAGGTGAAACAAATTAAATTTAATTGCTGATAAACGCGCCTCTAGATAGCATTGATTAACGAAACATTTCGGACGAATAGTGGAGTACAGGAGATTCATGCGACGTCGATTGGTACTATGAGGATTAAAATGGGACGTCCGTTATTCGTCCCGTAGGACGAATTTCGGACGGGACCAAGCTGGGCTCTATGGACCATGATGGGACGTCCCAGGGACGATTTGTGTTTGCTCACGTTTACAATAAGATTCTGACGTCACTAGATAGTCTTAGCCGTCTTTCTCGACCTAATAAAAGCGTTTGATTATGTAAGACACGAGGGACTTTTAAAACATGAAATATAATGTGAATTCGAGGTCAAGCGTTAGAACGGATTAAATCGTATTGAGACAGTAGATCGCTACAAACAAAAATGAAAGGACAATTTTAAAATAGTAAAGTGTCTCATCTTGGAATCCCTCAAGGTTCAATACTCTCGCCAATATTTTTTGAACTTGTTTATAAATGATCGCCTAGTGTTGTTCAATGAAGACTCATTAACTCTATACGCTGATGACTCACTCCCATTGAATAGCGAAGATAACATCATCCTAAAGGCCAGAAAAGACAATAGAAAACTGGAAAAAAATTATAATTGCATCAAAGATAATGAACTTGTATTAAATAATTCAAAAACTGTGTATATGTATATATCGAATAAGAAAATATATGTGCCCTCAAATATTAAAATCGAACTTGAGAACCACACCCTAGAGAGAGTCACCTATTACCAATACCTGGGCCTCTGGTTCGACGAACGATTAACGTAGTCAAAACATGTAGAACAAGTTGCTTAGAAAATATCCAGTAGTATCTAGGCTATTTCTAGAAATTGCTCAATCTTTAAAAAGAAAAGTATGATAAATTCATACTATACTCAGATCTACCCTTATCTTAACTATTGTACTTTTACCTGGGGTAACACATCTCGCGGAAATTTAAATCGGCTGCTAATCTTACAAAAAAGAATTGTCCGCGTGATGGACCAAAAAAGTTATTACGATCATACGGGTCCAATATTTCAGTCCCTTGGAATTGTAACTATAACACGGATTATAAATTATAACTCTGTAGTCCTTATATATAAATCAATTATTAACGAAATTCATAATGAATTTAATCAAAATAACAACACACTATGAATTTCATCAAAAAAATGTACTACTAGCAAGAACGTATGGATGTATAAGAACGTTGAACGATAAAATTGGCGCCTGGTGCCATGATGCAATCGATTACAGAACAACTCCGCCGTCGAACATGATTTCCTATGGGAATCGACAGTACACTGGAAGGCAGGAAAAAAAATTATTTTCAAGTTTTTTCATGCCCAAGATTCAGCATTAGGGAGGCCAGCGGCATTATTCTTACTGTCAACAATGATTGTGTAACACATAAAAATTGCAATACTATACAAGATTTACTCAACAGTAAATAAGAGGATGCTAATGGCTTTTCTTCATAGACACATTTTTGACATGTCTGCTTTCATTGGCTGGGAAGTTCGTGAGCTGGCAGCCGTGTTACAAAAATCAAAAATAATATTTCGTAAAGCATCGCCTCAAACTAGTTATAAATCTTTTCAGTGTAAATAAATGTATTTTTTATATATAAATTTGGTGGAGATGCATTTATTTATGCGTAAATAATTTAAAAAAAAATAAAATAACCATTATCTGTTTAAATTTATTGTAATCTAGGTGCAACAAACACAACACCCCACACAAGGAGAACGCAACCCGTCAAAAGTCGTGGATTTTCTTGTGTACGTTTTCCATTGGCTAGACGCTTTAGCGCCTGCTGCCGTCGGAAGGGGAAAATCCGGAAATTGTCTTCCCCCCGCCCGTAAAACGTTCAGCGTAAAGGCTCGTGACGCTCGTCCAATGAAATTCGTACACAACCCTTCGTTAGCGCGTTTAAAGGCTAGCTGCGTTCTCCTTGTTTTTGTTGCTCCTAGTGGTAATCAACATTTAAAAACTTAAACATTTGCACCCCTGTACTTATACGGTAACAACTTTTTTATATAATCATAAATCATTCTGGATCGATTAGTTTTTACATATTTAATGTAAGCTAACACATAGTACTAACTATTATTACTAAACATTTTTCTTAAAATTAATCGTTCATTTGGTTGAGCTGCTTTTAATAATGTGTACATTAGAGATAAGGGGAGCGACATGGGTTATTTCTTATAGGTTATTTGGTGTACTATGGGTTATGTACTATAGGTTGAAAGGCCCAATTAGACAAGCTCCATTCTTTCCCCCTAATTTTCTTAACCCCCAATGCAGCTGCCCCTCAGCCCTGGGTTATGTACTATAGGTTAAAAAGCCTAATTAGACCAGCACCATTCTTTCCCCCTAATTTTCTCAACCCCCAATGCAGCTGCCCCTCAGCCCCAGCATGTCTATTTAATAATGGACTATAAGAAGGCAGCGTGATATTGTAAGCCTTTTCAACAATAAAGAAAATATATATGAGCAAATACTTTTATTGAACGAGAAATAATTGTTCCTTTAAATACGCGTTATTAGCATTGACAAGTGCAAAGACATTAAAAAGATTAAACGTAGAATATAGGTTTTTTTCGTTTAACATTATTTTGAAATATTCTATAATATTGAACGCTGTAACGTAGTTTGCAGCGTATGCGACGACTGCGTCGAATCTCTGATGCTCCTCGACGAGAAAGAAACGTCCGGCATGCCCTGAATCGCTAAACAAAATCTCGGAAACATTTCGATAGCAATTTAAAATAGCATCGGCCATAGTCTTGAATATATCGGCACTAGCTTGTAATAATGCGAGATGACTGTTGACGTAATACATGAGCCGTGCCAGCTCCCCGGTTTCATCGGCGGTTAGAGTTAAATAGTCGTCCTTATTACGAAGAGTTGTAATAAATGTTATTTCTTTATTGGACGAGACTTTAAGATAGGTCGTGTTTGAGAGTGTCAGGCTCTTTTCAGCGCTCGATTCTGAGAAGCCGAACAATTCGACCCAATTGCGGCTTAGTATTTGCCAGGCAGACACGTCGACGGTGAAAATTGAAAAGTTATTTTTATTGACGAAGACCAATTCGACTGAGAAATCGCTTTTTAGGTTAAAAGTTAGGAAAGATTGTTGGGGTAATAGATATCTCTGATTAATCTTCTTAAGAGAGGGTGTTGTTTTAGACCATTTACGTGGTTCTGCAGAATCTGTATGAGGAAAAGTAGTTTTAATAAAAAAGTGGTTTTGCGTAATTAAAACGTACGTACCCATGTCGGAATTGTTTCTTTTGTACATCCGAAGGATAGTGATGCGTTCGCACCGATAGTTAAGGGTCTACTGAGTAGAGGTTCCACTGGAGAAGTGGCCTTTATAGCCGACTTTTTAATGACGTAATATTGGAATGACGCAAATATTTAAATACGTCATTAAATTTTGTGACGTTGCGGGTGTCTACTGATACGTTAATATTATAATTTTTAAACCAAAACGTTACATACTCAAGGAGAGCAAATATTGAGAGAACAGCGAGAATAAGCGTTATATTTTTAGGATTATCAAATACGATTCGCGTGAGCGCTGTTGCCGCTGGACTGTCCATGACCAAACATAGACTATGACTAATAAGCTTAAGATATTTAAATACACTTGACCTTTCGTTACGTAGGAAAGTGTTATATGTGTAATTTGAACAAAAATTGAGAGATAGCGCTGATTTATTATATATATATATATTATTAGTTACTCAAATGTACAAAGGGTTGCGGGGGGGGCGGTCACCACCGGCAGTAATAACTGTTAAGGACCGCAGCAGCGTGGCGTTGCTGTATAATAAATTCCCCAGGACTTCGGGCTGGTCGCCGAAAAGTCTTCGCGCCGAGAGATGAAGTCCTCCTACGAATTGTTGGGTCTCGAGGAGGATCCTAAGAAATACACATGTTAAAATAAAACAGTAAAAAGACATAGATCATGTATTAGGTACGTACCGTACAATCTCCTCGGCGCCAGAGGCTTCTCGACGACATCCAAGTGCTGGGGAGGCGACAACAACCCGCAGCCGCGGCTCTTCTGGTATTGACGGTGTCCGCGTTGTTGAGGTATCCCACCCCGCTCCCGCGATGCCGGTAGGGGTATGCCAAATAGGCCAACCCTGTCCGTCCTGCTCGGGGGTGGAACAACCGTCACGGGACCCATTCGATACTTGTACGTTGTGTCTGTAGACGATAGATATTATTTAACATGGTTAATTTAATCTAAAAAATGGTTATTAGTTAATACTTACAAACAGGGCTCCGGTGATGGCAGATCCAACCTCTGAACTTGTCCCGCAAAGGAATAGCAGGACGGATGGATGGGTGGCGAATCTGCTATGTCTATAACATAGGGCGTGGTAAAATTTGCTGGCGTCTTACTTCTAGGTCCTACTATTTATAGGTTATCTACTCCCTGCTCTACCCATGTAGGGGGTAAAAAGCTATAAAATTTCGTTGCTTATATTCTTTCGAAGGATGCGCGAGCGGGAGAAACATGGTCGTTTAACAGGTGTTCAGTGAATCACCAAGCTTTTAGCGGTGATTACACCTGACCCTTGAAAGCTGATTGGCAGTATAAGTATCCTAACACACACACACACGCGCGATTCACAAAACCCACGGGTGGTGCTCATCAATGTCTTATCCATAGTGTATGTAAGGAGGCTTAAGGATAAACCAACGGTAATTTTTGAAAAACGGGTAGTTATATCAAATACGTATATAAGTTTTAGTTTAAAAATAAATAAATTTAAGGTATTATAAACATAACAACAGTGTTGCATTAGAATTTACCTACGTAAAACGAATATACTAACGGCTACATACAATTACTCGATACTATCTTAGATGTTCAATGACCGTCCCATACTAGCTGTTAAATACGTTTTAGGGACACCTGTTTCTTTATTGTGCTATGGAGTGACATAAATTCGTTACACTCTATAATCCTAATGTTAATAAGCCTACGAAATCTTGTATAATTTATTACGAATAAACCGTAATAGTTGGAGCCATATGAATTAGATATTCGCGTAGCTTACAATTTACTGGTTGTTTTGAATCTAAAATATATTTCCAAAACGATAATAAAATAAATTGATAGAAAAATAATGTACAATATCAAAAGTACACTTATTAATTTTAATTAACATTTACCATTTAATACACATACGTGAAAATTACAGCATAAAATAACTGTAAGCATGGCTATTTCAGAGCGTTACTAACAATTACAACCTCTAATCTATAACCAGGCGGTAAGCCTGATTGACAGGACGATTTTAATGAAAAAAAGGGACAATAACTAAATGACTGCGGGGGTATTTTGGATCAAGACCTATAAATAGAGGTAGGATTTTGACGAAGAAATCAGTTCATCAATTGAGCTGGAAGCTGGTTTATACACGAGCAAAATGAACGGCGAATCGTTAGTATGGTGTCTTCAGGAAATGTCGGAAATACGGCCTTGGTGTTTAAACCATCTCCTTGGTTTTTATTTCTCGCTATGTGTATTTTTAAATATAGACCCCCCAACCCCCATAACTATTTTACCAGACATTATCAAACATTTCAAATTAAATGTAATCGAAAGTTTTATAGAGATAATAGCCACTCTACGTAAAGTACCCGTTTCCCTCGAGTTATGTAATACGACCGAAGAACTTCAAAGCTTTATGAACAACTTACCGGGGCGTTATGCAGCCGTTTACGGTAAGCGTTGCGAAAACAGATGTTTAGAAATAAACTCAGCGGATCTTACGCTCGACGAAATGTTATCATCGCAGTACGATGGACCCGTACTTGATTTCATCCAGCAAGAAAACGGTAAGTTTTCTTTTAAAACTCACATGGACCCCTCCTACACGTGGTGGCTGTCAATTTTGACATATCGCTAAAAATCATGAACACTAGCGATATCTTACGTTAATTTAAAAAAATCGAAAAATCATAAAGGTTAATATTACAGATATTTTGGATGACTTTTTAATATCTCAAATGTATGATGAATCCTCTGCTATATCCCCGGACGCAGCGAAAACGATGGAGGAAGACATGGAGAGAGAGTCGGCGGAATTCGTTGACGACTTCTTACGTAAATTGGCCGATCAAGAAGGTGGCGGAGGTGTCGATTCGAGGAGCGACGTCATGCCCCTCATCAAAGATATCGTCGATTGCGAGATATTAGACCAAACCGTAAAGAACTTCCCCAAATTTGGCATTAATGGTTTGTAAATTAAGGTGCAACTAACGAACGATATCGTTGAAGGTATCTGTAGCGGAAGCTGTGTTAGTTGACGTTGCGGCGTGGGACTACGTTCAAATTATTTTGCGCAGTGTTGTACTAGACGTACATCGGCCTGATATCGAACTTAGTTTCAAAAGGCGCGATCAAATCGATATAGGTTTATTGTTCGATCAAATAGAGGACATTTTGTACGACGACGAGTTGGATAAATTTTTTTTGAACCCCGTAACTATTATATTTTCGATCGTGCGTCTCCCAAAAGTAAAAATGCCCAAACTTTTCAAACTTTTTCGAGGAATACACGCTGCATACTCGCCATTAACAATAAAGATTATCTCTGTTTAGCGCGGGCGATATGTGTAGGGCTCGCTCATTCGAAACACCAGACAGATAAAGCGAATAAAGAGTTTAAAAGAGAATACGATAGACTTTCTCAGTGCGATGTGAATAACTCGGCGCAAAAGAAGGCCGCCCTCGACTTGTGCGCCAAAGCGTGTGTTTCGATAGCAGAGTGCGGATCGCCCGAATCGTATCGAAAATTTCAAGCGTTTTTGGACACCCACTCGATTTTAATTTTTCAAATGCAGAATAACGTACCCGAACTTTCGCTAGGCTCTGTTAGCGTTGAAGACGACCGACCTAGGATTGCCCTGTTAAACGACGCTAATCATTTTAACGTCATTACGAAACTCAAACCTTTATTCGGCAAGGAATATTTTTGTCACAAGTGTCTAGAAGGGTATAAATATATCCATTCTCATAAATGTAACGACTTTTGTTTTAACTGCCGGCGAGCACTAAAATGTGAAGGTATGGTTCGTAAATGCCCCGACTGTCAGCGCTCTTTCACGGGAGACGAATGCTTCGCGTGGCACAAAAGATTCGTGGCGGGTATAATACCATTATGCGGTCGACTATATCATTGTTCGGATTGTTCAAAGCTAATCGATATGGATAAACGTTCAAAATGCCCCCACGAATGCGGAGAAATATATTGTTTCTCGTGCTCCAGTTTTAGACCCTCGAACCACTTGTGCTATATACAAATTATTAAAGCGCCACGGGTAAAACCACCTGCCAAAAGATCTCTTAAAAACGTTCCAGAACGGCTCATGGTATTTTTTGATTTCGAGTGCCAACAAACTCGTAGACACGCCGAAAAAAAAAGTTGTTTCATTCACGAAGCCGTATTATGTATGGCCGAATCGTGCTGCGACGTGTGCATCGAGAACGTGAACGGTACGCATTGTCATCGCTGCGGCCCTAGGAGACATTCGTTTCTGGGGTCGAGTTGCGTAACTGACTTTTTCGCGTATTTGAGAACGATGCACAAAGTTAAGGACGTTACGCTCTTAAGTCATAACGGTTCGAACTACGACCACCAGTTACTACTTCAAACGATCATGGAAACCGACGATACGTTTTCCCCCGACGTTATTATTAATGGCACACGCATTCTACAAATTAAACTATTCAATCTGACATTTTTAGACAGCTACTGTTTTATCCCTATTCCCCTATCAAAATTCGCCGCTACTTTCGAACTAGGTGACGCATTCTTAAAGGGTCATTTTCCTCATTTCGTGCTTAACTACGTGCCAAATAATTTTGACGCATCAAGGCCTGATGAAACGAATTTAACCCTTAGCCGCTTTGCCACCGCCCGAAGCCTATGGGATCGAAAATTTCAGCGCCACGGACAATTGTTCTTTTCTCAAATGGTATGCGAAAGAATCGAAAGAGCGTGCGACTTTTAATTACGTGGAATCCCTCAAAATATATTGTTCCGATGACGTTCATATACTGGCTTCCGGGGCGCTCCGTTTCCGCGCCATATTTAAAGATCACTGCGACGTGGATCCTTTTAAAGCAGGCGTGACAATCGCATCCGTCTGCAGCGTTGTTTTACGTAAACAATTCTTCAAAAAGGACACGATAGGCTTAATTCCGGCGCGCGGTTACCGGCTTTTCGAAAACCAATCTAGGGTCGCGATGGAATGGCTTTCGTGGAAAAGTCACGTAACTGGTTATGTTATAAATTCAGCTCTGAACGGCAAAGAGGAGAAGGTACTCAAGATGAAAGTCGACGGAAAGTGCGGCAATAGGATATATCAATTCTCCGGCTGTCTCTGGCACGGTTGTAGAAGGTGTTACGGCGCTGGAACCTATAGAAACCAAGTTTTGCACGGTAACCCCTACGACACTTTGAATGTACGTTTTAATAACACGATGAAGATACAAAACCGCTTGAAGGAGCTGGGTTACGATGTTACGGAACTTCGGGAATGCGACTGGAGTAAACAGAAAAGCGCCAACCCCTATATTAAATTGTTTTTGGAAAAATCAAATTTCGCGAGCCTCTTAATCCTAGAAAAGCTTTTTTTGGCGGACGCGTCAACACTTTGCGCACATATTTCAAAGTATCGGGCCCCGGAAAGATCTTTTACATCGACATTTGTTCGTTGTACCCCTATATAAACAAGATGGGCAAGACACCCATAGGCCACCCCGAAATATTGTTAGAAAATATACCCAATGTTTCTGATTTTGAGGGACTTTTATTATGCGACGTTTTACCCCCCACAAACCTATATCACCCGGTATTACCCTACCGTACCCTGAAGGGGAAACTCGTTTTCGGGTTGTGTAGAACTTGTAGCGAAACGCGCTTCCAGGGTGAGTGTAGCCATACCAAAGATGAAAGACTTTTGAGCGGCGTCTGGGTTGTTGATGAGCTACGAAAAGCAGAGCAGCGGAGCTACGTTATCAAGACTAAATACGAGGCATGGAAATACGAAGTGACACAATACGATAAAAGCAACGACTCTGGGGGGTTATTTAAAGAATACGTCAACTGTTTTCTCAAGGCTAAACAAGAGTCATCCGATTGGCCTCAAGGATGTGATTCAACCGATGATAAAGCCGCGTACATTAAGGCTTACCAAGTTGCCGAAGGGATCCAGCTTGACCCTACTAAAATCAAGAAGAACGAAGGACTTAGGGCAATTTTGAAGCTACTTTTAAACTCGATGTGGGGTGAGTACCAAATTTTTGATTTGAGAATTATTTACAACAAGAATATACAACTATTTACAAAGAGAATAGGCATGCCTCTAGGGATGATTCGTATACTAATATATATCTCCCCTTTTTACAGGTAAACTAGGCCAACGACCTCTCGTCACGAAAACGGAAATCATCAAAGACCGTAAAAAATTTTTTGAACTACTGCAAAATCCTGAAGTAGAGGTAAAGTCAGTGTTAACCATCACCGACGAAGCTATCCTAGTGAAATGGATCCCGTTTAAAGAAGCTGAAGTGCCCCTAAAGCATACAAACACGGTAATCGCCACGTACACAACGGCACAAGCCCGACTGGCTTTACTGGAGTACTTGGAACAAGTTGGCCAATTAAATTTGTACCACGATAAATGGCAGTGTAGATGGTTGTATTGGAACATTTGCGATCTCCGTTGGGACGACGGACGGGAAGACTACAAAAGCCTAGGAGCCATCGCAAATTATATAAAAGAACAAGGGTTCACGTTTTTTTTTGTAAAGGTTTAGTAAAGGCCAAAGTTTTATCGGATTTCATAGGAGCTAACGTCAAGAACGTCGAGGATTTAGACTGTCCTAAATTATCTACCATTCTTTGTATAAGTGCGCCTAAACATTGTCATTTTCACCGTGACCCTAATAATTGCGCCGTTGTGAAATCTCACAAAATCGCTGTGTGGTACCGAAAAATCGTGTGCAAGAAAATATAAGTCGTTTTAATATTATTTTTGTTTCATCACATTGTTTTTACGTTACGTCTGTTTTCTAAAATTACGTTTCTTAAATAGCGTAACGTATTAAAGTTGAATAAAGAGTTTTTCATTTAATTTTAATTTTAGTGTTTTTATAATATCTTTGTGACTATAGGTGTATTGTTTAACTTCTTTCATTTTTAAAAATGTAATTGCTTGACTTAAATAAAGCGTGAAAATTATTAGTTTCGAAATGATATTTACAAATCTTATCCACTCTAAAGTCCATCTTTCGGGTATTAGTAAGTATTTCATACAAACTAACTTAAGTAAGTATTTTTAGAAGTGAAGAGAAACACATTGTGAAAAACCAAATTAAAAGAGACTTTAAACGGTTTTATTTAACCATCACTTTAAAAACGGTAACTTCCCTTAAATTTCAAACTGAAAACACTAAAGTTTCATGCAATCCAATAACTTCATCACATTAAATGTGATCCACTCTGTATCGTAAATTTAAAAGCTCAAGCAATTTTTTTTCCAAATTCATTTTTAACTTAGCTTAAAACAAGCTTCCCTAAGTCTGACTAGCTCTGTAGGTTAATAATAAAATAGCTAAATATTATTTGGATTCAATAATTTTGATTCTGAGTGAAATATTTGCATATATTACAGTATTAGTTTGGCTAATTAATTTTTTTTTCATCTGCTACCATACTCAATGGGTGAACATAGAATAACAAAGGTAATTTTCCACTATATTTAAAGCCAACTTCCCTTACATTTCACTATGAAAACACTGAAGCTTCTTTCAATGCGATAGCTTAATTACAGGCATTTTTTTCCCCAGAATTACAATAATTGAATCGAAAAATTATCCAACTCAGCTTATCAGACTTCGGCAAAGTGGTTTTTAAGTGAGGGTGTTAAATAATAAAATATACTTCAGCTTTTGAATTAAATTTACTGTTAATATAACGGTTAATCGACGAACAGGACTTTTAACTGTTGCGTACAGCAACTATCTAGTAATTCTAACTGTAAAAGTTGGTACTGGAATTTACCTGTTAAAATTTAACAGGAATTTAACAGGAAGCTACAGTAATTTTTCACAGTGTAGCATATGAAAGTATTAATTTTCAAAAAGTGCATTTAAATTGAAGTGAGTCCTATTTTTGGATTCCCCTTGTTCCTCCTTCTTTCATCCCAGCATGTTTCCCCTTTTATCATGGTTTCTCTCCAAAAATCTTAAATCAGTAGGTCTCGCTCCTATTTATCTTCCACCATCCCAAATTGTCAGCTTTATTATGTAATAACAAAGAACCAACTAACCTCATCGACAAGGCCATCATTTATAAAATCTCCCGTGCTTGTGGTGATAATTACATTGGGCAATGCCGTAGCCCATTTCTTCAAAGGCGTAAAGAGCCCCAAAAATATAAACAACCCGTACAATAATTCTCCCCTTAACGAACACCTTCGTGTTTTTGGGGCCATAATGCTAGGTGGGGCTCAATAGGTATACTAGCTCGACCCAAAATTATATAAAACAAATTTTAATGTACGCGAATCCATCGAAATTTAAAAAATACATCTGCGCAATGTTTAAACCGTGACGATGGTTCCCTTTAACGTAGCCCCGTTTTCTCCACTTTTTAAAACGTGTTTATGGTCCTCACCCTCTCACACAGACAACAAACCAATTCCTCCTCTCGCAGAATCCACCCATTCAGACCATAGTAGCTTCGAGCGCGAACGAAGATATCGAGCCCATATAACACTTCGACGGGGGTCGACTCGCCTTTGAGAAAAAACGCTCGCGGCTAAAGAACAGTGGCATCCACTATATGTATGCATAAATATTTTTTCGTCCCAAAGTTTTACCATCGTACTGTCAGACTTGTAAAAATCCCGTGAAGAAGGAGGAACAGTTCCTCCGAAACGTTCGATTTTTTAAATAAATATATTGTGAATTTTAAAAACGGTTAAAGTCTCTTTTCACTAAGTATTTTATATATTTGAATATCGGAATTGTATTTCGTTGCGTTAAAAGTAGAGTTTAGATGTATAGTCGTTTTAAGTAATACTCGTGATATAGGGTCAAGTGCCAATCATATTTAAGTACTACAATGATATTAAATTAAAGTTTAAAAATATTTCCATTCTACGTTACTTTAACAACGAATATTCTATGACGTCAAAACACTCAAATCCATGTTTCAAATTCAAATTAACCGCGCAAAACACTTAAATCTATGTTTTCATTTGATTTTTAAATTAACCGCGACGCGCCCCCCCCGAGAAATCCGCGCCCCAGACCGCGCCCCCCAGGGGAAATCAGCGCACGCGCACCGCCTTGAAGTTACGTTAACTGTGTGAGTTGAAACATCTGTATAGCTTGTTGAGATAGCTATAGTCGACTGATATGTGTTCAGCATGTCTTATGGGAAACCAAAGTCATTTTAAAATTTGTTTCAGCTTCATTTTTAAATATATATAATTAAACAAAATAAAAGAAATAAATAAAAAATATAAAAAACATAGGTTGAAATTAGGGTCGTTGTCGGAATTCGCGTACATATAGGGTCTTCTATCTAAGTCGATACCACCCTTGAGGTCGGGGATGGTTAACTTTTATTCACTAGATAAAGCTCTCAAAATTATTCGTAAAAAGTTTTGATCAAGTAATTTATATTTCTGTATTATCCGATTACGCGCACCGCTCAGGTTATGACTTTTTACGCGCTCTATCTGTTTGTATTTGAATTTTTTAGCCATTTCTATCAGGGTTGAAAAGGAACGAGTGGGCTCGAAAAAGCTTCCCCAATATTCTTTTTAATAAAAGTGTATTTTAAACCATGAAGTATCTGTCTCTATAGTATATTACTTACTATTTACTAGTTTAAATTAACCATGGTTAAATTTTGCGTTTAGTCATTACTTACTATTATCATTAAACTACGTTAGTCATAACTTACTATTATCGTTTAGCTACGTTAGTCATTACATATTATTATCGTAAACCTCCACGAGAGCTTTAACAATTTAACGGTATACGTTTTCGACAATACGACAAGTTCGCATTAACTTACGATGGACGACGTTACCTTTTTTTGGTATGAACGAATCTTTTCTCTGTCACTCAGGAAAAATAAATTCCGTTTTAATACTTTATTGAAACAGGTCTGCTCGTAACTTCAAACAAAACTAACTCGGTTTGGAATTATTCACAAAAACGGGATACTAAAATATTCAGTGTATTAATTAGCGATACAATCTAACTAATCTGAAGTTTCAAGTAATGAAAGTGCAATATGTGTAGGTACAAATGTTCTTATGACGGTTAGATTTATTTATTTATTTAGTTATTTATTTAAGAGACATACCTACGAAGCCGGAACGACTTACATGTAGTCATCACGATATGTGCTTTAGCTGATTGATTGAATGATTAGCGCGATATTTTGCAGCGATGTTAATGTAACTGCATGGCGTTAACCGACGCATTGTTAAATACCTTGTTTATATACATTATACAGATATGCTAATATATTAATGGTAAGTTGCGAAAATCACAGTGCGCGTAAATTAGTAAAACAATATAACATAGTGAACAAGTTGGCCTGAACACAATATGTTGATATACGAAGCCCTCCCCACCTCGCCGTAGCCAGGGGCGGTGCGCGTGCGCTGATTTCCCCTGGGGGGCGCGGTCTGGGGCGCGGATTTCTCGGGGGGACGCGATCTGGGGGCGCGTCGCGGTTAATTTAAAAATCAAATGAAAACATAGATTTAAGTGTTTTGCGCGGTTAATTTGAATTTGAAACATGGATTTGAGTGTTTTGACGTCATAGAATATTCGTTGTTAAAGTAACGTAGAATGGAAATATTTTTAAACTTTAATTTAATATCATTGTAGTACTTAAATATGATTGGCACTTGACCCTATATCACGAGTATTACTTAAAACGACTATACATCTAAACTCTACTTTTAACGCAACGAAATACAATTCCGATATTCAAATATATAAAATACTTAGTGAAAAGAGACTTTAACCGTTTTTAAAATTCACAATATATTTATTTAAAAAATCGAACGTTTCGGAGGAACTGTTCCTCCTTCTTCATGGGATTTTTACAAGTCTGACAGTACGATGGTAAAACTTTGGGACGAAAAAATATTTATGCATACATATAGTGGATGCCACTGTTCTTTAGCCGCGAGCGTTTTTTCTCAAAGGCGAGTCGACCCCCGTCGAAGTGTTATATGGGCTCGATATCTTCGTTCGCGCTCGAAGCTACTATGGTCTGAATGGGTGGATTCTGCGAGAGGAGGAATTGGTTTGTTGTCTGTGTGAGAGGGTGAGGACCATAAACACGTTTTAAAAAGTGGAGAAAACGGGGCTACGTTAAAGGGAACCATCGTCACGGTTTAAACATTGCGCAGATTTATTTTTTAAATTTCGATGGATTCGCGTACATTAAAATTTGTTTTATATAATTTTGGGTCGAGCTAGTATATCTATTGAGCCCCACCTAGCATTATGGCCCCAAAAACACGAAGGTGTTCGTTAAGGGGAGAATTATTGTACGGGTTGTTTATATTTTTGGGGCTCTTTACGCCTTTGAAGAAATGGGCTACGGCATTGCCCAATGTAATTATCACCACAAGCACGGGAGATTTTATAAATGATGGCCTTGTCGATGAGGTTAGTTGGTTCTTTGTTATTACATAATAAAGCTGACAATTTGGGATGGTGGAAGATAAATAGGAGCGAGACCTACTGATTTAAGATTTTTGGAGAGAAACCATGATAAAAGGGGAAACATGCTGGGATGAAAGAAGGAGGAACAAGGGGAATCCAAAAATAGGACTCACTTCAATTTAAATGCACTTTTTGAAAATTAATACTTTCATATGCTACACTGTGAAAAATTACTGTAGCTTCCTGTTAAATTCCTGTTAAATTTTAACAGGTAAATTCCAGTACCAACTTTTACAGTTAGAATTACTAGATAGTTGCTGTACGCAACAGTTAAAAGTCCTGTTCGTCGATTAACCGTTATATTAACAGTAAATTTAATTCAAAAGCTGAAGTATATTTTATTATTTAACACCCTCACTTAAAAACCACTTTGCCGAAGTCTGATAAGCTGAGTTGGATAATTTTTCGATTCAATTATTGTAATTCTGGGGAAAAAATTGCCTGTAATTAAGCTATCGCATTGAAAGAAGCTTCAGTGTTTTCATAGTGAAATGTAAGGGAAGTTGGCTTTAAATATAGTGGAAAATTACCTTTGTTATTCTATGTTCACCCATTGAGTATGGTAGCAGATGAAAAAAAAATTAATTAGCCAAACTAATACTGTAATATATGCAAATATTTCACTCAGAATCAAAATTATTGAATCCAAATAATATTTAGCTATTTTATTATTAACCTACAGAGCTAGTCAGACTTAGGGAAGCTTGTTTTAAGCTAAGTTAAAAATGAATTTGGAAAAAAAAAAATTGCTTGAGCTTTTAAATTTACGATACAGAGTGGATCACATTTAATGTGATGGTTCTGAGTGAAAAATTTTCAAAAGTCAAAGTTATTGGATTGCATGAAACTTTAGTGTTTTCAGTTTGAAATTTAAGGGAAGTTACCGTTTTTAAAGTGATGGTTAAATAAAACCGTTTAAAGTCTCTTTTAATTTGGTTTTTCACAATGTGTTTCTCTTCACTTCTAAAAATACTTACTTAAGTTAGTTTGTATGAAATACTTACTAATACCCGAAAGATGGACTTTAGAGTGGATAAGATTTGTAAATATCATTTCGAAACTAATAATTTTCACGCTTTATTTAAGTCAAGCAATTACATTTTTAAAAATGAAAGAAGTTAAACAATACACCTATAGTCAGAAAGATATTATAAAAACACTAAAATTAAAATTAAATGAAAAACTCTTTATTCAACTTTAATACGTTACGCTATTTAAGAAACGTAATTTTAGAAAACAGACGTAACGTAAAAACAATGTGATGAAACAAAAATAATATTAAAACGACTTATATTTTCTTGCACACGATTTTTGGGTACCACACAGCGATTTTGTGAGATTTCACAACGGCGCAATTATTAGGGTCACGGTGAAAATGACAATGTTTAGGCGCACTTATACAAAGAATGGTAGATAATTTAGGACAGTCTAAATCCTCGACGTTCTTGACGTTAGCTCCTATGAAATCCGATAAAACTTTGGCCTTTACTAAACCTTTACAAAAAAAAACGTGAACCCTTGTTCTTTTATATAATTTGCGATGGCTCCTAGGCTTTTGTAGTCTTCCCGTCCGTCGTCCCAACGGAGATCGCAAATGTTCCAATACAACCATCTACACTGCCATTTATCTTCTTCCGTAAGACTGGAATATGGATATGGTGGTTTAAAGGTCCAGACGTTATGCTTCTCCGTTTCCGCATCGTAAATAGCTAACTCTTTAATTATCATTTCTCCATTCACACGGAAAAAGTTTGCCTCGATAAAACATGTCCTTTTCATTTCTAGAAATAAACTTGTTTAAAAAAAAACTTAGAACATGTAATTAAGACTTCGCACTGAAGCTTCCATCAGTCCAGTAACTTTGCCCTATGGAAATTTTTCATCAGGTCAATTGAACCCAAAAACATTTTCTACGTTATTATGGACCCCAATGAACTATTAATTACGTAATCCAAAAACAAAAATGACGCGAGCAAGGAGAAATAACGAGTCTGATCTATAAGATAATAAAAATATTTATTTTTTTTACAAAAAATTTTATAAGATGATATATTACAAAAATTATTTTTCTTTTACGAGCCAAAAAATATTATAATGCGATACAACAAAAAAATTTAAAATGGACATAAATGAAATTTTTTCAACTAATACTGTAATATATGCAAATATTTCACTCAGAATCAAAATTATTGAATCCAAAAAATATTTAGCTATTTTATTATTAACCTACAGAGCTAGTCAGACTTAGGGAAGCTTGTTTTAAGCTAAGTTAAAAATGAATTTGGAAAAAAAATTGCTTGAGCTTTTAAATTTACGATACAGAGTGGATCACATTTAATGTGATGGTTCTGAGTGAAAAATCTTCAAAAGTCAAAGTTATTGGATTGCATGAAACTTTAGTGTTTTCAAGGTGAAATTTAAAGGAAGTTACCGTTAACTATAGTTGAAAATTATCTTTTTAAGTCTGTGTTCACCTATTGAATTTGCTAGGAAGTGAAAAAATTTCATTTAGCAAGCTTTTTATTAAATTTTATTTTGAAATTTTGGTATCCACCCTGTATCATATATTTAAAAAGCTCAAGTTTTTTTCCAAATTAATTTTAAACTTATCTTCAAACAAGCTTCCCCCACAAATAACTGAACCAATAAATATTTATCTACGTTATTAGTACTCTACACAACTATTCTGACTTGCATAAGGTTTTTAAAGTGATGTTTAAATTAGAATTCAAAAAAAATAAATAATTTCAGGTTTTATATAACTGATATAGGGGTGGATCAAAAAAAAAACGTAATTTTTTTAAATTGAACACCATCTCTTCTGAATACCTGTGTGGATTAATTCTAAGGGGGGTTACATATTTTTTTCGATTCAATAAATGTAATTCTGGGGTGGAACAAATTGCGTGTAATAAAGTTATCGCATTGAAAGAAGCTTCAGTGTTTTCATAGTGAAATGTAAGGAAAGTTGGCTTTAAATATAGTGGAAAATTATCTTTGTTATTCTATGTTCACCCGTTGAGAATGGTAGCAGGTGAAAAAAATAATTAGCCAACCTAATACTGTAATATATGCAAAATTTTCACTAAGAAGCACAATTATTAAACCCAAAAAATATTTAGCTATTTTATTATTACCCTACAAAGCTAGTCAGACTTAGAGAAGCTTGTTTTAAGATATGTTTAAAATTAACTTGATAAAAACAATGGTTGAGCTTTTAAATGATACAGGGTGGATACCAAAATTTAAGAAAAGCTTGCTAAATGAAATTTTTTCACTTCCTAACATAATCAATGGGTGGACACAGACTTAAAAAGATAATTTTCAACTATATTGTAAAGCAACTTCCCTTAATTATCACTCTGAAAACATTGAAGTTTCCTTCAATCCAATAACTTTAACATATGCAAATGTTTCACTCGAATCATCACATTAACTGAACCCAGAAATATTTATATCTGTTAATAGTACTCTACACAGCTATTCAGACGTGCTAAGTTTTTAAAGTGATTGTTAAATTAGAATAAAAAAATAATATGTAAATGGTATAGGGTAGATACAAAAAAAATCTTATTTAAAAGCTGAAGTAATTTTCTTTTAAATTGAACACTACAAATGTAGTTTTCGCATTTTAACTTTAAATATAGATTATTTTACCATTCTCGAGTATCTTGCATATTGAAATTGGTACGCATACAGGGTTACCATTTAATTTTGGAATAGATCACCAAGCTAAAAATATAAAAATTGATAAAAACTTACAGGGGTACGTCCTCATCCGAGAACAGCGGAGATGGATTTCTAGTGGACTTGGTTGGATAAAAAAAAAGAACAGAGTTGTGATATCTTAGGGACCAAATCCCTGGGTTTTTATACCCAAAAGGACCCCCCCCCATTGCACACTTTGCCCCCCCCCATACGTAGGGCCATTTGGGATGTAAAAACAAAAATCTATTAGAATCCCTCGTAGTTTAAACTGAAATAGTTAAGAGGTTCTATTCCCGCTACTAGTTTATGGGCCTCCATAAAATTCTACGCGCAAAAAAACATTTTTGGTGGGAACACTCGTTTGTTATAACCATTTTAGCGCTAAGAATCCACGCCTGATGTAAAAAGTTGGGGGCCACTTTTTCAATTTATTCGCCATGGTCTCTACAAATCATAGAATGTCGTAGAAAAATAAACCGTTTTTATAATACAATCGGCTCTTTTGTACCAAAACGACACTTTTAGTTAGCGAGAGGGGACACCCGCTGTGTCTGTTTTACGCGCTGGGGGTAAGGGTCATTCTCTAGCTACCCTTTACCCCTTAGGGCCGATATTCCGTAAGACGGATAGCTTTACGCATCGTGAAAGTGTTTGAAAATAATGTTACACGGGGAAAGTGTTTGTCGGCGAAAACACAAAAGGCTCGACCCATTGAACTATTTGGATTTATTACATAACACCACTCGCACGTGGAGAAAAGTGTTTGACAGATGCCATATGGGGGGACATTCCCTAAGACGGATAGGTTTTTGACAAGTGGTTGAGATATAATGATGGACCTATTGACCTATGGGTAAATAGGCCCATTACTAGGGTTTATAGCTACTGGCTGTTTGCATAACATCATGTCAGATGATTCCACCATCCCTACCGAATAGGGACGTTAAAGGGGAGATCCTCCAACTATCGATAAATCATATGACCCTATTGACCTACCGAAAATGAACGCAAATGGGGGGTCTATATATAAGGCATTCACCCCCGTCATCCATCGGCATTACACTACAAACCGTTTCTCGAGCATCATGTCTAAACGAAGCTGTGTAGATAACGTTCCTGGGCCCACTAAAATGTCTAAATTTGATCCGACTCAGCGGAAAGTTAACCCTCGGTATTCACTTTCATCCGAGCTTTTCGTTACTACGGGTTTTACGTCTGAGCTCGATATATCTGTAGCTCTATGCAATAAAATCACACACCAGGCCTTTGAAATGTCTTCGCGCGCCTGGGATGATTTATACGGCCACAAAGGCTGCCCTTTCGATCACCGTTCCCGTTATCAGACGCGCTAGTGACCGCCGCCATGTCTGACCAAAAAGAATTAACCTTGCAAAGCACGATATCCGAAGCGTCGGTCGTAATCAAAGCGCCGGAAACTCGAGAATTGGACAGACTCAAATATTTCATTAATTCGCACATTCAACTCCTTAAAGTGAACCAAAAACTCTTTGAATTAATGGGTTACGTTATAACCGATAATTATCGTAAAATTTACGAAATATTGTATAAAGAACCATGTGCACCCAACAATTTATTTCTATCGGATGAACATGAAAGGTATGATACCGTTCTCCGCTATGCGTCCAATTACGTAACAGCATTTAAAATTATTGACGATTTTAAAGAAACAGTGGCCAACCAAAATATGTTTTGTGTATTTAACTTTTACAATTTGTTTACTATGGTATCTACACACCATAAATATTTTAAAACTAAATTGTTTTATCTTTAAGCGTTTTCATCCGCTTAATGTACTGTAACTTTGAATATCTAAATAAAACCTTATAATTTGTATACATTCTGCTCTTTTTTTTCCAAACACTTTTACCGATGACCGCCCGCTATTTTACGCTACCCTTAGGGGCCCGAAAGTGTTTGTCGGCGAAAACCAACTCGAATTGTGCCCGACATTAACTATGACGGGTAGGCTGTTTGCATAACATCGTGTCACCGCCATAGGGGCAGATAACCTATTGACCTATAATGGGTTAGCACCTGGGTTTTATGGGTTATAACATCGTAAATCATCTAACCTTTTGACCTAAAATGGGGGTGCCTCCAGCTATTAACTATGACGGGCCGGCTGTTTGCATAACATCGTGTCACCACCATAGGGGCAGATAACCTATTGACCTAACATCGTAAATCAGCTAACCTATTGACCTGCCGAAAACCAACTCGAATTGTGCCCTAGGCCCGACATTAACTATGACGGGTAGGCTGTTTGCATAACATCGTGTCAGTCCACACCGCCCGCCGAATAGGGGCAGATAACCTATTGACCTATAATGGGTTAACACCTGGGTTTTATGGGTTATAACATCGTAAATCAACCTCGTAAATCAGCTAACCTTTTGACCTAAAATGGGTTACCACGCCAGCTATTAACTATGATGGGTAGGCTGTTTGCATAACATCGTGTCACCACCATAGGGGCAGATAACCTATTGACCTATAATGGGTTATCACCTGGGTTTTATGGGTTATAACATCGTAAATCATCTAACCTTTTGACCTGCCGAAAATGTACGCAAAATGGGGACCCTACAGGGGCCTGTTTCACCCCTATTTAACGGCTGTTTGCATCGTGTCCACACCGCCATAGATAACCTATTGACCTAACATCGTAAATCAGCTAACCTTTTGACCCCGCCGAATATTGCCGCAAAAGGGGGGGGCCCCTATAGGGGCCCGTTTCACCCCCGTTTCCCCCGCCCGCAGGTGCCCCCTTATCGGTAGAACGCCTCACTTATCTCTACTCCCGTTGAAAACCATGAAGTCTATCATAACTCCCGTTGAAAACCATGAAGTCTATCATAACTCCCGTTGAAAACCATGAAGTCTATCATACCTCCCGTTGAAAACCATGAAGTCTATCATAACTCCCATTGAAAACCATGATGTCCACGATGTTTTAAATTGAAAGCCGCGAGGTCCACGATGTTTTTATTAAATTGAAAGCCGCGAGGTCCACGATGTTTTTAATTGAAAGCCGCGAGGTCCACAATGTTTTGGCGGAATGGTTAGCACTTTCGCCTCGCAGCAAGAGGAGCCGGGTTCGATCCCTGCTTGTGGCTTTGGGTGAAAACTCGGAACAACTCCTTCTGCGTTGAGTTTGCAAGTTCTCTCCCCACTGGTTTAAGGGGTTTTCCCCCGAGTTCTTCGGTTTCCCCTTCCATAAAAACTTGTCTAGGTTAACGGTAATAGTTAGTGTAGGGAACTGTTGGCTCGATCTCGTGGCATGCAGAGCTTGCATTGTAACCCGGCCACCTGAATTAAGGGCTTCAAAAGACGCATGATGACTCAGGCCTAAGGTGGTGCCTTGGGTATTAGCCTAGCTGATTATTATTTTTAATTGAAAGCCGCGAGGTCCACGATGTTTTTATTAAATTGAAAGCCACGAGATCCACGATGTTTTTGTTTGAAAACAATGAAGATTAACATTTTATGCCATTGACGTCCGCTATTACAACCTAAATTCCTACTTTGATAAAAAAACACTGACAAGACACAACGCGAAAAAAAGGCGTAACTGCGGAAAAGCTGATTTACAGGATTTACGATATTTTTTATCAATATTTTCCAGCCGGATAGAACAAATACTTTAAGAAACCAGGTTAAAGTAAAGAGGACATAATTTTCCCCAACCGTAATTAGCAAGTACTCGGACAATTACCAAGAGAGACAAGGATGTCTACGAAGAAAGATGGTTAAAGTCCGTACTCCGAATTGCCGTCGGATGCGTCCCGGACGCGCTTAGCCTCGGCCCTGACGTTAGATGGGTAGATAGCGGCGAAAGAACGGGAAGTCGGCTCAGCTACGTAAACGTTGTGACTTTTAGTCGCGGACACACCTTCCCGTTTTATCGGCGCACAACGTTTCCCGACTCGCCGTCTCAAGCGAGATACCGAGGCGAAGAGAAAAAGGTGTGTGTTTATGATAGTGTGTAGTTGTGACTTTTAGTCATGAAATTTCTTATCGGCGAAAAGGTTGTGTCGTATTCTCGCGGGACACAACTTGTTGTGTAGCGGCATTGACCGCACTCCGAATTGCCGTCGGATGTGTCCCGAACGCGCTAAGCCTCGGCCCTGACGGTAGATGGGTAGATAGCGGCGAAAGAACGGGAAGTAGGCTTAGCGATGTAAAAGTTGTGACTTTAAGTCGCGGACACACCTTCCCATTTTTTCGGCGCACAACGTTTCCCGACTCACCGTCTCGAGCGAGAGACCGAGGCGAAAGAGATGCGTATTTTGTTTTTAGCTATTGGCACCAGGAAACTATATACACTAATCCGGAACCACACACTTCTGCGTTGAGTTTGCAAGTTCTCTCCCCACTGGTTAAAGGGGTTTTCCCACGAGATCTTCCGCTCCCCTTCACGTAAAAACTTGCTGAGGTTAACGGTAATAGCAGAAGTAAATGAACCGAAGTTATCAAACCAAGCATGTAAAATTGGAGGCATTTTCCTAATGGATTTATCTTAATCGTTTAGCTTATATCCAGTGCTATCGTGTCACACAGAAAAAACTTCTATGGAATTATGGGTAAATTTAAAATAATGTCGCACTTTAAAATTGCCAAAGAGCGTACGTATTTTCAAAAAAGCCATTTTATTCCGTAAACAATCACTTGTCATAAATAATAAAACATTACCTAACTCAGCTAGTTTTAATAATAGAATACGTAAGAAATTGTGGATGGCCTAACCAAATACGATTTACTATATTTTGGTCATTTTGGAGTAAAGTGTGATACGCGAAACACAAAATGGCAATTTTAGATTGCGCGCATAATGAAAACACATCCAGTATGGGAAATATAGGAGACTGATAACTTCGGTTCATTTATTTCTGGTAATAGTAGGTGTAGGGAGCTGTCGGTTAGCTCGCGTGGCATGAAGGGCTGGCCTGGCCCAGTGGCGTTGCCAGAAATTCATCAAGGGAGGGGTCTAAGTATGTGAATGCTAAGAGGGGGTCGAGAAGGGGATGGAAATTTAGTACTGTCAAAGGAAATGTACACGCCATATTTACTTTAGATCACGTACAATGTTGTTTTAACGCTTATAAACAAGTTGTTCCCAACGGTTTTTATATTAACACGTACCTAAAAAGTCGCTAGATGACTTGGACTTTTGGTATTATTATTATGACATTGTTTCGGCATCGTTATTTTAAGTTCAATGTGAAATTCGTTAACCTCGCGGTTTGAAACAAGTTGTCTCTATATTAAGAATAAGCTTGGTATTATTAACAACTTTTGCAGCTCTGGCCTTATAAATGTTAGACAGTATACAATGTCTTTACGCACATCGTATACATTTTCTTCAAAAATATTAGTTTACGTATTTCCGTAACATATAACCTTTTGTTTTTACCAATCGGACATGTTTTGGTTATGGGACAATGATAGGAAACTATCGTCTTTAATCATATAATAAACTATATAAGTATTTACTCTTAGGATTAGCGCGGGTTGAAGTACTAGACTTTTGTTTTTATCTGGATATGTTACTAATGAAACAGTAACGATTCTTCTAAATTTAATGCATTTATAATGCTAGGCTGGTATCTATGGAATCGAATAGAAACCGTTACTTAAACAAGTTGCCCCTATATGAACTTTTAAACGGTTATTATTATTCGTGTTAACATAAAGTGTATACATTGTAAATGCATATAAAAGTATGTTACATTTGATATTACGACAACATATAACCTTTCAAAATAGCAATCGATTTGCTCACGAGAACACGCAATGCTAGGCTGGTATCTATGGAATCGAATAGAAACCGTTACTTAAACAAGTCGCCCCTATATGAAATTTTAAACGGTTATTATTATTCGTGTTAACATAAAATGTATACATTGTAAATGCATATAAAAGTACGTAACATTTGATATTACGACAACATATAACATTTCAAAATAGCAATCGATTTGCTCACGAGAACACGCAATGCTAGGCTGGTATCTATGGAATCGAATAGTCGCCCCTATATGAACTTTTAAACGGTTATTATTATTCGTGTTAACATAAAATGTATACATTGTAAATGCATATAAAAGTGTGTAACATTTGATATTATGACAACATATAACCTTTCAAAATAGCAATCGATTTGCTCACGAAAGATATGGGACAATGATAGGAAACTATCGTCTTTAATCATATAATAAACTAAGTATTTACTCTTAGGATTAGCGCGGGTTGAACTACCAGACTTTTGTTATTATCTGGATATGTTTCTATTGAAACATTAACGATTCTTCTAAATATAATGCATTTATAAGTTTGCGTATTGAACACATAATAGTATTAAGAACTTTCTAATTTATATTGAATACATTGCCACTATACGAAATATTTACATAACAAGGTCGGTTCGCACTCATGAAATTTAAATAATAAACGTAAAAAGTCCTCTAACCCTACATGTATATTATTCCGTGTTAACCAAGCGGCGCGAGGAATGTTTCCGTAGCGGTTTAATAGATTTTAACATGTACGGTCCGTTAGTTTTCGTAAGTGGTAGCGAAAGTATGGGAGGGACCACTACGTGAAAGAACGCTCTATCCGTAAGACTCGGATAAATACCGCTAAGTGACGCCAGTTACAATTTACCGCTAGGTGACGCCAGTGTTACAATTTATCGTCGGGTGCTAAATTTTTAACCAGCTTTAAATACGTGAAATGCATTTTGAAAGAAAAAGAATAGAGAGTTTCAACTCAAATTTTCCGGCAACCTTTTTAAATGTAAACGAGTTGACAAAGGCCGGATTTTTTTACACTGGGCATAAAAATTTTGTCATGTGTTTCTGTTGCGATGGTTTAGTTAACGATTGGAAAGAGGGGAATGTACCTTTACTAATTCACATCCAACGATTCCAGAATTGCAAATTTGTTCAGGATGAAACTACGGATAACATTCCCGTGCTTCGCGAAACGAACGATCCATGGAATTTAGGACCTATGCGATCTGAATTTCTAAGATTATAGTCGTTTAAGGATTTTCCGATTGATTACATAGGCGTGAGAGATTTAGCACACGCAGGTCTCTTCTACACGTATAACCA
Source organism: Leiobunum rupestre (assembly GCF_980474605.1). Classification (NCBI taxonomy): domain Eukaryota; kingdom Metazoa; phylum Arthropoda; class Arachnida; order Opiliones; family Sclerosomatidae; genus Leiobunum; species Leiobunum rupestre. The sequence continues at coordinate 947,451 of NC_143393.1, read as the reverse complement.
AGATTGTGTCAAATGCTTCTGTTGTGCTGGAGAGTTGCTATACTGGGACAAGAACGATATTCCGATGGAAGAGCACGCTAAATATTACCCGAGATGTAAATTCGTTTTAAACCAGAACTGCGGTAATATGCCATAAGAGTATGATTCAAATCAAGCCCCCTATTCAAGCACTAACGAGAAGGCTCTGGTCTATAGCTTAATTACCCATGTCATTGAAACTCTAGATCGGAAGAAATCTAGACCATTTTGTAGCATTTTAAAATTTTCAACCAGAAACAATTAAATGAGTATTAAAATGTAACGTAGACGTTAAATCAATAAAACTTTTGTGAGCTAGTGAAAACCAAACATCGTTTTCAACCGAGTTCGCAGAGTGTCTTTCCCCTCGTTTTCAACATATTAAAACTGAAAAATTGTGCGAAAAGACTATTCTGAACGCGTTGGTATTGTAAAGGAAATTTAAAATGATGTACAATTAAAATAAGCTAACTATTTTCTGACGTTACGCATCGTCGCTAGGCCTAAAGTAGTGCCTGTCCTGAGGAGGCTCTTATGAATCTATACTGAAACTATTTTGTAGTAGATCATGGTTCCTCCCAGCAAACAAAAACACGTCCTATGGACATCCGATAGACGTCACACTCGGATGTTGCCTTCGTCCGTAGGACATCCCAAAATCCGGGGTTGACGTCGGTTGGACGTTAAAGGACGTCCAAATGTCCGGTTTGTCTATAGCCGTAGTACGTCCCGGGGACGAGTTTTCGGACATCCAACGGCGATTACGGCCATAGCCAACTAAATACATACAGGCCATGATATGTATTTTTTTACCGATTTTTTATTTGGCTGGGGCCATTTGTTATGTATCACCGCTAGATGGCAACCATATGGGTAAAAACTTCAAAGCACGGCCAACTTCAATAATGAGTAGTTGGCTGTAGTTCGGGACTGGTAGGTTGGAGAGTTAGTGATTTTAGTATACCTTTCTCGACGGACCTTGGAGTGGGAGCAGTTCCTAGTCATGATATTCATTATATTTGAAATATTTGGTAAGTTTTTATTGTTAAGTTGATATTAGAGGAGTGGAACTTTAATGTTTCATGTTTCCTTTCTTTCTTGTTAGTATTATGAAGTACTTTGCTATGCCCCTAGTTTGAGTTCCTATCAAGATTTATCTTGCATAATTTGACTATGCATCTTGTAAACTACTACTATTTTTGTCATATCAGAGCCAAAGTTTTTGTGATACATAGCTGAGTGTGATTAACAGCAAAATGTGAAGTACAACAATAAGCCAAGAGTACAAAGCTGATTGTGATAATTGAAGAACAAAGCTGATTGTGATAATTGAAGAACAAAGCTGATTGTGATAATTGAGGTACAAAGTTAATTGTGATATATGTAGTACAAATTTAAGAAATTGTACTAACAACAAAATGGTTCATTATTGCATAATCAAGAACTGTGAATCCAATAATAAGAAACTGAGCAGCCAAAAAAATCTAAATGATTCCAGTATTAGTTTTCATAAATTTCCTGATGACGATAAAAAGCGTGATGCTTGGGAAAAAGTTATTTTGTCTAAATTAAAAGGAGATGATGAAAACAAACCAGCATTGAAGCTGCATTCTGATTCACGCTTGTGTAGCAAACATTTTCTGAACTCTGATTATAGACCAAGCTTAAATCAAAGTCGAAAAAGGCTTTTACAACATGCAGTTCCTTCAGTGTTTCAATTTGAAGTCGTAGTAAAGAAACCAAGAGTTATTACTACCGATGAAATTAACCAACAAGCCGCTAATCCTACTATTTTGATAAACTCGTCTCCCTCAATTTCAAATAGGAAAACTCCTTTCAGTCCTAGTTTTTCAAGAAATAGATCTCATTTAAGTCCAAACGTTTCAAGAAATCTAAGTCATAGTCTTTCAAGTCCTTTAAGAAATAGATCTCATTTAAGTCCAAGTGTACGTAAAGTCGAAGCAAAGAAACAGGAAGAGCAATATGGAAACCTGCAATCTAATACCTCTAAAACGCAGATACCTGACAAAACAAACTGTGGTTCACCTCAAAAAGTTGTTTGTGATCGTGCAAATCAGTTAAAGAAGAGGAGACTATTTCTTGAAGCTGAAACTTGTAACATAAGTCCCTCCAAGAGGCTCCTTTCAAGTTATTCTCAATCAACCCGACTTACTAAGCAAATCAAATCTGTACATAAGAGTTCTTTAAGTACTTCATCAAAAGAAATATCATTAGAGGATATTAATTACATTTTGCAAAGTTCGTCAACGTTAAGCACATCAATATCAATGGATGCTAGTTTTGTCAATCAAAATTTTCCCATTGAAAGCTTTCCTATCTCAGAATCTCAACAACCATCTCAAACAGCTGAAATTGGTATCCAAGTCTCTGTGCCTTCAGTATTACGTCAAAGAAACTCAAAGGCTCGCTGCACATCTAACCGTAAACAAACACGTACCATATCGCAACTCAAGAAAAAATTAGTAAAATTAAAGAGAAAATAACAACCTTAACTTCAAAACTTAAAGAACACAAGGCCACTAAAAGTAATTCTTTCAATAAGCAAGTTGCTGAAATAACAACTGCCAGTGGAAATGGAAATATTAAAGCCAAGTTTATTGTTGAACAAATTATGTCATTCAGAAAAAAGAAAGTCAAGTTTCAAGAGTCTACCCTTAAAATATGCTGCATATGGAATAAAAAATCTCCATCTGCGTATCGATATGCAAGAGATTTGGCTTTCTTACATTTACCACACCCAAAGACCTTGAAGCGTTACTTAGGTGCTAGTACTGGCGAAACAGGAATTTCCACCCTGGTAAAGGCCAGATTGAAAGCAGACTACAAGGGATTGGAAAATGACCATGAAAAATTTGGATCAATTGTCATTGATGAAATGTCTATTCATTCAAAATATACCTACGATCGACGACTTGACAAATTTTTTGGAGATAATGATACCACTGCTATGGAACTTGGGGTAACCGATTACCTCGCAACACATTTATTGTGTTTTCTTTTCCATGGTTTGTCGTCCGATTATAGAATTCCAGTGGCATACTTCTTTACGGGAAAGTTAACCGGAGAGTTACTCCATAAGCTGACTTTAGAAGTAATCAAAGAAGTTGAAACGGCTGGATTTAAGGTTGTACGCCTAGTCACTGACAATGCAAAAACTAATGTATCGTGTCTCAAAATGTTTGGGCAAGGACAACTCAAACCAGAAGTACCTCACCCTGAAGATAACAACAGAATGCTGCTTTTGTCATTTGACCCAATGCATATAATGAAAAATTTCAGAAATCAGTTTCTGGACCGTGACTTTTCTTTCATTGGGTTGACTATCTCAGCTAAGTTTTTGAAACGACTTTATGAGCTTCAAAAGGGAAATGTAGTGAAAATAGTCAGATTCCTAAGCCGAAAATATTTATATCCAAATAATATAGAAAAAATGAATGTTGGCAGAGCTGCAAGACTGTTTTCTCCTGAAGTCACCAAAGCATTAAAAACAATCATACGGCTTAGAGTTTGTGATGTTGATGAACTGGAAGACCTTGAAACATCTATTTACTTTATGGAAATGATTCGTAAGTGGTACGAAATACATGATATATGTAGCCCAAAGCAAGCAATTTTCACAAGAAACGAAAATAAGTTACCCTTTTCTGACATCAACGATGAGCGGTTAGATTGGCTTGGGCAAGAATTTATCCCTTTTATTCAAATGATCCAAGAAAATGGCACCCACAAAACCTTCATATTCAGTGAAGAAACATATGAAGCTGTTTGCCTAACTACACAATCAACAGTGTTGCTGGTGAAGTTCCTTCTAAATTCTGTTTTTTTTTTACGTGCTAACGAGTAAAGCATCTAGTGATGCAATTGAGATGTTCTTTAGCCATGTGAGACAAATGGGGGCTACAATAATACAATGGATGTAAGAAGTTGTGTCAATGCCATAGAAACTACCCTAAAAATTGGATTGATCAAGCCATCGAAATATGGCAATGCAGATAAAGATTCTCAGCTCATAACCAGTTCAAGTACTAGTTTAAAAGAAATTCAGGGTCTTGCGAAAATTTAAAAATGGAAATGTTCAAAAGAAGACTGTATCAAAAAAATTCCTTACAAATGTAATGATGATACTCAATCGAATTGGAAAAGTTGATGTCAGAGGTGAATTTTATCACTATGATATGTTTTTATTACCTTTTGTTCTAACTAAATTATAATAATATTCCATTTTTAGATTCATGCTCAATTACAGTGAGAAACACCGCAGTGGCTATGATTGCTGGATTTATTGGCAGAGTTGCCGAAGAGAACTTCACATGTTCTTTTTGCCTCGACTTGCTTAACCAACCAAAAAACAATTCTCCAATATTATCTTATGTGAACTTTTTAGACCGAGGAGGATTGAAATATCCGAGTAACTACCTAATAAATGTGTTGATAATTGTAACAGATTTTGTAATGGCAGTTTTACCATGTCTACCACGACAAAATACCCTAAATATTTTGGAATTCATTTTAATGCCCTATATAACGAAATCTTTCAAATGTCAGTGCGAGGAGTATGAAAACCTTTGTAAAATAATGATTACAAAATATGTAAGACCTCTCCTCGATAATTACGCAAATGATATAACTGATCTCAAACAAAAAAGAAAGAACTATAACAAGAAACCATTGTCAAGAAAGTACCTGACTCTTTAAGGAAATTAATTTATATTGACTGAAATTTCTAATTAACTGTATTCTTTTTTAATTTTGAAACATGCTTTGCGAGATGATAGTAATTATAATAAATAATTTTTAAACATGCTTTGTGAGATGATAGTAATTATAATAAATAATTTTTAAACATGCTTTGTGAGATGATAGTAATTATTCGGAGTTTGTTTAATAAGGCTACTTACGTATAATCAATAGAATAAAATTAAATACAACTTCAATAAAAATTTTATTTAAAAACATGATAAAATTAACGACTAGTTTCGCGTCTATTCAGGCGCATCATCAATCAGGTAATTGAAGTTGTACTTAATTTTATTCTAATGATAGTAATTATAATAAATAATTTTTAAACATGCTTTGTGAGATGAGAGTAATTATAATAAATAATTTTTAAACATGCTTTGTGAAATGATAGTAATTATAATAAATAATTTGAAATTAATAATAATAATGATAAAAGAAAGATAAAAATATAGATATGGAAACTACCTTACTTTTAAAATCCAAATTCAAATTTCCCGCGCTTCTAAACCCCATATGATCGCCATCTAGGGGTGTTCATAAAATCGCTAAGTTGCCCTATTCTATTTTAACATATCATGGCCTGTATGTATTTAGTTGGCTATGTTACGGCGGTCGTCCCCTGGATGTCTTTCTATAAAACCTAGAGATGTCTTTAGGCCTTTAATTTGGTTCAATCATGGCTCAATAGGGATGAAACTAGGACGTTCATTGGATATCGTATTCTGAACAAATAATTTAAAAAGCCAAACTTGATATTAAAATTTTATTCAAAACATTAAAATACAAGATAATGGAAAAAATCCAGCAACAAGTGTACAATTTGAATGTAATAACACGAACTCTGCAAGTATTAGCAGTTAACATATAAATTACAAAACTTATATAGTTATTTAATTTTTATATAACAAAATAAATTTCGAACTAAACAATTAAAAAATTAAATAACCTTCCTTATACAAATGTAAAAAAAAAACAATAAAATTAATTTTTAAATCAGAAGCAAAATAAAACTAAGCCATTTAATACTATTCCTTAAAAAAAAATTAAGACTATCGGATGAAAAATGTACTCTAGAAATTGCTGTTTCTCGAAGCTTAATTTTAATATTTATCCAAATCTTACTTTTGGAACTACAATTAAACTATATAATAAATCACAGTATAAAATAAAGCTTTAGGCGAACCGTTCAGTGAGAGTAATGCATAATTAACTTAAAAAGTTAAATTGAAACATGTACAGGTCCAAAATGAACTTTAAAAACAACGAACCTTCCCTAACATTCGGAGAATTACATGCAAATCTTACTTTTGGAATTCCAAATTCAATATACAAAATATAACAAAATGAAATAAAGCTTTAGGCGAACCTTTCAGTGAGAGTAATGAATAATAAACTTAAAAAGTTAAATTGAAACATGTACAGGTCCAAAATGAACTTTAAAAACAACGAACCTTGCCTAACATTCGGAGAATTCAACGCAAATTTTACTTTTGGAATTACAATTTAACTATATAAATTATCACAGTATAAAATAAAGCTTTAGGCGAACCGTTCAGTGAGAGTAATGAATAATAAACTTAAAAACTTAAATTAAAACATGTACAGGTCCAAAATGAACTTTAAAAACAGCGAACCTTCCCGAACATTTGGAGAATTCAACGCAAATCTTACTTTTGGAATTACAATTTAACTATATAAATTATCACAGTATAAAATAAAGCTTTAGGCGAACCGTTCAGTGAGAGTAATGAATAATAAACTTAAAAAGTTAAATTGAAACATGTACAGGTCCAAAATGAATTTTAAAAACAGCGAACCTTCCCGAACATTCGGAGAATTCAACGCAAATCTTACTTTTGGAATTCCAAATTCAATATACAAAATATAACAAAATGAAATAAAGCTTTAGGCGAACCACTCAGTGAGAGTGATGAATAATAAACTTAAAAAGTTAAATTGAAACATGTACAGGTCCAAAATGAACTTTAAAAACAGCGAACCTTCCCTAACATTCGGAGAATTCAACGCAAATTTTACTTTTGGAATTACAATTTAACTATATAAATTATTACAGTATAAAATGAAGCTTTAGGCGAACCGTTCAGTGAGAGTAATGAATAATAAACTTAAAAAGTTAAATTGAAACATGTACAGGTCCAAAATGAACTTTAAAAACAGCGAACCTTCCCGAACATTCGGATAATTCAACGCAAATCTTACTTTTGGAATTACAATTTAACTATATAAATTATCACAGTATAAAATAAAGCTTTAGGCGAACCGTTCAGTGAGAGTAATGAATAATAAACTTAAAAAGTTAAATTGAAACATGTACAGGTCCAAAATGAATTTTAAAAACAGTGAACCTTCCCGAACATTCGGAGAATTCAACGCAAATCTTACTTTTGGAATTCCAAATTCAATATACAAAATATAACAAAATGAAATAAAGCTTTAGGCGAACCGTTCAGTGAGAGTAATGAATAATAAACTTAAAAAGTTAAATTGAAACATGTACAGGTCCAAAATGAACTTTAAAAACAACGAACCTTCCCTAACATTCGGAGAATTACACGCAAATCTTACTTTTGGAATTCCAAATTCAATATACAAAATATAACAAAATGAAATAAAGCTTTAGGCGAACCACTCAGTGAGAGTGATGAATAATAAACTTAAAAAATTAAATTAAAACATGTACAGGTCCAAAATGAACTTTAAAAACAACGAACCTTCCCTAACATTCGGAGAATTCAACGCAAATTTTACTTTTGGAATTACAATTTAACTATATAAATTATTACAGTATAAAATAAAGCTTTAGGCGAACCGTTCAGTGAGAGTAATGCATAATTAACTTAAAAAGTTAAATTGAAACATGTACAGGTCCAAAATGAACTTTAAAAACAGCGAACCTTCCCTAACATTTGGAGAATTCAACGCAAATCTTACTTTCGGAATTCCAAATTCAATATACAAAATATAACAAAATGAAATAAAGCTTTAGGCGAACCTTTCAGTGAGAGTAATGAATAATAAACTTAAAAAGTTAAATTGAAACATGTACAGGTCCAAAATGAACTTTAAAAACAGCAAACCTTCCCGAACATTCGGATAATTCAACGCAAATCTTACTTTTGGAATTACAATTAAACTATATAAATTATCACAGTATAAAATAAAGCTTTAGGCGAACCGTTCAGTGAGAGTAATGAATAATAAACTTAAAAAGTTAAATTGAAACATGTACAGGTCCAAAATGAATTTTAAAAACAGTGAACCTTCCCGAACATTCGGAGAATTCAACGCAAATCTTACTTTTGGAATTCCAAATTCAATATACAAAATATAACAAAATGAAATAAAGCTTTAGGCGAACCGTTCAGTGAGAGTAATGAATAATAAACTTAAAAAGTTAAATTGAAACATGTACAGGTCCAAAATGAACTTTAAAAACAACGAACCTTCCCTAACATTCGGAGAATTACACGCAAATCTTACTTTTGGAATTCCAAATTCAATATACAAAATATAACAAAATGAAATAAAGCTTTAGGCGAACCACTCAGTGAGAGTGATGAATAATAAACTTAAAAAGTTAAATTGAAACATGTACAGGTCCAAAATGAACTTTAAAAACAGCGAACCTTCCCTAACATTCGGAGAATTCAACGCAAATTTTACTTTTGGAATTACAATTTAACTATATAAATTATTACAGTATAAAATGAAGCTTTAGGTGAACCGTTCAGTGAGAGTAATGAATAATAATCTTAAAAAGTTAAATTGAAACATGTACAGGTCCAAAATGAACTTTAAAAACAACGAACCTTCCCTAACATTCGGAGAATTCAACGCAAATTTTACTTTTGGAATTACAATTTAACTATATAAATTATTACAGTATAAAATAAAGCTTTAGGCGAACCGTTCAGTGAGAGTAATGCATAATTAACTTAAAAAGTTAAATTGAAACATGTACAGGTCCAAAATGAACTTTAAAAACAGCGAACCTTCCCTAACATTTGGAGAATTCAACGCAAATCTTACTTTCGGAATTCCAAATTCAATATACAAAATATAACAAAATGAAATAAAGCTTTAGGCGAACCACTCAGTGAGAGTGATGAATAATAAACTTAAAAAGTTAAATTGAAACATGTACAGGTCCAAAATGAACTTTAAAAACAGCGAACCTTCCCTAACATTCGGAGAATTCAACGCAAATTTTACTTTTGGAATTACAATTTAACTATATAAATTATTACAATATAAAATGAAGCTTTAGGCGAACCTTTCAGTGAGAGTAATGAATAATAAACTTAAAAAGTTAAATTGAAACATGTACAGGTCCAAAATGAACTTTAAAAACAACGAACCTTCCCTAACATTCGGAGAATTCAACGCAAATTTTACTTTTGGAATTACAATTTAACTATATAAATTATCACAGTATAAAATAAAGCTTTAGGCGAACCGTTCAGTGAGAGTAATGAATAATAAACTTAAAAACTTAAATTAAAACATGTACAGGTCCAAAATGAACTTTAAAAACAGCGAACCTTCCCGAACATTCGGAGAATTCAACGCAAATCTTACTTTTGGAATTACATTTTAACTATATAAATTATCACAGTATAAAATAAAGCTTTAGGCGAACCGTTCAGTGAGAGTAATGAATAATAAACTTAAAAAATTAAATTGAAACATGTACAGGTCCAAAATGAATTTTAAAAACAGCGAACCTTCCCGAACATTCGGAGAATTCAACGCAAATCTTACTTTTGGAATTCCAAATTCAATATACAAAATATAACAAAATGAAATAAAGCTTTAGGCGAACCACTCAGTGAGAGTGATGAATAATAAACTTAAAAAGTTAAATTGAAACATGTACAGGTCCAAAATGAACTTTAAAAACAGCGAACCTTCCCTAACATTCGGAGAATTCAACGCAAATTTTACTTTTGGAATTACAATTTAACTATATAAATTATTACAGTATAAAATGAAGCTTTAGGCGAACCTTTCAGTGAGAGTTATGAATAATAAACTTAAAAAGTTAAATTGAAACATGTACAGGTCCAAAATGAACTTTAAAAACAACGAACCTTCCCTAACATTCGGAGAATTCAACGCAAATTTTACTTTTGGAATTACAATTTAACTATATAAATTATCACAGTATAAAATAAAGCTTTAGGCGAACCGTTCAGTGAGAGTAATGAATAATAAACTTAAAAACTTAAATTAAAACATGTACAGGTCCAAAATGAACTTTAAAAACAGCGAACCTTCCCGAACATTCGGAGAATTCAACGCAAATCTTACTTTTGGAATTACATTTTAACTATATAAATTATCACAGTATAAAATAAAGCTTTAGGCGAACCGTTCAGTGAGAGTAATGAATAATAAACTTAAAAAATTAAATTGAAACATGTACAGGTCCAAAATGAATTTTAAAAACAGCGAACCTTCCCGAACATTCGGAGAATTCAACGCAAATCTTACTTTTGGAATTCCAAATTCAATATACAAAATATAACAAAATGAAATAAAGCTTTAGGCGAACCGTTCAGTGAGAGTAATGAATAATAAACTTAAAAAGTTAAATTGAAACATGTACAGGTCCAAAATGAACTTTAAAAACAACGAACCTTCCCTAACATTCGGAGAATTACACGCAAATTTTACTTTTGGAATTACAATTTAACTATATAAATTATCACAGTATAAAATAAAGCTTTAGGCGAACCGTTCAGTGAGAGTAATGAATAATAAACTTAAAAACTTAAATTAAAACATGTACAGGTCCAAAATGAACTTTAAAAACAGCGAACCTTCCCGAACATTCGGAGAATTCAACGCAAATCTTACTTTTGGAATTACATTTTAACTATATAAATTATCACAGTATAAAATAAAGCTTTAGGCGAACCGTTCAGTGAGAGTAATGAATAATAAACTTAAAAAATTAAATTGAAACATGTACAGGTCCAAAATGAATTTTAAAAACAGCGAACCTTCCCGAACATTCGGAGAATTCAACGCAAATCTTACTTTTGGAATTCCAAATTCAATATACAAAATATAACAAAATGAAATAAAGCTTTAGGCGAACCGTTCAGTGAGAGTAATGAATAATAAACTTAAAAAGTTAAATTGAAACATGTACAGGTCCAAAATGAACTTTAAAAACAACGAACCTTCCCTAACATTCGGAGAATTACACGCAAATCTTACTTTTGGAATTCCAAATTCAATATACAAAATATAACAAAATGAAATAAAGCTTTAGGCGAACCACTCAGTGAGAGTGATGAATAATAAACTTAAAAAGTTAAATTGAAACATGTACAGGTCCAAAATTAACTTTAAAAACAGCGAACCTTCCCTAACATTCGGAGAATTCAACGCAAATTTTACTTTTGGAATTACAATTTAACTATATAAATTATTACAGTATAAAATGAAGCTTTAGGCGAACCGTTCAGTGAGAGTAATGAATAATAAACTTAAAAAGTTAAATTGAAACATGTACAGGTCCAAAATGAATTTTAAAAACAGTGAACCTTCCCGAACATTCGGAGAATTCAACGCAAATCTTACTTTTGGAATTCCAAATTCAATATACAAAATATAACAAAATGAATAAAAGCTTAAGGCGAACCACTCAGTGAGAGTGATGAATAATAAACTTAAAAAGTGAAATTGAAACATGTACAGGTCCAAAATGAACTTTAAAAACAGCGAACCTTCCCTAACATTCGGAGAATTCAACGCAAATTTTACTTTTGGAATTACAATTTAACTATATAAATTATTACAGTATAAAATGAAGCTTTAGGCGAACCGTTCAGTGAGAGTAATGAATAATAAACTTAAAAAGTTAAATTGAAACATGTACAGGTCCAAAATGAACTTTAAAAACAACGAACCTTCCCTAACATTCGGAGAATTCAACGCAAATTTTACTTTTGGAATTACAATTTAACTATATAAATTATTACAGTATAAAATAAAGCTTTAGGCGAACCGTTCAGTGAGAGTAATGCATAATTAACTTAAAAAGTTAAATTGAAACATGTACAGGTCCAAAATGAACTTTAAAAACAGCGAACCTTCCCTAACATTTGGAGAATTCAACGCAAATCTTACTTTCGGAATTCCAAATTCAATATACAAAATATAACAAAATGAAATAAAGCTTTAGGCGAACCTTTCAGTGAGAGTAATGAATAATAAACTTAAAAAGTTAAATTGAAACATGTACAGGTCCAAAATGAACTTTAAAAACAACGAACCTTCCCTAACATTCGGAGAATTCAACGCAAATTTTACTTTTGGAATTACAATTTAACTTTATAAATTATCACAGTATAAAATAAAGCTTTAGGCGAACCGTTCAGTGAGAGTAATGAATAATAAACTTAAAAAGTTAAATTGAAACATGTATAGGTCCAATATGAATATTAAAAACAGCGAACCTTCCCGAACATTCGGAGAATTCAACGCAAATCTTACTTTTGGAATTCCAAATTCAATATACAAAATATAACAAAATGAAATAAAGCTTTAGGCGAACCGTTCAGTGAGAGTAATGAATAATAAACTTAAAAAGTTAAATTGAAACATGTAGAGGTCCAAAATGAACTTTAAAAACAACGAACCTTCCCTAACATTCGGAGAATTACACGCAAATCTTACTTTTGGAATTCCAAATTCAATATACAAAATATAACAAAATGAAATAAAGCTTTAGGCGAACCACTCAGTGAGAGTGATGAATAATAAACTTAAAAAGTTAAATTGAAACATGTACAGGTCCAAAATGAATTTTAAAAACAGCGAACCTTCCCTAACATTCGGAGAATTCAACGCAAATTTTACTTTTGGAATTACAATTTAACTATATAAATTATTACAGTATAAAATGAAGCTTTAGGCGAACCGTTCAGTGAGAGTAATGAATAATAAACTTAAAAAGTTAAATTGAAACATGTACAGGTCCAAAATGAACTTTAAAAACAGCGAACCTTCCCGAACATTCGGAGAATTCAACGCAAATCTTACTTTTGGAATTACAATTTAACTATATAAATTATCACAGTATAAAATAAAGCTTTAGGCGAACCGTTCAGTGAGAGTAATGAATAATAAACTTAAAAAGTTAAATTGAAACATGTACAGGTCCAAAATGAACTTTAAAAACAGCGAACCTTCCCGAACATTCGGAGAATTCAACGCAAATCTTACTTTTGGAATTCCAAATTCAATATACAAAATATAACAAAATGAAATAAAGCTTTAGGCGAACCTTTCAGTGAGAGTAATGAATAATAAACTTAAAAAGTGAAATTGAAACATGTTCAGGTCCAAAATGTATAGACTTTGATCAAACATATTTTCTTCCTACCTCTGTAAAAGACACATTAAAAAAATCGAGTTAAAATCATTAAAAAAATCAAACAGTTTTTTAATAAAATACTGACTCTTATGATATATTATCAGCAATTACTATGTTATAATCTTTAACGTTTGTGTAGAACGCATTATGTACTATCGAGTAATGGCGTCGTACAAAAGAATATCCTTGCTCTCCAAAAAGCTCAAAATGCCTTCGCTAAGCTTCCCCACAAAATTTCGTCTCTCCCTGCCGCCTCTCGCTTGCAGTACCTTCGCATCGACCCGGTACATCTTCGACACCGTGTTAATGATCTCTGTTTGCTTCACGATTTTTTTTATAATAACTTAACTCTAAATTTTGACGATTTCTTCTCTCTTAGTTCCTCCCAAACTCGGGGTCACTCACTCAAACTCTCCAAGCCCCGAGTTCGTACCGCTCAGCGTCTAAATCATTTTTCCTGTAGTGTGATTAATGATTGGAATTCCCTTCCCCAAGAGATTGTTTCTATCCCCAATCGCCACACGTTTCGCCGCCATGTCTCTGCCTTTTTTCATTTTAAAGATACCTCTCGCGTTACTTGATTTTTAACCAATATTTACTCATTTGTTTTCGTCTCTCCCTTTATTTAATTTTTTTTTTTTAATTTTTTTTGTTTTGCGTCTTTCTGTAGCGATGCTCAAACAAAAGCCCACCTGAGGCTTATTGAGCAATTATATAAATAAATAAATAAATAAATAAATAAATAAACTACAAACTGGGCTACCAGATATTTTAAAAGGACTTTAGCGCGGCCAACTTAGATCAGCTTTTTTGGCTGTGATTGTAGAAATAATTCATCAAATGAAAATTATGGAAATAAAAATTAAGAAAATAATAATATAAAAATTAAGAACAGAAAAATTAATTAAATTATTAAGTAGTTTTGATTTAACACGTAATTTCATAAATTCACGTTAAATAAACTCGTAAATTTATATAATAATATTCTTAATAAAATTAATATTTTGTGGTTCATTAATCATTATCAGCTCAAATACAAATACAGGTGAAAAAAATTAAAATTAATTGCTGATAAACGCACCTCTAGATAGCATTGATGGACGAAACATTTCGGACGAATAGTGGAGATCCATGCGACGTCGATTGGGCTGAATATCGGATGTCACGAAATTGGTTCTATGAAGACTAAAATGGGACGTCAGTTATTCGTCCCGTAGGACGAATTTTGGACGGGACCAAACTGGGCTCTAAGGACCATGCTGGGACGTCCCAGGGACGATTTGTGTTTGCTGGGCTCGTGTATATAATTTGCTATTGTAGACTAATTTTTTTAGGTAGGGCAAGATAACAAAGAACACATTTACTAATAAAAAAAATTATTTATAAACTGAAAATGTTTTTCAAATATATTACGTCATTTAAACAATGATTAATCAAATCCCTTACGTCAAATGGACAATAACCTATAATTTGTTCCAAAAAATCTTTTTCCACTTTTTGATCCTGAGAAATACGAAAGGCGGCGTAAATTTCTATAAAGTCACAGGGCATTTGTCGCTTCTGCAATGGATTATAACCCGCTTGAAATTTCGAAAAATTGTCGACCAATACATTAAACATGAGGTCTATAACCGGTACGCTTTGTTTTAACAGACTTAACTGTTCATCTATACACACTTTAAATTCATTTAAAGCTAACAATTGCGCTCTACTAAGTGATTGACTGTCTGATAAGTTAATTTCGTTTTCCAAATATTTTTGTGTAAACGGAATTAAATTCCATGAAATTCTTTCTCCGGAACAAGAAACTTCACAATTGTGTTCAAAAGTGCAATCGGAATAAGGCTCGACGGGCGGAATTGGTAGATAATTTTTTTTTTATTGTTGTTGAGTTTAGATTTTCAATGACTGAAGACCATTCTTTTGTAAGGGCGTACCATGTCTCCAAACAAATGTCCGTACTTTGGTTGCCATTAGCTATGTAAATCCCCGGCTCTTTGTTAAAAATTGATACAGTTACCACCAATCAAGTGGGCGATTGTAACGTCAGAGAAACTATAATAAAATACGTAATAAATAAAAATAAAAGTAAAAAAAGTTTTAACGTACCCTTTTTAAAGGCCATTGTATGAATAATCCACTTTTTGTTATCGAGTCAATTCAACGGAGCGGCTATAAAATTAAGTATAAAACGTGTAGGAATGTTTTAATAGCTCGCGGCCTAGCTTCCTCGGCGAAACACTTTCTCTCTGTGCTTTTCGGGGAAGCTCGGTGAAACTCTCTCTCCTCGGCGGTGTGGCGCGCGTTTTTCTCTCACGTCGAGATAACCAGCTGGTGAAACTCCGCCTGAATGAGGGAGGCGTGTAAATTTAAACCAAACGCTTTTGGGCCACATCTGTGTGCATATTTTTTAATTTGTCAAATAATTACCCGAAACAATCAATTTACTGATACGTAAAAATAAGTTTGCCTCTTTTGACAGTGTGTTGCTTTATTTTTATACAATTTTTTATACATTTTTATACAATTTTTTAAACAATTTTTTATACAATTTTATAACGTGTTATAAGATAATTTTTAACTCGGAACCTAGAAATTAAACATGCTATTAGAATTGTAATTATTTTTTCGGAACCTAATGTTTTACCTCCTTCTACTACGATGGTGATTCCCGGAGCTGTAATAAAAATTAAAAATTAAAAATTAGAAACATGATAGTTTAGTTTTATAATTACCATTTCGAAGATCAAGCTCCCTAGGTTTGTTCGCTGGAGGTTCCGGGTTTGTCGGAGATGTGGCTGGTGGCGATTCGGTCGGGTCGTCCTGTTTCTCGGGATATATTTCTAGGGGATTACCCTCTATACTTTTTACATAAGCGGCCACTTGCCTCGCCTTTTCATAGGCGCATACATTTCATACCGCGTATGGTCGTTGTTAAAATCATGGTGAAAGGCACCCGGCTGTAGCTCTAAATCGGGGAAATTGGGGCACTCAAACCGCGTGGCTTCTATTATTCGATCTAGATCGATAAAGTTTCCCAGGTACTCTTTCGTTTGCCTTTCTTTTACAATAACGCATTCGGCCAGTCGCGTTATATTTAAGATATGGCGATCGACGGCCTCGATATCGTATTGTCCCTGCGCCCTGGGAAGCTTATTGAAATGGTTGCTAATCGCGTTCATTTTGCGGTTTGCATCCCCCGAATAATTTTGAGCAGGCGGTGTTCGAAAAACAATAAGGTCTTCGCGACCATCTGAAGTTTTGCATCCAATCTGTAACATTTATATTGAACTTTAAATATAAAACATTAAATATAAACTTTAAAAAATTACCTTTTTTACTAAAAATCGTTTTGATGACGCATATTTTTAGGCCAAATCATGGCAAAAGAATGTGTACGACTACAAACGATTCCCTAGAAGAAAAAACAACGAAGTATTTGTAACAATAAAAACACCCAGAAACTTACATTTTTTACTTCGGGAAGATTCACTAGTGTCAGGATTCCTAGATTCGGATGACTGTAGGATATATATACTACCTAAAACCCCCCTAGGGGGACGCGTTGGAAACTCTAGCAGCTGTTTCATTTTCGTTGCCAACCATTTTGGTTTAATTTTCGTAACGGGTTTTAAGAATAATGTGCAGGTGGTTAATTTTATTAAGCTAACGTAACTGAAAGTGTAAATGTAACTACTCTGACATTTTATAACCCCTAGCGGGACGCGTTGGAAACACAAGCAGCTGTTTCAATTTCGTTGCAAACCATTTTGGTTTAATTTTCGTAACGGGTTTTTAGAATAATGTACAGGTAGTGTATTTTATTAATCTAACGTAACTGAAGGTGTAAATGTAACTACTCTGACATTTTATAACCCCTAGCGGGACGCGTTGGAAACTCGAGCAGCTGTTTCTTTTTCGTTGCCAACCATTTTGGTTTAATTTTCGTAACGGGTTTTAAGAATAATGTGCAGGTGGTTAATTTTATTAAGCTAACGTAACTGAAAGTGTAAATGTAACTACTCTGACATTTTATAACCCCTAGCGGGACGCGTTGGAAACACAAGCAGCTGTTTCAATTTCGTTGCAAACCATTTTGGTTTAATTTTCGTAACGGGTTTTAAGAATAATGTGCATGTGGTTAATTTTATTAAGCTAACGTAACTGAAAGTGTAAATGTAACTACTCTGACATTTTATAACCCCTAGGGGGACGCGTTGGAAACACAAGCAGCTGTTTCATTTTCATTGCAAACCATTTTGGTTTAATTTTCGTAACGCTTTTTTAGAATAATGTACAGGTAGTGTATTTTATTAATCTAACGTAACTGAAGGTGTAAATGTAACTACTCTGACATTTTATAACCCCTAGCGGGACGCGTTGGAAACTCGAGCAGCTGTTTCTTTTTCGTTGCCAACCATTTTGGTTTAATTTTCGTAACGGTTTTAAGAATAATGTACAGGTGGTGTATTTTATTAATCTTACGTAACTGAAGGTGTAAATATAACATTTGACCACTTGTTTAAAAATGAAAAAGATGGCGGCGTTATCCAAGCATCCTAGCAATTACCAAACTCGGGATCACACTTTGAAATAAAAATGGATATTTTACTATCGCCGTCGCTATGAAAGCACCTAATTCGTCACCTTTAAGTACCCAGTATTTCCAAAAGCATTTCGTGACTCCTATGTGTCATCAAAACCTTTTCAATTCTGTATGTTTCAATTCCATTATTCGTCAAAAAAAACTTCAACAGATCACGTGATATAAACTACGTCACAAGTCGTGAAATGATTTTCATAGATGCGTTGTTGTTTTCATAAGCCCACCGCTTAGGGTACCAAAGAAATGCTGGATATGTGAGGAACGATACCAAACCGTGAGGGGTTTCAAACAACATTTAATGACTCATTTATCTTGTAATAAAATAAAAGAAGAATCGGATCTTGCGTGTGATTGTGCGGCAAGTGAATCTCTCCATTATACCGAGCAAGAGGAAATGTCAGATGATAAAATTATCGATTATCTTAACGAACTTGGATGTAAAAAGCGCGATGAAAGAATGGAATCAAACGAGTCAAAAACTAACGTGGTTTTTCCCGCCGAATTCAAAATGCCGACTGACAAGCAAATGGATGCTCTGGTTTATTTTCAAGAATATTGTAAAACTAATCAAATTCCTAATATTAAAACCGTTGTAAAGAAATTCTATTGAATTCATTGTTATTTTTAATAACATTTTAGGGGTGACAATTATACGATGATTTTTTAGAACACTTACAGTTTAACACTTAAAATTTAATAGAGTAAAATAATAAGTCCACATATTGTATAATAATTACTTTTATTAAAATTAATATAATAAAAGTAATTATTATACAATATGTGGACTTATTATTTTACTCTATTTACATTTTATAAGTGCTGTCAATATTTATATTATTAAAATTTAATGTAAAGGCGGCATTAAAAAACTCGGATACATATATTTTACACTGGAAATTGATACTTTATTATAATATTTTTCGTTACACTTTGAAATTAAAATTGTAAAATATGTTTACGACTTTTGTAATATTGTTACATTTCCAACTTGGCATCCTCGAATGAATGGACACAATGGAATTTGATCGCAATGAAATATTAACGGTATATCTCCATCTTGCCATTCCTCAACCACCAGTCCGCAAAAAGGACATTTGACATTCGAGTCGTTGTTGAGCGAATAAAATCCGCAGGCGGCCAACTCTTCGGTTCCATAAGTAACCCAGTTTTTAAAACTCAATAATCTTTCTCTTTCCGAAAACATTTTTAAAGACTCGTAAGAAGGTTCCCTTCGTATCGTAGGAAAACCACTTTCAATTTTTATTCTCTGTGCGATATATTCCGCTTGAAGTTTTCGTCTCTGTTGTTTCAATATATTTATACTTTTTAATAGTTCCGTACACGGTTCGTTATTTTCCTTATCACTCATTATCCAACTGTCGTCCAATTTTGTTCCGTAAAATGAAATATGTAATTCTTGCTTCGTAGGGTTCACCCTAAACTCGTTACCGAAAACACCTGCCAGTAAGTTATTTCCGCCCGTTATTTCATATGACACGGACCGTACATGTTCAAACTTGTTATAGTCTATTAAACCACTACGTAAACATTCCTCGCGCCGCTTGGTTAACACGGAATAATATACATGTAGGGTTAGAGGACTTTTTACGTTTATTGTGAGTGCGAAACGACCTTGTTATGTAAATATTTCGTATAGTGGCAATGTATTCAATATAAATTAGAAAGTTCTTAATACTATTATGTGTTCAATACGCGAACTTATAAATGCATTAAATTTAGAAGAATCGTTAATGTTCCAATAGTAACATATCCAGATAATAACAAAAGTCTGGTACTTCAACCCACGCTAATCCTAAGAGTAAATACTTAGTTTATTATATGATTAAAGACGATAGTTTCCTATCATTGTCCCATATCTTTCGTGAAGAGATCGATTGTTATTTTGGAAGGTTATATGTTGTCGTAATATCAAATGTTACATACTTTTATATGCATTTACAATGTATACATTTTATGTTAACACGAATATTAATAACCGTTTAAAAGTTCATATAGGGGCGACTATTCGATTCCAAAATACTATAGTTTGTATACAGGAACCTATAAATGCATTAAATTTAGAAGAATCGTTAATGTTTCATTAGTAACATATCCAGATAATAACAAAAGTCTAGTACTTCAACCCGCGCTAAACCTAAGAGTAAATACTTAGTTTATTATATGATTAAAGACGATAGTTTCCTATCATTGTCCCATAAACAAAACATGTACGATTGGTAAAACCAAAAGGTTATATGTTACGGAAATACGTAAACTAATATTTTTGAAGAAAATGTATACGATGTGCGTAAAGACATTGTATACAGTCTAACATTTATAAGGCCAGAGCAAAGATGGCCCCGCTTGACAATTTACCCTGTTATGTACTGTTAAGAAGTCTGCAAAGACGAGGTTAATATACTTTTACAAGTAATTGATAATTATTAAGGACAAAACGCCGACGCCGCCACCCTCAGAAGTAATTAATTTTCTACATTTAAAAAATATCTAACACGTCCCCAACGCAACTGGACCCCAAGGCACTACCTTAGTTCATTATAGAAGTGGTAATATTAAAAAAAAATGATAGTTTCTTAATTTCAGTCTCCCTTATCTTTCGCGAACAAAACATGCTCGATTTTTTATTAGACCAGACCAATGGTTCGATGGTACGGTAATATAAAACAATGTATACGTAAACGATTTATGTACGTGAGGCATTGTTAGATTAACTTTACACGAATAATGTTTCTCCTGTTTGGGGCAACTTAACCAAATATTGAAACTTGTACAGTTTTCATATCAGGTAATCATGTATCCGAATGAAAATATCCATAGATAGCGACGTATATAGCTAAAAAATGCAATGCATGATTGACAAACTAATAAGTTAATTTATGGAAGACCCCTTTCATTAACCATAAATCAGATGATCACGTGACGCGGCTTTTTTGATCGAACCATATAGGGAAAACTTGTTACACACGCCGATACGCGAGTTATTGAAATGTCTTTTGGCCACGCTAATGTAATTCACCCTTTTTAACACATGTTTACGTGAGATGACCCTAAACACGCTTCGTAACAGACGACAGGATATACTATCTTGACTGTTAAGAAATCATTAACGTATTGACTATGATAAAAACTTGAAATATCCAAGATGGCCACTAAAAACAAAACTCCCTAGTTAATTTCTTCACCCCAAAAATAATCTTGAATACACAGTTTACAATTCATAAATTTTAGGTTTATTATTCACGATGGCCAGGGAACAAATATTATCGCAAAATAACCTTAAATACACAGTTTCCGATTCATAAATTTTATATTCCTAAGGCTAATTATTTACGATTGCTAGGCTTAACAATGAAACTTTACCCCGTAATGTACAATGTTTACCGCGCGTCCTCATTAACGGTAATTTAAAATTAATACATGATGCATTGTCATAATATTTATCAGCTTACACCCAAGGCACTACCTTAGGTCTAGCGACTTTAAATGCGACGTTTTAGGTTAATATATATAAAAATCCGTTAACAACAGCTTGTTAAAAACAAGCTTGAACGTGATCTAAAGTAAATATGGCAAATTTCCTAAAAATAACAAAGATGGACACCCTTTTCAATACGCCCCACAGAACCCGTTTGAATATGAAACATTAAAGATGGCGGCCAAATCACATGAATTTCCAACCAAAATTACTAAGAATTCATATAACAACCGTTAAAAGAGAGACCAGCCTACAAACTTTACGTGCAATTTTGAAATTTTCAAACAAATTTAAAATACTAAAAAAAATCAAAATAATTTAAAATCTAGAAAAATCGAGCACTGAGAAATGTTCTTGACTAACTTTAGTCAAATCTGAGTTTTACTTTTCATTTTAGAAATATAATAATATTAGCGAATGATGTCATCTTTAGAATACAAAATTATTGGTTTCGGCGATCTAGTGCACAATTTTCGTTTAATGATGGTTAGAAAATTGAAATTTTTATTTAAAACATTATGTAATACGTGAAATTCGGTGACATAGGTAGGCTGTGTAGTAGCCTAGCCTCGCTGCCTAGTCGGGTTATCGAGTACTTAATATGAGCTGGTTTTTTTCGAGACTTTTCGAATTATTATGAAATTAAATTTAAAAGGAGTATAAAGTAACTTCCAATACTGAAAAATATTCCTTTAATTTAAACGAACCACAGTCTCCACAACTTTGTAGGTGCCGTTAATTGCCCCCCAAAAAAGTTGTAAAAGAGTCTCTTTGAAGTAACGAGGAAAGAAAAAACAAATACCCGAATATGCAATTTTTTGGTAAGTACTCGGTAATAGACGAGTATTCTCCAATTACTTATTCGAGGTCGATATTATTTCTTTATGGCCAACCGGTCATTCCACGAAAAATCGACCAACGCTGTGAACCCGACTACTTTCGATGTCCTTCAAAATTTGCATAGATTCTGAGATTTTCATAATTATCGAAAAAGCCGTTATACTTTTGGATTTTCTTCTAAGTGCACGCGTGTAGTTTAAATAGTATTAAGGGGGAAAAGTGGAGATGCTCGTGGGGGAGGACAATTTTGACTGGCATCTCCAACCTGATTCTGATCGGGTAAAATAAAGTCCCGGAAATTAAAGGGCTAATTTGTGTCTTCAGGTTGTAGAGAACACCCTTCCGCAACTGAAGATGACAGTTGGGGGATATTTTTTTCACTAAATTTGTACTATCTACGTCATGAAATCCTTGTATCGTTAGGATGATTTATATTATACAGTTTGGACGTTTAATTTTTTACAACTATGGGCAGTACTCCCCGTGACCGCTCGACGCGTATAAAAGGGGTTTACGGATGACTGTAAAGTACAACTCTTGATTTTAGATACATTTAAAATGGTCTTGGGAAAAGTGCCCCTAACAAGCGAATGGCTAAGTGCCTCGTTGGTATCTAGCGCGTCTAGCGTGGACTTAGACGAGGTATCCTCCACCTCTGATACCGAGAATGAGTCGTAAGTTTATTTATGTTTTATAGTTGTGATGGATATTTTCCGTAAATTTCTAATTCTTAAATTATTTGATTAGGGATACCGTCGACGAACCGGAGTGGCGCCAAATAAGCGGTCTTATGGAGGAAATGCCCTCAATTTTTTTGAATGTCAATGGTTTTGCGTTAAAATACCACCTTTATTATTTCTGATATGATTTATAATAAGATTTTTAATTTATCAATGTTTATTTATTTTAGATGTCATTGAGGTCCCTTTTCTCCCCCCCCCGTTATTACTCCCTGGTACGACACCGGGGTAGTATTAGAAACTGTGGAAGATATTATTGCCACGCATATGTTCCCTGTGTATATATAATTAATATACAGGGTCTTTTTTTTGCTCGGAAAAGTGTTTTTTTTTCAAAAACTATTTATAGTACCGATTTTAAATTTGGAAGGTCAATTCTCTATACCGGGGGACATCAGTTTGAGAAATTTGAGCGTTTTCGGTAATGTTTTTCACCAATTTTGAAAAATTATTTTTCGACCACTAGGTGCGAGATAAAAAATTTCTATTATAAAGTTGTAGGCCGTCATCGAAAACCCTTAAAAATTGTTCACTCGACGGAAAACAATTTATTTATCAGTGAAAATTCGAGCTTGAAAAATTTACAAGTTGGTGAAGCCAAATTACGATTGTTTGAAACGATAATTGAAACCGAATTACCTAATCCAGTTGAAACTTTGGTTAAAAAAACGACCGGATTTAAAAAACACGAGGCTATAGGTCAATCCTAAACATGCATTGGGTATTTAAAGGAAAACTTTGGGAGATTATTATCAGTGTTTGATAATATTTCGAACAATGCCTCGTTATTCAGTAGCTGAGCGTACCGAGATAGTTGCCATTTACTATGGAGAAGCAGCGCAAAACCTTAGAAGAGTGACTGAAATCTTCGCAGAAAGACATCCAAATGGAGCACCATCTGTAAATACAGTAAGACGAGCAATTCACGATTTCAATCAATTTGGTAACTTGCAACCTAGGTTTCGCGGATTGGGTCAACCGGATTTAGACTTCGAGAACAATGTACTCGCGTACTTTGTGGCATATCCTCGTCACAGTTGCGCTAACGCCGCTGCTGATTTGGGTTGTTCTGCAAATCGTGTGTGGAAAATTCTTCGGTCATCGGTAAAAGTGTTTTCGAAAAAAGAGCAGAGTGTATACAAATTACAACGTGTACGTTGTCCCATTGCTTGAACGTTTCTAGCCGACCGGTTACGGTGTTGAGATCCTCATGACTAGCCATCCCGATTCTCTTTAAGCTACGGAATAATATTTCTGGGTCTAAACCCCAAAATGACGTAATTTAAAAATGACTCACTAAAGATGACGTAATCTACACCATGAAACGTAAAGATTACGTAGATGCGTTGTGGTTTTCATAAGCCAGCCGCTATGGGTAAGAGGAAGATGTCTCCGCTTAGGGTGCCAAAGAAATGCTGGATATGCTCGGAAATATACCGGTCCGTGAGAGGTTTCAAACAACATTTAATGACTCATTTATCGTGTAATACAATGAAAGAAGATTCGGATCTGGCGTGTGATTGTGATGCGAGTGAATCGCTCCATTACACGGAGGCCGAGGAAATGTCAGATGATAAAATTATCAATTATCTTAACGAACTTATTGTGGCATGTAAAAAGCGCGGTGCCACAATGGAATCAACCGAGTCAACTACAGCTAACCTGCCAGCCGAATTAAAAATGCCGACTGAAAAGGAAATGGCTGCTCTGATTTATTTTCAAGAATATTGTAAAACTAATCAAAGTCATAATATTAAAACCGCTGTAAAGAAAATGTGAATAAACGTTT
Source organism: Leiobunum rupestre (assembly GCF_980474605.1). Classification (NCBI taxonomy): domain Eukaryota; kingdom Metazoa; phylum Arthropoda; class Arachnida; order Opiliones; family Sclerosomatidae; genus Leiobunum; species Leiobunum rupestre. The sequence goes on along the minus strand of NC_143393.1, from coordinate 922,791 downwards.
TTACATTGAATACATTGTTATTTTTAAAGGTGACCGTATAAAGTAATTTTTACATGGGTAAATTGACAATTAATATTTTTAAAATTCTAAAATACGTTTATAATATTTTTCCAACGTGGGGCGAATGAATGGACACAATGAACTATTAATTACGTAATCTAAAAAATGACGCGCTGACATGATGTTATGCAAACAGCCAGTAGCTATAAACCCGAGTAATTGGCCTACTTACCTATAGGTCAATGGGTCCCTCATTATTTCTCAACCACTTGTCAAAAACCTATCCATCTTAGGGAATGCCCCCCCCCCCTACGGCATCGGTCAAACACTTTTCTCCACGTGCGAGTGGTGTTATGTAATAAATCCAAATAGTTCAATGGGTCGAGCCTTTTGTGTTTTCGCCGACAAACACTTTCCCCGTGTAACATTATTTTCAAACACTTTTACGATGCGCAAAGCTATCCGTCTTACGGAATATCGGCCCTAAGGGGTAAAGGGTAGCTAGAGAATGGCCCTTACCCCCCCCCTCCCCCAGCGCGTAAAATAGACACAGCGGGTGTCCCCCCTTGCTAGCTAAATGTATCGTTTGGGAAAAAAGAGCCTAGTGTATTATAAAAACGGTTAATTTTTCTACGACATTCTATGATTTGTAGAATTTTATGGAGGCCCATAAACTAGTAGCGGGAATAGAACCTCTTAACTATTTCAGTTTAAACTACGAGGGATTCTCATAGATTTTTGTTTTTACATCCCAAATGGCCCCTACGTATGGGGGTGCCCCTCAAAGTGTGTATGGGGGGGTCCTTTTGGGTATAAAAACCCAGGGATTTGGTCCCTAAGACATCACAACTCTGTTCTTTTTTTGTATCCAACCAAATCCACTAGAAATCCATATCCGCTGTTCTCGGATGAGGACGTAGCCATGTAAGTTTTTATCAATTTTTATATTTTTAGCTTGGTGATCTATTCGAAAATTAAATGGTAACCTTGTATGCGTAACAATTTCAATATGCAAGATACTCGAGAATGGTAAAATAGTCTATATTTAAAGTTAAAATGCGAAAACTACATTTGTAGTGTTCAATTTAAAAGAAAATTACTTCAGCTTTTAAATAAGATTTTTTTTTGCATCTACCCTATATCATTTACATATTAATTTTTTATTCTAATTTAACAATCACTTTAAAAACTTGGCACGTCTGAATAGCTGTGTAGAGTACTATTAACAGAGATAAATATTTCTGGGGTCAGTTAATGAGATGATTCGAGCGAAAAATTTGCATATGTTCAAGTTATTGGATTGAAGGAAACTTCAGTGTTTTCAGAGTGATAATTAAGGGAAGTTGCCTTACAATATAGTTGAAAATTATCTTTTTAAGTCTGTGTCCACCCATTGATTATGTTAGGAAGTGAAAAAATTTCATTTAACAAGCTTTTCTGAAATTTCGGTATCCACCCTGTATCATTTAAAAGCTCAACCATTGTTTTTATCAAGTTAATTTTAAACATATCTTAAAACAAGCTTCCTTAAGTCTGACTAGCTTTGTAGGGTAATAATAAAATAGCTAAATATTTTTTGGGTTTAATAATTGTGCTTCTTAGTGAAAATTTTGCATATATTACAGTATTAGGTTGGGTAATTATTTTTTTCACCTGCTACCATTCTCAGCGGGTGAACATAGAATAACAAAGATAATTTTCCACTATATTTAAAGCCAACTTTCCTTACATTTCACTATGAAAACACTGAAGCTTCTTTCAATGCGATAACTTTATTACATGCAATTTGTTCCACCCCAGAATTACATTTATTGAATCGAAAAAAAATATGTAACCCCCTTAGAGTTAACCAACACAGGTATTCAGAAGAGATGGTGTTCAATTAAAAAAATTTTTTTTGGATCCACCCCTATATCAGTTATGTAAAACCTGAAATTATTTTTTTTTAATTCTAATTTAAACATCACTTTAAAAACCTTATGCAAGTCAGAATAGTTGTGTAGGGTACTAATAACGTAGATAAATATTTATTGGTTCAGTTATGTGTAGGGAAGCTTGTTTGAAGATAAGTTTAAAATTAATTTGAAAAAAAAACTTGAGCTTTTTAAATATATGATACAGGGTGGATACCAAAATTTCAAAATAAAATTTAATAAAAAGCTTGCTAAATGAAATTTTTCACTTCCTAACAAATTCAATAGTTGAACACAGACTTAAAAAGATAATTTTCAACTATAGTTAACGGTAACTTCCCTTAAATTTCACCTTGAAAACACTAAAGTTTCATGCAATCCAATAACTTGGACGTTTGATGATTTTTCACTCAGAATCATCACATTAAATGTGATCCACTCTGTATCGTAAATTTAAAAGCTCAAGCAATTTTTTTTTCCAAATTCATTTTTAACTTATCTTAAAACCAGCTTCCCTAAGTCTGACTAGCTCTGTAGGTTAATAATAAAATAGCTTAATATTTTTTGGATTCAATAATTTTGATTCTGAGTGAAATATTTGCATATATTACAGTATTAGTTGAAAAAATTTCATTTATGTCCATTTTAAATTTTTTTGTTGTATCGCATTATAATATTTTTTGCCGCGTAAAAGAAAAATAATTTTTGTAATATATCATCTTATAAAATGTTTTGTAAAAAAATAAATATTTTTATTATCTTATAAATCAGACTCGTTATTTCTCCTTGCTCGCGTCATTTTTGTTTTTAGATTACGTAACTAATAGTTCATTGGGTCCGTAATAACGTAGAAAATGTTTTGGGTTCATTTGACCTGATGAAAACTTTTCATATGGTAAAGTTACTGGACTGATGGAAGCTTCGGTGCGAAGTCTTAATTACATGTTCTAAGTTTTTTTTTAAAAAACCAGTTTATTTCTAGAAATGAAAAGGACATGTTTTATCGAGGCAAAGTTTTTCCGTGTGAATGGAGAAATGATAATTAAAGAGTTAGCTATTTACGATACGGAAACGGAGAAGCATAACGTCTGGACCTTTAAACCACCATATCCATATTCCAGTCTTACGGAAGAAGATAAATTGCAGTGTAGATGGTTTTATTGGAACATTTGCGATCTCCGTTGGGACGACGGACGGGAAGACTACAACAGCCTAGGAGCCATCGCAAATTATATAAAAGAACAAGGGTTCACGTTTTTTTTTGTAAAGGTTTAGTAAAGGCCAAAGTTTTATCGGATTTCATAGGAGTTAACGTCAAGAACGTCGAGGATTTAGACTGTCCTAAATTATCTACCATTCTTTGTTTAAGTGCTCCTAAACATTGTCATTTTCACCGTGACCCTAATAATTGTGCCGTTGTGAAATCTCACAAAATTTTAGTGTTATTATAATATCTTTCTGACTATATGTGTATTGTTTAACTTCTTTCATTTTTAAAAATGTAATTGCTGGATTTAAATAAAGCGTGAAAATTATTAGTTTCGAAATGATATTTACAAATCTTATCCAATCTAAAGTCCATCGTTCGGGTATTAGTAAGTATTTCATACAAACTAACTTAATTAAGTATTTTTAGAAGTGAAGAGAAACACATTGTGAAAAACCAAATGAAAAGAGACTTTAAACGGTTTTAAAATTCATAATATATCTATTTAAAAAATCCAACGTTTCGGAGGAACTGTTCCCACTTCTTTCATCCCAGCATGTTTCCCCTTTTATCATGGTTTCTCTCCAAAAAATAGCCCAAAAATCTTAAATCAGTAGGTCTCGATCCTATTTATCACCCACCATCCCAAATTGTCAGCTTTATTATGTAATAACAAAGAACCAACTGCAGTGGCGGCCTAAGGGGGGGGCGGTCCGCCCCGGGTACCAGGGCAGCAGGGGGTGCCATCGGAGAAGCTCGAGGGGGGGGGGCAAATCAGAACGATCAAACTTTAAGAAGACGGACCCGTGAAAACTTCTGCACAGTCCTGGGGGGTGTCACAAACCCGGCCGCCGCCCCGGGGACCCAGCCTTCTTACGCCGCCACTGACCAACTGCCCTCCTCGACAAGGCCATCATTTATAAAATCTCCCGTGATTGTGGTGATTATTACATGGGGGCAATGCCGTAGCCCATTTCATCAAAGGCTTAAAGAGCCCCAAAAATATAAACAACCCGTCCAATAATTCTCCCCCTTAGCGAACACCTTCGTGTTTTTGGGGGCCATAATGCTAGGTGGGACTCAATAGACATACTAGCTCGACCCAAAATTATATAAAACTCATTTTAATATACGCGAATCCATCGAAATTTAAAAAATAAATCTGCGCAATGTTTAAACCGTGACGATGGTTCCCTTTAACGTAGCCACGTTTTCTCCACTTTTTAAAACGTGTTTATGGTCCTCACCCTCTCTCACACACACACAACAAACCAATTCATCCTCTCGCAGAATCCACCCATTCGGACAATAGTAGCCTCGAGCGCGAACGAAGATATCGAGGCCCGTTGCTCATATAACACGTCGACGGGGTCGACTCGCCTTTGAGAAAAACGCTCGCGGCTAAAGAACAGTAGCCCCCACTATATGTATGCATAAATATTTTTTCGTCCCAAAGTTTTACCATCGTACTGTCAGACTTTTAAAAATCCCTGAAGAAGGAGGAACTGTTCCTCCGAAACGATCGATTTTTTTAAATAAATATATTATAAATTTTAAAAACGGTTAAAGTCTCTTTTCACTAAGTATTTTTAAATATTTGAATATCGGAATTGTATTTTGCCGCGTTAAAAGTAGAGTTTAGATGTATAGTCGTTTTAAGAAATACTCGTGATATGGGTTCAAGTGGCAAGCATATTTAAGTACTACAATGATATTAAAATAAAGTTTAAAAATATTTCCATTCTACGTTACTTTAACAACGAATATTCTATGACGTCAAAACACTCAAATCCATGTTTCAAATTCAAATTAACCGCGCAAAACACTTAAATCTATGTTTTCATTTGAATTTTAAATTAACCGCGACGCGCCCCCAGACCGCGTCCCCCAATGGGAAATCAGCGCACGCGCGCAAGACGGCGAGGTGGGGAGGGCTTCGTATATCAACATATTGTGTTCAGGCCAACTTGTTCACTATGCTTTATTGTTTTACTAGTCACTATATAATGTCTGAGTTTTACGCGCACTGTGATTTTCGAAACTTTCATTATACAGAGATGCTAATATATTAGTGGTATATAAACTGTGTATAATATTTTAGCTCACAGGGCGTCGGTTAACGCATTACAGTTACATTAACATCTCTGCAAAATATCGCGCTAATCATTCAATCAATCTGCTAAAGCACATATCGTGATGACTTCATGTAAGTCGTTCCGGCTTCGTAGGTATGTCTCATAAATAAATAAATAAATAAATAAATCTAACCGTCATATTAACATTTGTAATTACACATATTGTACTTTCATTACTTGAAACTTCAGATTAGTTAGATTGTATCGCTAATTAATCCACTGAATATTTTAGTATCCCGTTTTTGTGAATAATTCCAAGCCGAGTTAGTTTTGTTTGAAGTTACGAGCAGACCTGTTTCAATAAAGTATTAAAACGGAATTTATTTTTCCTGTGTGACAGAGAAAAGATTCGTTCATACCAAAAAAAAGATAACGTCGTCCATCGTAAGTAAATGCGAACTTGTCGTATTGTCGAAAACGTATACCGTTAAATTGTTAAAGCTCTTAAAGAATGGTTTCCGCTAGGGCAAAAAGGATATACCGGCGACGTCGACGCAAATACTTCCCGGAGCTCATCGGTTTTCCCCTTTCAATAATAACTCGTGGAGGTTTAAGATAATAATAGGTAATGACTAAAGTAGCTAAACGGTAATAGTAAGTTTTGACTAACGTAGTTTAATGATAATAGTAAGTAATGACTAAACGCAAAATTTAACCATGGTTAATTTAAACTAGTAAATAGTAAGTAATATACTATAGAGACAGATACTTCATGGTTTAAAATAAACTTTTATTAAAAAGAATATTGGGGAAGCTTTTTCCAGCCCACTCGTTCCTTTTCAACCCAGATAGAAATGGCTAAAAAATCCAAATACAAACAGATAGAACGCGTAAAAAGTCATAACCTGAGCGGTGCGCGTAATCGGATAATACAGAAATATAAATTACTTTATCAAAACGTTTTACGAATAATTTTGAGAGCTTTATCTATTGAATAAAAGTTAACCATCCCCGACCACAAAGGTGGAATCGCGCTTAGATAGAAGACCCGATATGTTCGCGAATTCCGACAACGACCATAATTTCAAACTATGTTTTTTTATATTTTTTATTTCTTTCTTTTATTTTGTTTAATTATATATATTTAAAATTGAAGCTGAAACAAATTTTAAAATGACTTTGGTTTACCATAAGACATGCTGAACACATATCAGTCGACTATAGCTATCTCAACAAGCTATACAGATGTTTCAACTCCCACAGTTAACGTAACTTCAAGGTGGCGCGCGTGCGCTGATTTCCCCTGGGAGGACGCGGTCTGGGGCGCGGATTTCTCGGGGGGCGCGGTCTGGGGGCGCGTCGCGGTTAATTTAAAAATCAAATGAAAACATAGATTTAAGTGTTTTGCGCGGTTAATTTTCATTTGAAACATGGATTTGAGTGTTTTGACGTCATAAAATATTCGTTGTTAAAGTAACGTAGAATGGAAATATTTTTAAACTTTATTTTAATATCATTGTAGTACTTAAATATGCTTGCCACTTGAACCCATATCACGAGTATTTCTTAAAACGACTATACATCTAAACTCTACTTTTAACGCGGCAAAATACAATTCCGATATTCAAATATTTAAAAATACTTAGTGAAAAGAGACTTTAACCGTTTTTAAAATTCATAATATATTTATTTAAAAAATCGATCGTTTCGGAGGAACTGTTCCTCCTTCTTCAGGGATTTTTAAAAGTCTGACAGTACGATGGTAAAACTTTGGGACGAAAAAATATTTATGCATACATATAGTGGGGGCTACTGTTCTTTAGCCGCGAGCGTTTTTTCTCAAAGGCGAGTCGACCCCGTCGACGTGTTATATGAGCAACGGGCCTCGATATCTTCGTTCGCGCTCGAGGCTACTATTGTCCGAATGGGTGGATTCTGCGAGAGGATGAATTTGTTTGTTGTTGTGTGTGTGAGAGAGGGTGAGGACCATAAACACGTTTTAAAAAGTGGAGAAAACGTGGCTACGTCAAAGGAAACCATCGTCACGGTTTAAACATTGCGCAGATTTATTTTTTTAAATTTCGATGGATTCGCGTACATTAAAATGAGTTTTATATAATTTTGGGTCGAGCTAGTATGTCTATTGAGTCCCACCTAGCATTATGGCCCCCAAAAACACGAAGGTGTTCGCTAAGGGGGAGAATTATTGGACGGGTTGTTTATATTTTTGGGGCTCTTTAAGCCTTTGATGTAATAATCACCACAATCACGGGAGATTTTATAAATGATGGCCTTGTCGAGGAGGGCAGTTGGTTCTTTGTTATTACATAATAAAGCTGACAATTTGGGATGGTGGGTGATAAATAGGATCGAGACCTACTGATTTAAGATTTTTGGGCTATTTTTTGGAGAGAAACCATGATAAAAGGGGAAACATGCTGGGATGAAAGAAGGAGGAACAGTTCCTCCGAAACGTTGGATTTTTTAAATAGATATATTATGAATTTTAAAACCGTTTAAAGTCTCTTTTCATTTGGTTTTTCACAATGTGTTTCTCTTCACTTCTAAAAATACTTATTAAGTTAGTTTGTATGAAATATTTACTAATACCCGAACGATGGACTTTAGATTGGATAAGATTTGTAAATATCATTTCGAAACTAATAATTTTCACGCTTTATTTAAATCCAGCAATTACATTTTTAAAAATGAAAGAAGTTAAACAATACATATATAGTCAGAAAGATATTATAATAACACTAAAATTAAAATAAAATGAAAAACTCTTTATTCAACTTTAAAACGTTACGCTATTTAAGAAACGTAATTTTAGAAAACAGACATAACGTAAAACCAATGTGATGAAACAAAAATAATATTAAAACGACTTATATTTTCTTACACACGATTTTTCGGTACCACACAGCGATTTTGTGAGATTTCACAACGGCACAATTATTAGGGTCACGGTGAAAATGACAATGTTTAGGAGCACTTATACAAAGAATGGTAGATAATTTAGGACAGTCTAAATCCTCGACGTTCTTGACGTTAACTCCTATGAAATCCGATAAAACTTAGAACATGTAATTAAGACTTCGTTCTGAAAACACTGAAGCTTCCATCAGTCCAGTAACTTTACCATATGAAAAGTTTTCATCAGGTCAAATGAACCCAAAACATTTTCTACGTTATTACGGACCCAATGAACTATTAATTACGTAATCTAAAAACAAAAATGACGCGAGCAAGGAGAAATAAACTGATTTATAAGATAATAAAAATATTTATTTTTTTACAAAACATTTTATAAGATGATATATTACAAAAATTATTTTTCTTTTACGCGGCAAAAAAATATTATAATGCGATACAACAAAAAAAATTTAAAATGGACATAAATGAAATTTTTTCAACTAATACTGTAATATATGCAAATATTTTACTCAGAATCAAAATTATTGAATCCAAAAAATATTTAGCTATTTTATTATTAACCTACAGAGCTAGTCAGACTTAGGGAAGCTTGTTTTAAGATAAGTTAAAAATGAATTTGGAAAAAAAAGTGCTTGAGCTTTTAATTTACGATACAGAGTGGATCACATTTAATGTGATGATTCTGCGTGAAAAATCATCAAAAGTCCAAGTTATTGGATTGCATGAAACTTTAGTGTTTTCAAGGTGAAATTTAAGGGAAGTTACCGTTAACTATAGTTGAAAATTATCTTTTTAAATATGTGTTCACCTATTGAATTTGTTAGGAAGTGAAAAAATTTCATTTAGCAAGCTTTTTATTAAATTTTATTTTGAAATTTTGGTATCCACCCTGTATCATATATTTAAAAAGCTCAAGTTTTTTTTCCAAATTAATTTTAAACTTATCTTCAAACAAGCTTCCCTACACGTAACTGAACCAATAAATATTTATCTACGTTATTAGTACTCTACACAACTATTCTGACTTGCATAAGGTTTTTAAAGTGATGTTTAAATTAGAATTAAAAAAAAAATAATTTCAGGTTTTATATAACTGATATAGGGGTGGATCCAAAAAAAAACGTAATTTTTTTTAATTGAACACCATCTCTTCTGAATACCTGTGTTGGTTAATTCTAAGGGGGTTACATTTTTGTTTTTCGATTCAATAAATGTAATTCTGGGGTGGAACAAATTGCATGTAATAAAGTTATCGCATTGAAAGAAGCTTCAGTGTTTTCATAGTGAAATGTAAATATTTATCTCTGTTAATAGTACTCTACACAGCTATTCAGACGTGCTAAGTTTTTAAAGTGATTGTTAAATTAGAATAAAAAATTAATATGTAAATGATATAGGGTAGATACAAAAAAAAATCTTATTTAAAAGCTGAAGTAATTTTCTTTTAAATTGAACACTACAAATGTAGTTTTCGCATTTTAACTTTAAATATAGACTATTTTACCATTCTCGAGTATCTTGCATATTGAAATTGTTACGCATACAGGGTTACCATTTAATTTTCGAATAGATCACCAAGCTAAAAATATAAAAATTGATAAAAACTTACATGGCTACGTCCTCATCCGAGAACAGCGGAGATGGATTTCTAGTGGACTTGGTTGGATACAAAAAAAGAACAGAGTTGTGATGTCTTAGGGACCAAATCCCTGGGTTTTTATACCCAAAAGGACCCCCCCATACACACTTTGAGGGGCACCCCCATACGTAGGGGCCATTTGGGATGTAAAAACAAAAATCTATGAGAATCCCTCGTAGTTTAAACTGAAATAGTTAAGAGGTTCTATTCCCGCTACTAGTTTTTTGGTGGGAACACTCGTTTGTTATAACCCTTTTAGCGCTAAGAATCCACACCTGATGTAAAAAGTTGGGGGCCACTTTTTCAATTTATTCGCCATGGTCTCTACAAATCATAGAATGTCGTAGAAAAATTAACCGTTTTTATAATACACTAGGCTCTTTTTTACCCAAACGATACTTTTAGCTAGCAAGGGGGGACACCCGCTGTGTCTATATTACGCGCTGGGGGAGGGGGGGGGTAAGGGCCATTCTCTAGCTACCCTTTATCCCTTAGGTCCGATATTCCGTAAGACGGATAGCTTTGCGCATCGTAAAAGTGTTTGAAAATAATGTTACACGGGGAAAGTGTTTGTCGGCGAAAACACAATAGGCTCGACCCATTGAACTATTTGGATTTATTACATAACACCACTCGCACGTGGAGAAAAGTGTTTGACCGATGCCGTAGGGGGGGCATTCCCTAAGACGGATAGGTTTTTGACAAGTGGTTGAGAAATAATGAGGGACCCATTGACCTATAGGTAAGTAGGCCAATTACTCGGGTTTATAGCTAATGGCTATTTGCATAACATGATGTCAGCGCGTCATTTTTTAGATTACGTAATTAATAGTGCATTGTGTCCATTCATTCGCCCCACGTTGGAAAAATATTATAAACGTATTTTAGAATTTTAAAAATATTAAGTGTCAATTTACCCATGTAATAATTACTTTATACGGTCACCTTTAAAAATAACATTGTATTCAATATAAAAACGTTTATTCACATTTTCTTTAGAGCGGTTTTAATATTATGACTTTGATTAGTTTTACAATATTCTTGAAAATAAATCAGAGCAGCCATTTCCTTTTCAGTCGGCATTTTTAATTCGGCTGGCAGGTTAACTGTACACGCTAAAAAAGGTTGGGTTAAATTTATTTCGACCCAATTTAAGTTAATTTTAACCCATTTTGGGTTGTTCTAAAACTTTTGGGTTATTTTGAAAAGGGTTTTATTTTTTTGGGTTATTTGCCTGATTTGTCTTATTGCCTAACTTGGGTTAAATGTACCCAAAAACTAGTAACACTGCATAATGTCGGCTGCTAAACTTTCTGATTGTTTGAATGTTGGGTTATTATTGGTTCATTTAACGTTTACGCGCTAAATAGTCGAAACTAAAATTCTTATGGCAAATGTCAGGAACCCTTTTTTTAATTCTAGAATTTTCCAGGAACGTTTGAGTTTTTAGGCCCACAAAACAACCATAAACTAAGCTGTCGGCACTAAAATAACAGACGTAATGAAATTGTAATTTTAAATTATTATTCTTTAAGTTATAAGCAGTATGAACTTAGATATTTTAAAACATTGCATTTTGTTCTTAACTTTTGATGCATTTCTTATACGTAATAAGTTTAGGCTTGGTTTGTTTATTGTGTTAACATGTTTTTTTCTTCCAAACATTGGTTAAGTTTTAGTTAGGTCTATTTGTTTAACAAAATGTGAACTGGTTGGAAGTTCTCGAAATTAATGACAGCAATTACTATTTTGTATATCACCAATAGTCATTTATGTGTTCAGTTTACAGGCAATAAATTACTAAACGAGTTTCGTACTATAAGCATCTACTTGAAAAATGCTTTATGAAACTTAGTATTGACGAACCAAACATTCGTGCATATGGCAAGCCAAAAATTTGAGGGACAGGCAAAACTGATATGTTTTCTAAACAGAAATGTGATTCTGTATTTTGGATAGTATGAGTGTAATTGGTGCAATTTGGAGCTTGACGAGTAAATATATAACATATTTCTGGAAGAATTAAAACATATTTTAGCGAATCAGAGAAATATAGCCAATTTTTAAAACATTTTCAGTTTTTCTTCTTGAAATTATGGATAGGATGTGTGGAATTTTGACCTTTATCAGTTAATATATAACAGATTTCTGAATCAGAGAAATTACCTCATTTTCAAAACAATTTTGGTTTTTATCTTGAAGTTGTGGATAGGATGAGTGAAAATGGTAGAATTTTGACCTTTACCAGTTAATATATAACAGATTTTTGGAAAAGTTAAAACTTATTTTATTGAAACAGATAAATATACCTAAATTTCCAACCATTTTTGGTTTTTATCTTAAGTTGTGGATTGGATGAGTGGAATTGGTGGAATTTTGACCTATTTGAGTTAATGTATAACAGATTTCTGGAAAAGTTAAAACTTATTTTAGCGAAACAGAGAAATATAGCTAATTTCCTAAATATTTTTGATTTGTATCTTGAATTGTGGAATTGGTGGAATTTTGACCTATTTGAGTTAATGTATAACAGATTTTTGGAAAAGTTAAAACTTATTTTAGCGAAACAGAGAAATATAGCTAATTTTCAAAACATTTTTGGTTGTTATCTTGAATTGTTGATTGGATGAGTGGAATTGGTGGAATTTTGATCTATACGAGTTAATGTATAACAGACTTTTGGAAAAGTTAAAACTTATTTTAGCGAATCAGAGAAATATAGCTAAGATTCAAAACATTTTTGATTTGTATCTTGGATTGGATGAGTGGAATTGGTGGAATTTTGACCTATACAAGTTAATATATAACAGATTTTTGGAAAAGTTAAAACTTATTTTTGCGAAACAGAGAAATATAGCAAATTTTCAAAACATTTTTTATTTGTATCTTGAAGTTGTGGATAGGAGGTCATTTTAAAAAGGTCTTAGCCACTCTGTGAAGAACAGTGAGGCTTCTGTATGACAGTGGAGTACAATCAAGGTTGCAAATTAAAATTTTTAGTTTTCAATAAACGATTATTAAATGTCTTCACGAAATAAAAGATATTATGGAGAGCTGCAAATGGCTGAGTAGTTCATTCCCATTGAATATAGTTTAAAAGTAACCCAATTAGTCTGTTTTACTCGGCAAATTCCATTAATAAATTATTTGGGTTAAATGTAGATTTTGGCCAATTTTTATATTTTACCAAAGTGTTTGGGCAAATATAACTGCCCATTAAATTGGGTTATTTTAGCCCATTAATTTGGGAATTTTCCTAAATACCCAAATTTTTGGGTTGTTTTCATTTGCCCAACTACTTGGGTAAGCAAGGTTTGACCCAGGTTGGGTAATTATTTTTGCTCAAATTGGGTTGTTTTCATTTGCCCAACTACTTGGGTAAGCAAGGTTTGACCCAAGGTTGGGTAATTATTTTGCTCAAATTGGGTTGTTTAACATTTGCCCAAATTTTTGGACTGCAGAAATACGGACCCAAATTTTTGGGTATTATTGACCCAATTTGGGTTAAATTTGACCCAACCTTTTTTAGCGTGTAGTTCACTCGGTTGATTCCATTGTGGCACCGCGCTTTTTACATGCCCCAATAAGTTCGTTAAGATAATCGATAATTTTATCATCTGACATTTCCTCGGCCTCCGTGTAATGGAGCGATTCACTCGCATCACAATCACACGCCAGATCCGAATCTTCTTTCATTGTATTACACGATAAATGAGTCATTAAATGTTGTTTGAAACCTCTCACGGACCGGTATATTTCCGAGCATATCCAGCATTTCTTTGGTACCCTAAGCGGAGACATCTTCCTCTTACCCATAGCGGCTGGCTTATGAAAACCACAACGCATCTACGTAATCTTTACGTTTCATGGTGTAGATTACGTCATCTTTAGTGAGTCATTTTTAAATTACGTCATTTTTATAGATTACGTCATTTTGGGGTTTAGACCCAGAAATATTATTCCGTAGCTATCGGGATGGCTAGTCATGAGGATCTCAACACCGTAACCGGTCGGCTAGAAACGTTCAAGCAATGGGACAACGTACACGTGAACAAAGAGGACTTGGCCCACGCCGGACTTTTCGCTGTAGACTCGGACGGCATAGTCGAATGCTACCTCTGCCACGGACAGTTAGGCAGTTGGGAAACCGGCGACGTACCCCAAGCGGAACACGACAAATTTTATCCCAACTGTCCGTCACCCGCCGCTTTGGAGGGTCAAGATATCCCGCCATCCGAAAAATACATCTCCGGCGGACCCACAACCACCCCCGATGGACCCGGCTGCGACGTAATCGTAACTCTTACCATCAAACGCCTCGAGGTAGAACATTTAATGAAAATGCTCGTAAAAACGCTAATTTCAGATGGTTCGTTTCAACCCTTTGAGTGAACTTTGGTATATACCCTACGAAGATCGACGTAATTACCATGATATAAATAAAATACATTTCCAAAGACGTATTTTCAATGTAAATCGTATTATACAGCCTGTACTCGAAAAATATATAAATAAAACCGTATAATTTGTATACACTGCTCTTTTTTTCCAAAACACTTTTACCGATGACCGCCCGCTATTTTACGGTACCCTTAGGGGCCCTAAAGTGTTCGAAAATAATGGGGGAAAAGTGTTTGTCGGCGGAAACCAACCAACTCGAATTGTGCCCAGGCCTGACATTCACTATGACGGATAGGTTTTGACGGACACTATTTAACGGTACCCTTTTACAACTCTTAGGGGCCCGAAAGTGTTTGTCGGCGAAAACCAACTCGAATTGTGCTCTAGGCCCGACATTCACTATGACGGATGGGTTTTGACGGCTGTTTGCATAACATCGTGTCAGTCCACACCGCCTGCCGAATAGGGGCAGATGACCTATTGACCCAGGTTTTATGAGGGTAACATCGTAAATCATCTAACCTCGTAAAACAGCTAACCTTTTGACCTGCTGAAAATGTACGCAAAATGGGGGGAATGCTTACCCCCACAGGGGCCCGTTTCACCCCCGTTTCCCCCGCCCGCAGGGGCCCCTATCGGTAGACACACTCCCTTATCTCTTACGTGAAAATAATTTCTTTTGGATAATTTTTAAACATTTCGCAAATAATGTTAGTGACATTTTTTACTATGCCTTCTTCCTTACTTATTGTTTTAACATTTTTATCATTTCCATGATAATTTAAAAACACATTTTCAAATTGTTTGACATGATTTAAAAAGTTAGTAGCTGGGACATTCATCCCTCCATACCTCAATTGTGTTACCCAACTTGGCATGTCATTGATATTGCTCATTGTAGTTGTTGAGTTACTTTTTAAATTTATTTCAGGGTATTTTTGCCAAAATTTCTTCGCTACCCAGCCAGCTAAATATTCAATACCGCCTTCTTCCTCATTAGTTAGAACGATTTCAGTATTGTTATTCTCTTTTTGGAAGATTTTTTTTAGGTGAAATAGAATTATTTTTTTGAGGGCTTCCATTGCAGATATTTATGTTATTATTTAACGAATTATTTGGAACATATGCATTTGTGGCATTTAACCATAAGTTTAATCTAGGACCAGACTCAAATTCTTCTAAGCTTATTTTTAATCTTATATCTAATTATATATTTATAAATTGTATTAATCTTGTATTTAATTAAATATTTATAAATTATATTAATCTTATTCGCATCGAAAAGAAATAAAAGGTGGCGCGTCGGTCGCTCCAAGATGGTGCTATCTAAAGGAATCAAATCAGACGACGTAATAGTGTATATTCAAGATTTCGTACGTTTAGGTTTATTTCGTTCGTAACCATCTAATATTAAATCAAATTAAGGTCGTTTTAACAGACCTTTTATCTTAAAGATTGTTACTTTGTCTGGTTTAAAACAACGGTACCATAGAAGGAATGCGGTTTCATCGTTTTCATTCAAAGCTACCAAAATTAGCTAAGGCTTGCGAAGTTTCATTGAAAATGGGAAAGACACATAGTAAAACGATAGTTGTTTGATTTTCGCATTTTAGAAAGGAAAATTACAAAGCTATTCCTGAATCCTACAAATGTAAGACAATGTTACGCTGAAGTATTTAATAAAAATGCTAATGTCATTTGTACTTTGGAAAAAGGAATTACAGTAAATACGCACGAAGAACATAAGTGTAAAGTAACTTCTAGCTACGGCATATTGAAACCACAAACTGTTGCGTGTTTGACTGGAATTCAGTCAATGGAACTTTTTCATGAAATAGTTAAAATAGTTAGAGAAGAACTTCCAACTGAAGATTTGTCTACCGGGAGAGTATTAAAATTAATTAGTCCACTTTTCATTAAGAAAGGCTTAAGGGCAAAAAACTAAGACGAGGGCACAATTTTCCCATTAAGACGCTTTGCTTACATATAAAGTTGCTTGCGCTAGGGTTCATTTTGAGCGTATAATGCAAAGATTGAAAACGTTCAACATTTTTCATAAAAGCATACCCTGGGATTTATTACCACGTGCTGATACCACTGTTACGAGTGCTGTAGTAAATATTTTCAACATCTATTTTGGCAGATAATAAATTTTATTTGACTTAATATAGTTTTTAAAAAAATATTTAAAATAAACATATTGCAATTTAAGCAAAAGCTTATGAACAAACTCTTTGTCAATTTTGAATTCAATTATGAAACAGTCATTGCTTTTCTTTGAATAAATGACTAGATGCCCTATGGAGAGGCCTAAATTTGCAAGGTTATAGTTCCAAAGTTACGGGATGTTGGATCTTCGGAAAATGAAGTACTAAAGCCTCTATTTTGTAACCTTTCAGTTTGTCAAATACTCAGTGAAATTACATGATAACTTCTTAGTGTTTCCTCTCCTTGTTGAATATAATTCACTTTGTTTCGCTATTATTTTCGATAATGGTAATCTGATGTCAACTGTATTTTTATAAATCAAAAACACTCATAAAAATCATGCGGGCAATCATATGGGTCAAGGCTTAATTCATAAATTCCTTTTTAAAAAATATTCACCTTCAGTATTGAGTCGTACCACTTTCTTCCATACTGATGATTTTTACTAGAAAAAGTATTTATTAATATCATTAATTGATTGAACAATGATATTAATGAAGAAAACTCCACGTTTATATTTAACTGTCCTTATCTGACCGATTTGTTTCCTTGAGATCGTAGTTGGGCTTCATCGCCACTAGGTGGCGCTAGTGAAACTTTTCGTTGCGAATATTGAATTTGAACTAACGAATTTCAAATCGGCCAAAGGGATGATGCGCGTTACATTTGTTACTTCAGGTCATACATTGAAAGCATTGCGTATTACTCCGAAAAGTGTAACACTTATTTGTTAGTTTTGGTCAGCTCTTAATGGGTCAGAGTGTGCAATAACTGGTGGTTTTACCGGGGAGTCGGGGTACGGCTCTTGTAACCCATAAGGGCAGCGGCGCACTGGGAGATGTTAGCTCTGGTCAAATGGTCCTATCTCAACCTCCGACTGCGGTCAGATAGGGGCTGGATATTGGGCTTCGGCTCAGGCTAACGGAGAGGGTCCGTGCAAACTGGCCGTCTCGGCGGATTGGGTAGCCTGCTGTGAGGCGGTGGGCCTCCATATGCGGGCACGGCGGTCCTGTTTCCCGGCCTTTCGGGTCACACCGGGATCTCCGGTGCCAGCTGTGCCGGGTTACTTGGACTGCTGGGTGCTCGTCGTTCCCCTTTAGGAGCTCTCTTTAAAGGGTTTGACTCTCTACCTCCGTAGTTAGGGATTCGGCTGGAGTTGCTGTAGCATCCACTCTTAATCCCACTGCTGTGAGCGAAGTGGGGATTGGTCCACCCATTGCTGCTCCTTCTGCTGGGTTGGGTGGCTTGCGTAGGGCACTATGATGATAGGCCTACGGTGGTATGGTCTCTGTTACTAGGTACACCGGGCTATTAATTCTGACACACTGTTAGTTTTGGTCATATAAGAATGGCCTCCGATAAGTGTCACACATATTTGTTACTACAGGTCATACGTTGTAGGCATCGCCTATTACTCTGATAAGTGTCATACTTATTTGTTACTTTAGGTCATACGTTTTAGGCATCGCCTATTACTCCGATAAGTGTCACACTTATTTGTTACGTCAGGTCATACGTTGTAAGCATTGCGTATTACTCCGGTAAGTGGCAAACTTATTTTTTACTTTTGGGCATATTAAAATGGCCTCCGATAAGTGTCACAATTATTTGTTACTTTTGGTCATATAAGAATGGCCTCCGATAATTGTCACACTTATTTGTTACTTTAGGTCATATTAGAACGGCCTTGGAAAATGCGAGAGAAATTCACGACCTCCGATAAGTGTCACACTTATTTGTTACTTCAGGTCATACGTTGTAAGCATCACTTTTACTTCGTTAAGTGTCACACTTATTTGTTACTACAGGACATACGTTGTTAGCATCGCCTTTTACTCCGTTAAGTGTCACACTTATTTGTTACTTCAGGACATACGTTGTTAGCATCGCCTTTTACTCCGATAAGTGTCACACTTATATGTTACTTCAGGTGATACGTTGTAAGCATCGCGTATTACTCCGATAACTTTCACACTTATTTGTTACTTTTGGTCATATTAGAACGGCCTCCGATAAGTGTCGCACTTATTTACTTAAATAATGCAGCATATTATATGGAATTTAAATTTCGCGGTCTGTATGGTATTTTGCAAGACTAACTTATTGGTTACTTCAGGTCCTACGTTGTACGCATCGTGCATTACTCCGATTAGTGTCACACTTATTTGATACTTTCGGTCTTATTAGAACGGCCTCCGATAAGTGTCGCACTTATTTACTTAAATAATGCAGCATATTATATGAAATTTAAATTTCGCGGTCTGGATGGTATTTTGCAAGACTAATTTATTGGTTACTTCAGGTCATACTTTGTATGCATCGTGCATTACTCCGATAAGTGTCCCACTTATTTGTTTCTTTCGGTCATATTAGAACGGCCCCCGATAAGTGTCGCACTTATTTACTTAAATAATGCAGCATATAATATGGAATTTAAATTTCGCGGTCTGGATGGTATTTTGCAAGACTAAAAATATTACATGGTATTTAAATTTTCACGGTCAAGATGGTATTTCGCGCCACCTATCAATTAGGTCTTCCAATCTATAACTATTATAGACTAGATGATTTAACGCATGCTGTACGAGCTAGAGGATGGCGTAGATTGTAAAGCGTAAAGGCGTTAAGTTTCTAAAAGCTGCTAAGCTGAGGGCCGTGAGTTCGAATCACGGTGGAGACGGTTTTATAAAAAAAGGGAACTTCTGTTAAATCCGGTAGGGGATCCTCCCTTAGGGTCCCTCTTTTCCTTTCCTGTCCTCGAGTTTGGCCCCAAGCTGGGCGCGGCGGCGGCGTGACCCTCTAAAATATTTCATTGACACATATGTGAGGCAATGAAAAAAAAAACTATTTTCTATACACATAATAAGACCGTGCCTATAGTCAAATAATTTTCGATGCTGTTGTCCTTATTTTGAGTGTTCGCGATATTTTTAGAAAATAGTAAAAACCTATTTCTCTGGAAAAAATTAAGACTTAAAAAAGACCACATTGCCTTTAGTTTAAATCTTATATTTTAAAATGCCAAATAAAAAAAGCCTGCCATGATAGATATATGCCATAAAGCCTTTCGCGGTACCATCCAGGAAGACCCATCTTAAAACCTTAAAATAATATTTTATCATTTTAGACTCCATAATTTTTCAGCGTCCCGTCATAACTTCTTATTGTTACCTCTTTCAATGAATGGTTTGGTTACCCAGATACTCCTGGGTCCCCTCTATTTGAAGGGTCCAGCCTTAGATTTGTGGGTTGACATTAGATTTTGACCAACCACTTGGGATCAATTTGAAATGGCTATTAAAGACGAGTTTGAAAGTGAAGGTGAAGACGATAGTGTATTAGAACTTCTCCATTCCAAAGTCCAAGGGAGCGAATCCTCTCTTGACTTCATTAATAGCATGCAAGACCTCATGCGGCAGTTGCATAGTCCCCTCTCTCCAAAGGCAAAAGCCCGCTTAGTATATCGGAACTTACGCCCCTCCGTGCGCGGACATTTGGTTCACTATGAATACACACGTTTAAAAGATCTGATTATGGAAGCCACGAGGGTAGAAAGCATTTTGCCTTCCTACTCGCGAAATAGAAAAACCAACCTCCTCCCCGCCCAGCCATAATAGTCGAAGAGGGCAGACATCATCACCGAGGTCAGCCGCTTACAATCCCAATAGCCGTTACGGCTGTTTCAAATGTCAATCACCAGATCGTTTCAAACGAGACTGTCAAAGCCTCAAAGGAAACTGGCGGGAATAGGGAAGCTTTTCTCAAAACCAGGGAAACGGAAAGACCGGCGAAAACCAAAATCTTTTAACCCAATAAAGTTTTATTCGGTTGATAAATTCTGTGCCGTTAGTCCATTAAATATAAATGCGAAACCATTTTATTCGAATGCAATTTGAAAATTTTAAATCAGTTTAATCACGAGATTTTATCAAATGCCACCTTTTTAAAAAATCGTCATACAATTGATGGACGGAAATATACCTAGCCCTTGCTCAAAGATATTAATTCACGAAGGCGGGGAAAATGATGATAAAATGCAAGTCGTGGCCTTATCGTCGAGTGAATTAAATCCGAGAGAGGGGGTTACATACAGGGGAAAGAAAAAAATAAAACAAAGAGGGGGAGATTCGAATTCAGAATGGAAACCCTTTGTCTTTAGTCAATCAAAAAAATATTTATTTTACACTCATAGATAAACACAACACAAACTAATAAAATTTGGGGGGAAATATTATGGTTCTTTTGATTAGTAGGATAGTTAGGCCATCACTATTACTATTTACTATTTTTACTTTTAAGCGGGGGATAACATGCACAATAGAGACCAAAAATTAAAACACTGACTAATTGGTTTCATTAAACGTTTTTCCTACGATTCCCAATACACTGCAAAAAAATGTATACAACTTTGCGCAAAATCATGTGCAGAGGGCTGACTCTGAGAGGGCACAGTTTTTCGACCAATTATGCACAGAATTTTTTACGAGCTAAAGTGCACAGAAATGTGAGTGTGCAAAATTGTATAAAATTTGTGTAACGTTGAACATTTAAACCAGAAAAAGAAAGCTAGAACACCTCGCAACTTCGCATAAAAATCAAAACCAATTCGCACAAAATACCGACCAACTTTACAAAGAAAACGAAACTTCTTTGCACAGATAAACGGCCAACGTTTCACCTCACACCGAATAACTTGACACGGAAAACCGCAGAACTCAGTACAAATAACAGGCCATTTCTGCACTAAAAAACGAGTAACTTTATTTGGAAAACTAGACAAATGTGCACGGATTACAAGCACAATTTGCCCAGAAAGCCAAACATCTTTGCACTGAAAATCGAAAAACTTGACACGGAAAACCGCAGAACTTAGTACAAATAACAGGCCATTTCTGCACTAAAAAACGAGTAACTTTATTTGAAAAACTAGACAAATTTGCACGGATTACAAGCACAATTTGCACTGAAAACTAGACAACTTGACTTGGAAAACCAGAAAAATTTGCACAGATATAAGATCAATCCTGCACAGAAAACCTACCACTTTTACCCGGAGAACAGATACCTTTGCACAGAAAATAAGTCAATTCTGCGCAGAAAGTCAGACAACTTTGCACAGAAAACAGATAAAGATAACTGAGAGAAGAAGTCAGTTTTATACAAAAAGCCAATTAACTTAACTAGGAAACCAGATGAATTTATTAATAAATTACGAATCAATGACGACCCAGTTAAAACCCAGACCAACATAACCACGATGTAAACAACTCGCTATTTTCTTCATAAATGAGCAATTACCCTTGAAAACTAATACGGTAAACACGCAATAGATAAAAAAGACTGAAAAAACGAAATAAATTACTAAAAACTAACGGGTTCTACCAGGAGACATGACGAGGAGTTCACAGCCGGGCGCTTTTCCCAACGCGCAGTGTGAACGAAAAACGTGTCTTTCCCTTCTCTTACTTTTACCCCCCCCCCCCCCAAACCATGGTATCTCCAGTCTCGGAGACGGACCCGACATGAAATATTTTAGTGACGCTCTCTAGCGAGGATTGTGGGAACTACCGCTGAAGAAAAAACCAGTTCTGACTGAGTTGTAGAGCCGCCTCAGCGTGAGCCCGCGAGAAGGATTTTTTCTCCCAGAGGGCGCAATGTTGATAGTATAGTATCTCACGCGACGGCCGACAAAAAAGGGAACGGCTGAGAGAAAATTCGAGGGGTGGGTAGAAAGCGGGGGTTATTTGGAAAAACAGGTTTTTGTGTTCACGACGCCGTGGTCCATTCACCTCGGCAACCGCTGTCAACTCCTAGTCATGTCTCCTGGTTCTACCCTTTAACCATCTTATCTGCTGACTGGTTAGCACTTTCGCCTCGCAGCAAGAGGAGCCGGGTTCGATCCCAGCTTGTGGCACTGGGTGGAAACTCGGAACAACTCCTTCTGCGTTGAGTTTGCGAGTTCTCTCCCCACTGGTTTAAGGGGTTTTCCCCCGAGTTCTTCGGTTTCCCCTTCCATAAAAACTTGTCTAGGTTAACGGTAATAGTTAGTGTAGGGAGCTGTTGGCTCGATCTCGTGGCATGCAGGGCTTGCCACCACCCTCCTACGCATTGTAACCCGGCCACCTGAATTAAGGGCTTCAAAAGTCGCATGATGACTTAGGCCTAAGGTGGTGCCTTGGGTATTAGCCTAGCTGATTATTATTATTATTATTATTATTTGACCATTAAATTTTCATGCGTAAAAAATTTATACTTTACCAAGTTAACAAAATTAAAAAACAAAGTTCAATAAACAATATCCACAGATATTGTATTCATCCGTTTAGTAAAAACACCCGCCCTATCATAATGGTTCCTTTACTTTAATACTTTGCCTAAGGAAGTCAATGGCTCGGCGGTGAACTATCCGCATGGTAGCTATGCGACCCGAGTTCAATTCCCGATCACGATCAACTTTTACATTAAAATACTTAAATATTTAATTAAATATAAGATTAATATAATTTATAAATATTTAATTAAATATAAGATTAATATAATTTATAAATATTTAATTAAATATAAGATTAATATAATTTATAAATATTTAATTAAATATAAGATTAATATAATTTATAAATATTTAATTAAATATAAGATTAATATAATTTATAAATATTTAATTAAATATAAGATTAGTATAATTTATAAATATATAAATTTAGAGTTATTTGTTAAAAACGTTATCCCAGTTCTATCCCGCCCGATATAAAATTTAAATATAATTTAAATAATTGAGACAAAACGACCAATTTTAATTTATTCAGAATATCATAAGTTAAGTAGTTACAACAGTGAGTTAGACGTAGTATAACAATGCACAATTGAATTAAACCCTTTTTACGGTACAAGTTTGTCAGTTGAATATAACACCCCAGCAAACACAAACCGTCCCTGGGACGTCCCAGCATGGTCCATAGAGCCCACCTTGGTCACGTCCAAAATTCGTCCTATGGGACGAATAACGGACGTCCCATTTTAGTCCTCGTAGAACCAATTTCGCGACATCCGATATTCAGCCCAATCGACGTCGCATGGATCTCCACTATTCGTCCGAAATGGTTCGTCCATCAATGCTATCTAGAGGTGCGTTTATCAGCAATTAATTTTAATTTTTTTCACCTGTATTTGTATTTGAGCTGATAATGATTAATGAACCACAAAATATTAATATTATGAATATTATTATTTAAATTTACGAGTTTATTTAACGTGAATTAATGAAATTACGTGTTAAATCAAAACTACTTAATTATTGAATTAATTTTATCTGTTCTTAATTTTTATATTTAATTTAATATAAGATTAATATAATTTATAAATATTTAATTAAATATAAGATTAATATAATTTATAAATATTTAATTAAATATAAGATTAATATAATTTATAAATATTTAATTAAATATAAGATTAATATAATTTATAAATATTTAATTAAATATAAGGTTAATATAATTTATAAATATTTAATTAAATATAAGATTAATATAATTTATAAATATTTAATTTAATATAAGATGAAATGAATGAAATGAAATGAGGTGTTTAGTGTGCATTACAACAGAACAAATTGTACCAACAAGGTAATACACAGAGTGAAAAAAATACAAAAGTTAAAAACTATGAAATTTGTAAAGTGACTAATTTAGATAATTTTAAAAATGTGCGAAAATTTGCATGAGAAAAGATCTAATTGGTTGTTATACAAGTTACAAGTTTGTTGCATTCTTAAAATGGGGCTAATAGGTTTAGTGCTGGAGAATGTAACTTTTGACGCGTACAGTGGTTAGGTACGTGAAAATTTAAAGAGGGCGTTAAATCAGGGATGTGTAAGTTGTAGATTAGTTTCCAAATAAAAATGATTTGACGTTTGTCTAAAAATAATTGAATTGTCTCTAGGCCCAGGTAGTTCAGGAGATATGCATAATCGTACGGTTTATTTTTAAGAAAGTTCGTGTGCGCAAGTTCAATAAACTTTCTCTGTACGTTTTCAATTTTGTTGAAAAGATAGCTTGCACAACCGCCCCATGAAAGAGTGTCGTAGGTGAGTTTAGTGCGCACTAAGCTGAGGTACAGTGTACGAAAACACGCGACTTTTGTTTGTACTCTAGCTAGCCTAAGTACACCAAAAAGTAGGCGACGTGAACGACCTAGGACCCAAGAAATTTGTTCCCGGAAGTAGAGGCCACTGTCCAATAGTGATCCAAGATCTTTTAGTGTGTGCGTGCGCGGAACAGGGTCGCGATTCACATTGTATACAAAATAAGTAATGTTCAATTTTCTGGTGAAAGAAATAGCCAGCTTTTAGCGCCGTTGATAAGTAAGTTATTTTGGGAACACCAATTGCGTATATTGTTGAGGTCTGACTGCATGGCTTGACAGTCCTCAATACTCGTTATCTTATTAAAAAGTTTGTTGTCGTCGGCGAACTGGATAACATTCGAATGTTCTAGGACAGTGGGTAAATCATTGGCGTAGATGCTTTACAAGAGGGGCCACAAGGAACTCCCTTGGGGTACCCCGCAAGTTGTTGTGTAAGACATGTCAGTAAGGCGGCCATTACACTTGATGATGTTTGATCTACCGTCCAAGTAGTTTGCTAAACATAAAGAGGCGGGGCCGACTAGGCCATAGTGTTGAAGCTTTTTTATTAGTAGAGGGTGCGAAACGCGGTCAAACGCTTTAGATAAATCGATTGATACAACATCAACCTGGCCTTGACTCAATACTTCCGGCATGACATCATTCAGAAAGGACACGTGATTTGATTCAACAGATCTCCCCTGAATGAATCCGTGCTGGTGCTCTGTGAGGTTGGGTTTAAACCAGATGTAAATGACCTTGTGCATGACTGCATCGAAAACTTTGGCAAAGCAACACAGCAGCGATATCGGACGGTAATTCTTTACGTCTTGAACACTGGTGAAACCACAGTGCATTTCCATAACTCGGGAAAAATGCCAGTGTCGATGGATAATTGAAAAATATGGCGTAATAGAGGCACTAATATCGCAGAACACCCTTTGATTATAAAGAGCGGAATATTGTCAACGCCAGTAGAGAGAGTCAACTTCATTTCTTTTATGGTGTTACTTATCTGCACCTCGTCGATCCGAGTGTTGGAAAGCGTGTCAGCGACGGGTGGTAAGTCGGTAAGCGGATACGAGTCGACGTCAGTGAGGGTATCGGTGGCAATGTTGCTGATATTTTTCGAAAATTCTTCAGCGATTGATTGTGGGTCCGAAATTAAAGTTGAACCTATCTCCAGGGTGAGCAGTGGAGATTTCAGTTTCAACCTTGCATTAACAAAGTTCCAAAGGTGTTTAGGTTTGGATATAGAACCTTCATAAACTGAACTGGCGTGTTCTTTCTGACCACGGGCGATAAATTTCTTAATGTCTTTACGCAGCGACTCGTAAACTGCTCTGTCCTCGGGATCCTTGCTACGTTTGAATTTACGATGGTAAATAGTCTTTCTTTTAATGGCAGTTACTAGTTCCTTGGAATACCAAAAGGGATATTGTGATGCTCTTCTTGGTCCCGCTTTAGGAATGCAGCTTGCCATAGCTTGCTGAACGTTTTCTGTAAGTATAGCCACACAATTGTTTACATCATGTGATTGGTACAAGGGGGACCAGTTAATTGAGCATAGGTTGTGGTAAAGCTTTAAATAATCACCTCGTTTGTAGTTAAAAGAGGGATCAGAGTTTAAGGAACCACGGTTAGATACGTTTCCGTGGTAGGAAATTAATAATGGAGGATAGGCCTGGTCGATGTTAACCAATGGCTCTAGAGAGACCGTAGTTGTCACAGATGAGTTATTTATTAGGACTAGGTCTAAAATGTTGCCATGTAAGTTCTGTATATCGTTGACTTGTGATAAATTGCAGTCTGAGCACAAATCAAGTATGGCTTGTGCTTTCCGTCGGACGTTAGGATTACAGTTAATATTTGAGAGTGTGGACCAGTTAACGCCAGGAACGTTGAAGTCGCCGAGCACAATGATGTCTTCATGTACTGTAGATAGTTTTTCCGCTAGCCGAGCAAAATTTGATACAAAGTGTCGGGGGGATTTTTTCCGTAAGGTAAAAGTTTCCAATTATGAGTGAAGTATTCTCCGTTTTAATTTGCACAAAAACGCTGTCATCAGCGACTTCGAGGTCAGGGCGACGAAGCGTAGTTACAGTTCTTTTATGTCTGTTGTTCATTAGGTGGTGAAGATGTAGTTGTATCTATAGTTTGTTGCAGTACAGTTGTCGGCGTCTCAGGTAGATTTACAACTAGAGACGGGACTTTTAGCAGATGAGTGCCTGCTGATATATTTGACTCGTGTTTCTTATGATCTCGAAGCATTCCGATATATTCATTTATAAGGCAGTCGACAGGCCATGTATTCTCATCCATAAGTTTCTTATGTTCATGTTCATCAGCTAATATGTGAAAAGAAGAATATCCGGGGAAGCGTGTTCTCAGGCGCACGCATTTAATGGATTTGAGGTCATTCTCTTGTACCAGATAATCTTTTAACTGCGCGGAGGTGAGTTCAGGATCCAATCGCGTAACGAATACAGCCACGCGGCGTGGTTTAGTGACCCGTGGGATAGATTTAATAGATGTGCGCGAATTAGAGCCTTGTAGCTGGGCTTTAAAGATTTCAAGAGATTTAGTATTTTTGGGGCCCGACTTAACGTGTCGATTGCCACCATTGTTAACCTTGTTTATATCCGGCTCTCCTGTAACGGAATTATTACGAATATAGGCGCGTTTAATACTTGTCGAGCCATCAAGTCCCTTGTTGTCAGGGGTAGAGGTTATCTCTCGTAAGTTTTGCGTCGCCTTGGCCGCATATGATTGATTCAGAGAGGAACCAGATTGGGCAGGAGACTGTGTTGGAATCCGTGCTGGCGATTTGTCATTAGTTTTAATAACCTTTTTTAGGTTTTTATTCTCTTCTTTCAGCAGATTGATATCGGATTGCAGGGTAGCCAGCATTGTTAGAATAAGGCTTAACGAATCACGCATTTGATCGAGAACTGAATCCCCATCTCTGGTTAAACTGTTATATTTGGAAAATTCATTGAGGAAATCAATTAAATCCGATGGCTTAAATGAGTTGCTCATCATAGGCGTAGACGGAGTGAAATCACTGGCGTCTACATTGAGCTGATTATTAGAGCTTGATGAGGAAGATGAATTACTTCCTTAACAATTAGCGCATTTAAAACTGTTCATAGTTATTGTGTTTATATACTGGTCCTTAGTAATGGTGGTACAACCGAGGTGTATCTTAGCTGAACATAAATTACATTTAAATGAATTCTGCTTACCTATAAAGGATTTATTGCATTTCGGGCACTTAAGAGTTGAATCAGCCATGAATTCCTGAACTACCGGAGCATGGCGCAAAACACCTATATACACTTACTGAAAATGCTACAAAGTTGAACAGTTTATAAGTTGAAAAAAAAGGGAAGTTAACGAACAAGCAAATAAGTTAAATATTATACTATCAGATATTATACTAATTAGAAAAAAACAATGGGAAAACACATAATATAGCCGAAAAATATTGTTAGTACACATTATCACAAAAGATAAACTACCATCGGGAGTCCAGCGTAATAGCAAAATCTAAAAATGGCAATAAAATTACTACTGCAATAACAAACCGGAATAACCGGCGGCACTACACAATAAATGGAACCCTTTAAGAGTAAACAAACAACCGTAAAATAAGCAGAGATATGAATTAATTTATATACACAAAAGTCAAGAATATTAAATAACAGCAAAGCATTAAAATTGGGCAAAAAACAAATTGGGAAAACGTTGGATAACGCAGGACCAATGAGATGGCAGTGGCAAGTTAAACTAAGGGAACCCACAACTTGAAATACATATTCCCATTGAACGGCAAATTTCGTTAACAGCACCAAACAATAACGTCGCAAAACACAAAACAATATTATAAAAAATTAAGGAATGCAGACTTTATGATTATTACACCGAACAGAAATAAAACGAAGGTAGGCCCCAGGAGGACGGACACGTCGCTCTAATAGCCGCACTTAGCCGCGTTGCACAATTAGCCGAATCAGACACGGATATCTCCGCAATTTAGAGTTATTTTTTAAAAATGTTATCCCAGTTCTATCATGCCCGTTAATTAATTTAATCATAATTAAAATTTTATGAGACGAAACGACCAATTTTAATTTATTCAGAATATCATAAGTTAAGTAGTTACAACAGTGAGTTAGACGTACTATAACAATGTACGGCTATTTTTAACAATAGGTACTTTTGTTTCTTTTGGGTTTTGTTTATTTTTTTAGATGTATTATTTGTCAAGGATTACAATAATGCAAAAAGTTTTAACCGCAATTTATTATTTAGAAAGTTATGATAAATTTAAAATTGTGACTTGCCAGCAATTGTTACCTAGGAAAATACCAAGGTTATTAGAGAAAATACACTATAAGGTTGCACTATAACGGGGCTTTTGCCTCTGAATTTTTACGATATATGATTGGCTCTGAAATATAGCTTGGAGTGACGTCGCCCGGAGGAACTTTAGCAGACAAGAAATGATTTGATATCATAACGCAATTAGCGTTCGTTTGAAAACTTTATAAACTGTTTTAAAATCTCAACAAGGTAAGAAAATAATCGTTAGGTTTACAAAATTAATATGCGTGGTTCTCATTATAATGTTTTTTATCGTTTTAAAAACTCTAATGTTGAGTAACAGACTTAAAAATGATTATA
This sequence comes from Leiobunum rupestre, assembly GCF_980474605.1. Lineage (NCBI taxonomy): Eukaryota > Metazoa > Arthropoda > Arachnida > Opiliones > Sclerosomatidae > Leiobunum > Leiobunum rupestre. The sequence goes on along the minus strand of NC_143393.1, from coordinate 893,601 downwards.
AAGACGTTAGAGTTGTACATTAATACCTTAAGCCTATGCTAAAGCTAAGGGGATTTTCATTGAAAATTTTGCAGTGGTCTAGATAAAGTGAAGTGAAGTAAAGTAGATTTATTTTGTTTTCAGAATGCCTGGATCTTGTTGTGCCATATTTGGGTGTAAGAATTATTATTCTTCCTCAAAGCTCAGCAAAGAAGTTACATATCATACTTTTCCAAAAGACAAAAATATAAGAAATATTTGGCTAACTAATGTTATCGCAGTGACGTTAATCCAAATACAGCTAGAATTTGTTCTGAACATTTTAGGCAAGATGATTTTGAAAGAAATCTCAAAGCTGAACTACTTGGCCTGAAAGCACGGAAACTTTTAGTTAAAAACGCAATTCCTAGTTAAAATTTGCCAATTGATAAATGCCAATTTTCCACAGCAGCCAAGGATAGAGAAGGGCGTGCAAGAACCAGAGAGCGAAAGCAATTAGTTAATGAATTGCTTAATAGCTGTGATAAAAATTATTCTGATGGTACATTCAATAGTCAGGAGTGCTCTTTTGACAAGTCTTCTAGTCAAGAATCATCTTTTAATAACTCTACTAGTCAAGATATTTTAAAGGACTCATTTAAGAAAACTAGCTTCGAATCGTCTGATTCTGATGTGTTAATCGGAGAGCATAATACTGTCCAAGGCAATGGCTCCCACTGCTGCGGATGCAACTGTGATAAACAAGAAGCTTCAATTGAACTTTTTAAGTTTAATGTGATAATAACTCTTGCATAAATGAACTCAAAAAATTTAAGAATAGGTATAGTGATTTAAAACTTATTCTGAAAAAGAAAAATAAGATAATACGGGACTTTAAATTTAAGGTTTTAGAAAAATCATTTGAAATTAAAAAAGCAAAAAAAGAGCTGAAACGCTCAAATAGGGTTTTAAAGATGCCTAACTCGTTACAAGAAAGAAGCTACCATATTCTCCGAAAATTATTCTCATCAAGCCAAATTAAAATGTTATTAGGGAAAAAAAAGTGCGCTGGAGTAGTGATGATATTGCCAAAGCCTTTGCAATTATATATTTTAGTAAGAGGGTATACATCTATCTAAGGGAAAAATGCAATTTTCCTCTGCCTCATATATCAACGCTACAGCGATATGCAGCTAAAATCGATGTTAAACAAGGCTTCCTAGAGGATGTTTTTAAATTAATGAAAAGTACTGGATCTGATCTCCCAGATATGGACAAAATAGTGGTATTGAATTTTGATGAAGTTAAAGTTCGATCTTTGTATGAATATGATCAAAAACAAGACCAAATCATAGGGAAACATTCTCAACTACAAGTATTAATGGCCAGAGGGTTGTTTTCCAGTTGGAAACAGCCGTTATACTTAAATTTTGATCAAAAAATGACGACAAAAATTCTAAATACCGCTATTTCTAAGTTGCAAGATGCAGGGTTTATTGTCAAGGCATGCGTTAACGATATGGGTGGTTCAAATATGGCTCTTTGGAGGGAGTTGGGGGTTTCTACATCTAGAACCTATTTTTTTAGTACAGCAGCTCCCGATGAACAAATTTATTGTTTTGCAGATGCACCGCATTTGTTAAAATTAATTCGAAATTGGTTTTTGGATTACGGTTTCCACATAAACGATATAGAAGTTAAAAAAGACCCAATTCTTCAGTTGATCAATAATGACAACGCAGAATTAAAGACCTGTAATAAACTTACTAGATTACATGTGGAGTGTGTTAAAACTGAACGTCAAAATGTGAGGTTAGCCGCAGAGTTAATGTCACACACTGTTGCCACAGCAATTAGAAGAATGGCAAAGGGAAATGACCAAATTCTTTTAGAAACTGCAAATTTCATTGATACTGTTAATAAAAGGTTTGACATTTTAAATAGCTATAAAAAAGACGGCCCCAAAAGTGGTTTTGGAGTTGATTTTGAGAATCAAAATGAAGCTTTAACTAATATGATTCACCTCATGGAATCTATGAGATGTATCAAGAAATCACAAAATTGCTTGCAAATGTTTCAAAAAGGAATCATAATTACTACTAAATCCTTCCAAAGCTCATGGTTTGACCTTCATTACAAATTTGGGACTTCTTATTTACTAACACATCGTCTTAACCAAGATTGTCTTGAAAATTGTTTCTCTCAATTGCGAACACGTGGAGGCTTAGATGACCACCCTACCCCCCTAAATGCCCTGTATCGCATAAGAATGATCATTCTTGGCAAAAACCCTGGGGTTGTGCAATCAAATTCAAATACTACTTCTCAAATTAATGACGAGTATTTTGTGACAAATGTTTTTTGACAATCAGAAATAACTTTTGATGATATTGAAATGGAAAATGAAGATATTTTTTTACAAAGTAGTGAGAAGGATTTTGAGTCAAATAGTAATACAATTATTCGTTATGGAAAAGATAGTTTAGGAACGTTTTCTGTGCTTTCACCAGTCAAAAACCTACAAGCCAGTAGTAATGTATTAATTAAATCGCCAACTGTAAAATGTTTACAAAGTAGTGGGGAGGAATTTGAGCCAAATGGCAATATAATTGATAATTGTGATAAAAATAATTTAGAAAATGTTTCATTACTTTCAAAATTTCAAAACCTTCAAACCAATAATAACATAATAATGAACTCACCACCTAGAAAAGTTTTCTTGTCAGGTCCAATGAAAGAAAACTATCAATTAAATGAAGAGCAGAATTTAAAGAATTCAGAATTACGAAGTCTTAGCGAACACTAAGAGGGTGGGATTGAATATTTGGCTGGTTGGGTTGCAAAAAAATGCAAAAATAAATATCCTGACTTGAACTTAACTGATGATACCAAAGAAAAATTGGATCACAATTACAATATTCCATCTTGGGTATCTCATTTATCATATGGGGAAATATTAGTGCCATCAAAAGAGTTTTTTAAATCTGTGAAATGTTTTGAAACAATTTTTTGTGACTACCACCATGAATATACTTTAAAAAAAACCATATCAAACGAGGTAGGAATTGTCAAAAATGTGACCAACGAAATCCTAAAAGAATTTAAAATTTTTCCAAGAGATGTGGTAACAGAGTTTATCAAAATAAGAACTTTAATCAAAATGAGATTCCTAAATAATTTGTCGGCAAATGCCCAAAAAAATGAAAAGGAAGGTGACAGTGGGAGAAAAAGAACCAAAAAAATAAAAAAAATAACTACATAAGACAAATATTATGGACATTTAAAACTTTAAAGAAATAAATAAAAACCACTATTGCACAGTTTTTACTGTGCAATAGTGGTTTTTATTTATTTCTTTAAAGTAACTACATAAGGTTAAGTTCTTATTTTAAGACTTTAAAAGTCAATTTTTTGTTTATTTTAAGTTAATTACTCAATACAAACAATATGTGTTCCTATATATATGTTCCTATTGTTGAAATATACTTTGTACCTTTGAAAAACAAAAGTTGTAAATTAAAAATGCTTAGTTTTACGTTTCGTTTGTTACTCGATGCTGAATCTACCGCCAAACTTTTTCCTCCGGGTGACGTCAGTTATAAGAGGCGTCTGCTCTCTTCAAAGAATTCGTTCATTCCGAACCGCGAATGAAACCCCCTTGGGAAAATACGACATATTTCGAGATTTTGTACTTGTTGGATAAGGTAGGACTGATTACGAATTAGATTTAACGACAAGATATTACTAAATTTTTAAAACGTGTGCAAACCGAAAATGTGTTTACGGCTTTTTTGGTTTTGTTATTGTTTTTTGTTTATTATTTGTCAAGGATTACAGTAATGCGAAAAGTTTTAACCGCAATTTATTATTTAGAAAGATATGATAAATATAAAATTGTTATTTGCCAGCAATTTTGGGTTAAGTGTAGAATAGCTGCCCCCCACCCGATTTGGTATATATTTTTTTTGGATAGAGGGCAAGATGGGGATTACTTTAATTTTCATTTTATTTTGGCGAAAATGAATATTAACAAAGATATGCATTTTTAAACATTGGCCTTTTGCAGTGAATTTTCCCTAGGACGATTCTTTAAATTCCTAGATTTTAATGCGTTGTGGATAACGTGGCGCTGATGACGAAAAAGAAAATGTGGAAATGCAAAACATACTAACTTACTTTTTTATTTCAGGTATTTTCGCCGTATTTCAATGCATTTTAGGGGTTTTGGGGAGGATAATGGGTTAGGTTATTTATATTATTAGGTTGGATTAATATCGGGTTGACGATACTTGATGCGTCAGGCTTGGTGCTGTCCTCTAGGTTGCGTTATAGATGGCCCATAGCTTTTTTTAGTATGGGGTTGGGGAGGCGCCGCGCGCCCCCAGCGCTCGAGCGAAGTGAGTGCGCGGCGCCGTCAGGCGACAATACTTAGAATACATTCGATATTGTATAAGTCACCATCACACAGACGACATATAATATGACATAGTATGGTTAAAAAAAGGCTAAAATGCGTTGAAATACCGGAAAAATCCCCAACCCTTAAAAGTTAGTACTGTTTTGCATTTCAGCCTTTTTCTTTTTCGTCATCAGTCCTACTTTATCCACAAAGTATTAAAATCTAGTAATTTAAAGAATCGTCCTCGTCAACAGTCCTACCTCATCCAACACATACAGAAATCTCGAAATATGTCGTATTTTCCGTTGTAAAAATTGATGGCAAGTAGCAATTTTACATTGATCATATCTTTTTAAATAATAACTTGCGGTTAAAACTTTTTGCATTACTGTAATCCTTGACCAATAGCAAACCAAAAAAAAAAACAAAAGTACCTATTGTTAAAAAATCCCCAATGTACAATTGAATTAAACCCTTTTTACAGAACAAGTTTATCAGTTAAATATAATACGAAGCAAATTTTAATGAAAGAAATATCTACAGAGGCTATTATAACGACCGTTCGCTTTTTGGTTTATAATTCTAACGGAATCGCGCCGATTTTAATTACAGGAGTGTTTATCGAAATATTGTTAAATGAATATTCCCTAAGGCCGCGCGATAAATTTACGAGAATAATTTCCCGTCGCCGTTATATCGAAAATGTAGTTGATTCGGGCTTGCCAGAACTGTAATGTTGTGGGCGAGTGACTAGAAAATAAAATGGCAACCAGAATTATGCAAAATTATAAATTTTTATTTTTATTCAGAACAGTCTATGGATCGTTCTAGATTCAACTTTCATCAATAACCCAACAATATATATCCCTCCTACGTAATTGTACAGAACTGATACTCAAGTGTCTAAGATTAGATGTGTCTTAGTTCATCGTGATTGAAAAATAAACCAAAACACACTTACACTTAAGTAAATATCATAAATTATACTGAGTAATTTTAACTAAATTCAAACTACCTTACTATAAACTCTGGTCTTAATTAACAGCTGAGAGCTGTTCGCTACTAATTACTTCCAATCTACTTAATTAGCCTCACAGCTTGAGTTGATAATTTCAAGGGTATAATTAGGTTATTCCAATTTAAAAAAAAACAATCAATTTTTTCTTACAGCTGACTTGAGTTAGTTCACAATTACTTTAACACTTTCAGTCTTAAACACGCACTGTTCATACATTTAAGTCCATTCACTAACGTTCCAAACGCGAAACACAATTTCACTCTTTTCTTGACCGAAAATCGAACATACTAATTAAAACCGCAAAGTTACCTCATAACTTTTGACCGACACCAGGACCCCCGTAGTATTTCGTCTGACAGCCAAGAACTTAATCTTCTAAATTGACGGCAACGGCCTTATATACCTTTATTTCGTGTTGTTTTTTGACTAAAGTTCGAAAAATTTAAGAGATTATATTTTTTACCCGGTTTGATTGATAGTTCTCCACACGGTGGCGCTATATTATTACTTTTATATAGTTTCCGCGGGAGTTTTGAATAATTATCCTTTTTCTAAGCGTTATTAAAAGGTAAAAAACCCGCCTTATCATAATGGTTTCTTTACTTTTTATTTTCCTAAAGGAAGTCAATGGCTCGGCGGTAAACTATCTGCATTGTAACGATGCGACCCGAGTTCAATGCCTGAACACGATCAAATAAATTAAAATACTCAGATATTTAATTATATATAATATTAATATAATTTATAAATATTTAATTAAATATAAGATTAATATAATTTATAAATATTTAATTAAATATAAGATTAATATAATTTATTAATATTTTATTAAATATAAGATTAATATAATTTATTAATATTTAATTAAATATAAGATTAATATAATTTATTAATATTTAATTAAATATAAGATTAATATAATTTATAAATATTTAATTAAATATAAGATTAACATAATTTATTAATATTTAATTAAATATACGATTAAAATAATTCATAAATATTTAATTAAATATAAGATTAATATAATTTATAAATATTTAAAATGATGTAGAATAAATTACAGTACCTAACGTTATAACTTTGTAAAGGACATTCGAAAAGGTGTTTTTTAGAAAAACACCGTAACTTAACAAGCGTTGGTGGCTGAGTGGTTAGAGTAAATCTCTTGCACAAGGCAGACCCGGGTTCGATTCCCGGCCGGCGCTAATAAATCGCAAATTGATACTAAGACGAATACCGTGTACAATTGGTGGAAACCCTGCCATTGGACGTTGATAGGTTGCATAACACTCAGCACTCGGTCCGTTCCAAAGTCATTAAGAAGAAGTTGGAAATAAAACGCCCATACAAACACAACAAACTAAACATCCACAACCATCATAACACAAACACCACAATCTCAACACCCACAACCGTCATAACACGAACTCAACATCCACAACCATCATAACACGAACGCAACAAATTCAACACCCACAACCGTATAACACGAACTCAACATTCACAACCTACGCATAAACATTACAATAATTAAATACCCAATCAAACTGAGTTAAAACCGTCACGACGGTGACTGTTAACGAAAAATACCATCCAAACCAAACCCATCCGCAAATCAATCCGTTAACGCTCAGCGTCACACGGCCATTTTATTTAATAATATAAACTCATGTAAGCGAAAAAACAATTGTAAACAACAATTTTTCTATGTAACTTTTTTCACTCTTTATTGAAAAAACATAACACTTACCCATTTTTAGTTCCACATCTATATATATCGAAGTGGGACTATTGCTATGGACGGATTGTAGTTAAGTGTTGTTTGTTTGTTGTCGGCGTGGAAAGCGACTACATGGCAGATGGCGCTGCGAAAATAATTTGCAGTTTTCGCGAAAACGGGATTCGAACTCAAAAACGGCCAGTCAAAAACTCCAAATCACGACGCCTTTGCGCTCGCGGCTACTGGAAGCTTACAACAATTTGTTCGGAACTTCTGCTCTATCCTCGTCAGTTTTAGCGACGCGTGGGGAGTTGGCTAGTTAAGTTGTCGAAATCCTCGTCTCTTTTTCCACCTTATTTTACGTATATTTTCGCCGTTTAAGGTCAAGTGAACCTCAAACTTCGCGTCGGGTGGTGGGTGGTGGGTGGTGGGTGGTTGGCACACTCGCTTAAGATGCCTCGCTCGAAAGTGAGTACTCGAATTAACGAGCTCGAAAATTTTAAATGTTCGGGTGGTGAGCAGTGGTAGGTGGGCACACTCGCTTAGGATGCCTCGCTCGAAAGTGAGTACTCGAATAAACGAGCTTGAAAATTTTAAATGCCCTCTTCCCCATATGTACTTATAAATGCTCTAAAAGCCCCACAATGAGATACTTATTTTCTTATTTAAATAAATCAACAAGAGACATTAAAAAACTTCATCACTCGTTACACCAAACAAAAGGTTCAAGACAAACTACGAGTTCAATCCACACTGACGAACTTCCTTTTGGGTAATAAAAGCAATAGAACCATAGAGAAACAATTATAAATTGAAGTCACTATCGGGAGAAGGTATTATATTATTAAGAACACGCGTACGCTTAAACAGTTAAAGCATTGAAGACTATTTCCCTTCACACACTTACGTACCGCCATTATTAATTATTGGACTCCCATACTCATCTAAAAACTAGGGGCATTCGGGCATATGTATTTTTATATCTATGAATGTAAATTTTTATTACGATAATCTTTGCCGTATACCATTCGCAAAACTTAGGTATATTTACTTACAAGTTCACGTAAAGACTACCCGATTATAGCTCTACCACAAATAGATCGAAATTTAAAATATAGCTTTTTGTCAAATTACCTTGCAAGTTAAGTCAAAACCAATATGCATTAATCAAGAATGAATTTATGTACTTAGAATATGGGAGACTAAAAAATCCAAAGCAGTCGGACTTAAGCTTAATTACATTCAAGGGTATCTTTTTTTTGAATTTGTGCAATAATAGGAATTTTGGTGTTTGAACCATACCCAAATGTTTGATATAAATTTCCTAAAATAAACATATTTTAATCCCAGTTTAAGAATTTCTTTAAATCATTTTTCCACTAATTTCAATAATTTAAAAAAAATTATGTTTGTCGTGTTTTGCTTACCTATTTCACCTTTGATACTTTACGTCTATCTAACGATAGGAAATCAAATGACCTCAACAGCTAATGAATTGGTTTGCCCACCCGTGTATCCTGAGGGTGGGCGGTGGTCACTCTTTAATAAAGGATGGTAAATAGTATATCTAACTATAGTAAATCACATGGGCTCAACAGTTTTTATATTAGTTTGCCCACCCGGGTCTCCTGATGGTGGGCGGCATCCACCCTTTCACTTAGGGTGGCAATTTATATATCCAACGATAAGAAATCACAAAGCCTCAAAAGCTTTGTATTAGTTTGCCTACCTGTGTCTACTAAGGGTGTATGGCTTTGCCCACTCGAATACACTGATGTGGAACTAATATTACGGCCTGGGCCGACTTGTTTAGCAATCTTCTACGTCACTCAATTTTCCATGAGGTTTGTTTTCCGTAAACATTTTCAAGTGAGGGTACGATAATTTTGTTTTGATATCGCCAACGTGGTATTTCCAAAACTCTCGTTCGAGTAGCAATGGGTTTGTTTTCCAAATATTCAAGTGGGTAAATTAAGACGTCAAACCATGAGAATTTTTAGTTGCAGTTTCGATCACGAGATGGTTTAATCTTCAGTGCGTAGATCTGTTATCTCTGAGAGACAGCCAATAGAATTTGAGGGTTAGTTGTCGTTTTGATCACGTGATGAATTAATCTCAACAAGATAGAAGCTGATTAATCTCTTACGCGTCATTTCTCTTTGGCGCATTGACGAGTAAAGACCTGCTGTCGGATAGTTCCGCCTTTTTACAGCTCGACAAAGGATTTCCAACCGTTAAGTAAGTAACTATTCTTTTTCTTTGTAATAGACTATATTTTTAGACATATTTAAAACAATTTGCATATTGAAAAAGCGTTTATATTGATAATTTTAGCGTAGAAATTTAACCATGTAGCCTTAGTGAGAAATTTAGTCTTAGCATATAGGTTTAGTGAGAAAATTAGGCTAAGCACGTAGGCTTAGTGAATGTATCATTTGAAAATATAGAAAATATTTTGTCTAGATCAGCTATGAAAATCGAAGCGTATCGACTTGAAACGTTTCGTAACTGGAAAAACTAGCGGAGGCGGGATTCTACTATATTCAACGTGGAGAGAAAGCAGAGAAAATCTTGCGGATACAATCGGGGGATTGGGGAGGGTGGAAAGGGGGAAAGCAGAGAGAGAGAGAGAAAATCTTGTGGTTACGACTTGGGGATTGATATAAGCTATCAGACTGATTATCTCTATCCCCAAGTCGTAACAACTTTCTCTAACAACACGTTGACGCAAGGGACTCTCGCGTCAGAAGGGACGACACAGATGTTGATAAGCTAATAAATTGGTTTCAGACTCATCAACTTTTTCCTAACAATCCAAAAATAATGTCTTTAGCAACAAAGGTAACAGGTGACGGTCAAATCAACTGTCACATTGCCTATAACATTGGTATTACCACGATGGAAAAGAAGACAGGACAAAATTTCAGTACCATCAAATTTTGCCGCGCTGATAGAATACGTTCGCTTTAAATTGTCAACAGCAAAGTAAGAGTTTACGATACCACAGTAGCAATATATCCCTTTTTGGTGTTTCAAAGAATTAGTGTTATGAAAAGATCTGATAACGAACTCGAAATTATATACAATTTGAGTTAACCCCTTATCCGGTTTCACTTTTTGATGAAATCGGTATGCGTAAAACCAAAAAGTTTCTTTTTTGATAGCTTCACTACACTGACCATTCAACCTGATTTAGAAAATGTTACACATGTGGTTGACGGAGGATTTTTGCTGCATTGCGTTGTTTGGAATTTAAATGAATCTTTTGAATCAATTTTTTCTAAACACATCAATTATGTTAAAAAACACTTCGGTTCCAGATCTGTTATAGTTTTTGATGGTTACAATAATAGTAAGAACTGCGTTAAAACTGCGGAACAACTTCGCCGAACGACTAAGCTTTCCTCTTGCGACGTTCTCTTTGACGAGATGATGAACGCTACAGTAAACCAAGAAAAATTCCTCTTTAACAGCAACAACAAAATCAGAATAATTTCAATGTTATCAGAAAAGTTCAAAGATAACAATTTTGTTGTTAAACACGCTCAAGATGACGCTGACGTTATGATCATCGAAACAGCTCTGGAAGAGGCTTTAACAAATCAAACCGTTTTTGTTGGGGAAGATATCGACCTTCTGGTGATTCCAGTTGCTCGCGCACCTGTTGATAAATAATTTTTTTTTGAAACCAGGAAAAGGAAACGTTGAGCGAAAAATGTATTCTTCTCGAAGTTTTGACGGACATGAAAAAGGCAGAGATCAAAATTTATTTTTACACGCAGTTACCGGGTGTGACACATCATCTGCTCTTTTTAATAAAGGTAAAACCTCGCTTTGAAATTATTGGAGAAACGGGAAGACTTACAAGTTGCAGCTCAAGTTTTCAAACAACCTTCAGTTTCTCATGAATCGCTGGCTTCCAATGGAATAAGGGTTATTTTGGCAATTTATGGGGCTCCCATTACAGAAATTTCCGTTAACGAATAACGTTATAAATGTTTTACAAAATCTATACATAGAAAGAAGTCAGTAAACCTAAATCTTTTACCACCCAGCAAACCCAAATCGTCCCTGGGACGTCCCAGCATGGTCCATAGAGCCCAGCTTGGTCCCGTTCAAAATTCGTCCTACGGGACGAATAACGGACGTCCCATTTTAGTCCTCGTAGTACCAATTTCACGACATCCGATATTCAGCCCAATCGACGTCGCATGGATCTCCACTATTCGTCCGAAATGTTTCGTCCATCAATGCTATCTAGAGGTGCGTTTATCAGCAACTAATTTTAATTTTTTTCACCTGTATTTGTATTTGAGCTGATAATGATTAATGAACCACAAAATATTAATTTTATTATGGATATTATTATTTAAATTTACGAGTTTATTTAACGTGAATTAATGAAATTACGTGTTAAATCAAAACTACTTAATTATTTAATTAATTTTATCTGTTCTTAATTTTTATATTTTTATATTATTATTTTCTTAATTTTTATTTCCATTATTTTCATTTGATGAATTATTTCTACAATCAAAGCCAATTACTGCGAAAAAGCTGATCTAAGTTGACCGAGCTAAAGTCGTTTGTAGTTTCTTTTGTACGACGCCATTACTCGATAGTTTGGAATCGGTCACCATAAAGTCCATAATGCGTTCTACACAAACGTTAAAGATTATAACATAGTAATCTCTAGTATTGCTGATAATATATCATAAGAGTAAGTATTTTATTAAAAAACTGTTTGATTTTTTTAATGATTTTAACTCGATTTTTTTAATGTGTCTTTTACAGAGGTAGGAAGAAAATATGTTTGATCAAAGTCTATTCATTTTGGACCTGTACATGTTTCAATTTAACTTTTATAAGTTTATTATTCATTACTCTCACTGAACGGTTCGCCTAAAGCTTTATTTCATTTTGTTATATTTTATATATTGGATTTGGAATTCCAAAAGTAAGATTTGCGTTGAATTCTCCGAATGTTAGGGAAGGTTCGCTGTTTTTAAAGTTCATTTTGGACCTGTACATGTTTCAATTTAACTTTTTAAGTTTATTATTCATTACTCTCACTGAGTGGTTCGCCTAAAGCTTTATTTTATACTGTGATAATTTATATAGTTAAATTGTAATTCCAAAAGTAAGATTTGGATAGATATTAAAATTAAGCTTCGAGAAACAGTAATTTCTAGAGTACATTTTTCATTCGATAGTCTTAATTTTTTTTAAGGAATAGTATTAAATGGCTTAGTTTTATTTTGCTTCTGATTTGAAAATTTATTTTATTGTTTTTTTTACATTTGTATAAGGAATTAATTTTTTAATAGTTTAGTTCGAAATTTATTTTATATAAAAATTAAATAACTATATAAGTTTTGTAATTTATATGTTAACTGCTAATACTTGCAGAATTCGTGTTATTACAATCAAATTGTACACTTGTTGCTGGATTTTTCCATTATCTTGTATTTTAATGTTTTGAATAAAATTTTAATATCAAGTTTGGCTTTTTAAATTATTTGTTCAGAATACGATATCCAATGAACGTCCTAGTTTCATCCCTATTGAGCTATGATTAAACCAAATTAAAGGCCCAAAGACATCCAGGGGACTACCGCCGTAATCGCCGTTGGACGTCCGAAAACTCGTCCCCGGGACGTACTACGGCTATAGACAAACCCATTGGCGTAGCTAGGGATTTTTCCTAGGGGGGGGGGGGGCATAATCGGCCGGCCACGGCAAGGTGGTCACTGACTATCAGCGCATGCGTAACTTCCTAATTTTTACCTTCTTAGAATATGTACAGGTTTTGGAAAATAATTAGATAAGTAGCTAATTAAACTAATCAATTCTCAAAAACACGCACATGAACGGACTTTCTTCCGAATTCCGAATAACTATAAAGATTTCAAAATTATATTTTCCCATCTTATCCTACTTATATACTTAGCATTATTGAGAACAAACACGGATTATATACAACGGTATATTAGTATTACCTAAACAAATTTTTATTTTATCTTCGGTGGTCGTTCACCCTACAACATAAGAAAAATATCGAACGCTCGAGGGAAACGATAGTTATAGTTTCACTTTGTATTATTTAATTTCAACCCTGGTTGGATCTTTCGGTTTTAAACGGTTAATTCAGGTTGTTAAATTACAATATGTATGTAATAAAAACAGAAAAAAAAGAACTTACGTTATAATCCGATTTCATTAGGGGTAATATTAAGACTGAACACACTCGGATAAAACGGACTTCTACGGTCTACCTCACGGTTATTGCTACGTTAGTAGCCGTCGGACTGATGAAGCAAAATTCGTATTTTATTTTTATTTTATTAAAAGCAAGATGGAACTGACGCTTCTTTTTTTGTAGACTTGGTCATCCAGGACTTTGTTTTAGATCTTAAAAGATAAGATTCGCCCGGTTGGATTAGCCTATCGAAATCGCACGTTCTAGAATTTTCGAAATGAAAGTGAAAATAAAACCTATCACCTCTAACCTTTTTACTTTCCCAGAGACAAACAGAATGAGGAAGGGTATTTTTCTAGGGTGGACCCAAAGCTTTTTAGGGTGGGCCCGGCCCACCCTGCCCCCCCCCTAGCTACGCCTATGGACAAACCGGACATTTGGACGTCCTTTAACGTCCAACCGACGTCAACCCCGGATTTTGGGATGTCCTACGGACAAAGGCAAGATCTGAGTGTGACGTCTATCGGATGTCCATAGGACGTGTTTGTGTTTGCTGGGCACCTACAGAAAATGCAGCAAAAGAGCACTTATTTCGAATGTATTATCAAGTTCAGAAGTGGTTAGGTAATGAATTAAATCCTATAGTTTGGGGATGGATAAATAAAGATAATCTATTGCGACCAAAAACCACTTCGCAATGTCTTTTGAACATGATTTTTTGTAACTGTTTAAAAGTATGCGGACCATTATATGGTTGTCGAAAGCTCGGACTTCACTGTTCATCAGTTTGCGGTAATTGTCACGGGCAATCATTCCAAAATTGTGAACCAGTAGAAATAGATTCAACGGAAACAGACGAAAAGAGCGATAAGAAAATAGATAATCTAGCAGAAAATGAAATCGAAGAAGAAAATGAAATCGAACAACAAGAAGAAAATGAAATCGAACAACAAGAAGAAAATGAAATCGAACAACAAGAAGAAAATGAAGGACAAGAAGCTCAAAGCGAAGAATAATACGTTTAAAAAACGAAAAATTTTTAGAACATTAATTTATCATATCTATTTATTTATGTTTAATTACTTTTAATATATGTATTTATTAATATGGTAAAAATAAACCGATGCATTAAAATATAGATGCTACCGAACGGCAGTGAAACAAGTCGTGTCTTTTAATAAAACGATTTTAAATTTTACTACGCAAGAGTGGGCGTTTTTTTATTCTTTCTATGTGTATTTATTAATGATTTTATGAATTAATATTTTATATTTTCTTTATTTTATAAAATGGGTTTTCAAAAATATATCTCGCACCGTTCGCTTTGAAGCTGCATGTGCTGATGTCGTAACGAATTAGAATGTCAAGTCGGGCAGTCTTGAAACAATTTTTTTCGAACAAAGCGCAACATTTTGACTTAGAATTCGCGTCAGAACATTTTTCATTCGAAATTGGCCAAGAATGTATTTATTTATACTCAGGGAGAATGAATATGTCGAGATTATTTTTAGCGTTTCTCCAATTCCACCCGTTGGCCCCCCGGTATGCTGCTCCGCTTTAATAAAATCAAATAATACTGCAATCTCATTGGTTCTTAAAAATTACGTTTTTCGACGCGATTAACGCTGTTGCGAGGACGCAAAAAATAAGACCGCCTCCTTTTTCACTCCCCCCCCCTTAGCGTGACGGGGTTAGGGGCTCAACGTGTCCGTCGATAGTCTCGACATATTCATTCTCCCTGAATATAAATAAATACATTCTTGAAATTGGCGTTAAACCAAGGACCTTTTTTAGATAAGAAAACGAAGGGTGGGGTACAAGTTATTATTTAATATTAAAATAAATACTTAATCAATTTAATCCAATTAAACTTTGACCTTCTCCAGAGCAACAGGGTTACTTTGAAATAGTATTAGAAGTTTTAATTAATAAGCCATATGTAAGAAATATACCGTTTTTCGTTATAATTTAAAGATATTTTAGCTCATGACCTTTGACCTTTTGATAAAATCGACCTTTTAAGAAATCATAAAGAAGGATTAGACAATTTGAAGAAGAATGACAGCTCATATGTTGAGTTTGGGTAAATAATGTTTGAATTATAAGCGAATATTAAATTTCGGCCATTTTCCAAGATGGCGGTGAAAGTTTGCACTGCAGACTTTAGGACTTTGCGGAGGTTCTATAAGACCCTAACCTCTTTCGATTGTGAAATTTTTAGGTATGGCCTATTTTTTTCCACAAAAAAAACATGGAAACCGTACTAAAACATTTGCACTGCGATTGCGCAGAAACGACTGCTCAGACGCTAAGTTCAAATAAGACCATTCTTGACAAAAACGTGCTCAGCATTATTTTGGTAATTGACAGTATAGCTCTAAAAGTAATAATAACGAAGATATTGGTGAAAAACCATTTTTGCCGGGCATTTTCCCGCCAAAACAAAACGTTCCATACACCCCAATGATGGGGACTTTTGACACAACGTTTATAGACACTAAATAAAGGTGTATGCAAAAATTCAGCCCGGGGGCATTTTTTTCGAAGTGAAATCCTAAAGTTACTGGACTAAAGGGGTATATTCGCGCCACTTGAGCTCATTCCAAAGACTATATACGCTCGCTTACTAGACAGGCGTGTTCTATGGCTCAACTTGCATACCGATTGTGGCTACATCTTGACGCTGGTCCAAATTTTCCCCTAGGATGAGCTGTGTTCAGGGCCGGACTTAAAGATCCTGAGGCCCTAGGCAGATAAGGAGTCTAAGCCCCTTCTTAGAAATATAATACACTTTTTAAAGGAATTATTTAAGGCTGCGTCCGTTAACTGCCAGGCAGAAAATTATGTAATTTTAAAACCAGATCTACTTAGAAATTTCTTCTGGATTCATGGCTTCGTGTTCTTAAGACCCACCCATAAAGGTCAACTTAAACAAGTTCAAACTATTACTAAATCCTAAATGGTACAGATTTTAGATAACCTCGTTAAAATTATGACTACACAAAGCATTGAAAGAACTAAGATATTTTTCGAAATAAGTTTAAGTCTAAATATGCATTTCATCTTTGAAATTATTTTCTGCGACGAAGTGTTGCTTCAGCGAAAGTTTTTACACACAATCCTAGGGATTTGTGTGTATAAGCAAAGAATTTAGACCCCAGGAATGGAAACTGCAGCTCTATCTAGTATAATTTGCTTGTATCTAGCCTTCAAAGGCAAACCTAGGTTGACGGGCTTATTTCCGGTTCTATCGATTCGACTAGCCGGAAGCTCTCCCGTCAACTCGAGAGCCGAGGCATTAACGGTTTTTCTTTCGATTCCTGGGGTCTATATTCTTTGGTATAAGTTTCACGTACAGTGTAGCCGATGCCCATGCCGATGCCACTGTGTCGCGCGTATCTCTTCAACAGTTAGAGCTAGAAAGGTCAATGAGATCTCGTTCGAATGTACACTCTGTTCAAAAAGTCTTTGCCCGTGGGAGATTTCGAACATTTTCGCCCGTAATTTCTTGTAAAGTTGCATCAAGTCGAAGTGGACATCGGTAATAGATTAATAAAATGTTTAGCTACAAATTGGCCAAAATCATTTTCTGGATAGACTTATAGTTTGGCCTATTTTGGCCTAAAAGAGGGGGTGTCAACTTTTTTATTTTTGATCTCAGGTCATTTTAAACCCCATTTTCGTGTTCTCCGGGGTTGATTTATATTTAGAAAGTGTTAAAATTATTCAAATCGACGCAGTGGTTCAAAAGATATTCACCAAAAACGTTTTCACAGAAATTGAGAAATATCTCACCAAGCCATTTAAAATAATAATTGTTGTCGGGTTTGGTCGCCATCTATAGTTCCTAGAAGTAATCGTTTTTGTTTAATTCTAAATATGTAACAAATTGAAGGTTAACATAAATATTTTCATGTGCTCATTTGAAAATCGAACAGGGGCGACGCCAGATAATATTTATGTTAACCTTCAATTTGTTACATACAAGCTGAAACCGTAAGCCCCAAAATTTCGACTGAGAACATTTTTTAACATGCATTTCATGTTATTATTATACCTCTAAAACTATTGGTCATAGGCGAAATCTAAAACCACCACTGGGTTCCTGACGTCGGAAACATGTGCCTATTACATGTTTCGATTTAATGGTTTTTTTTAAGTGTTTAATCATTAGTTTAAAGAAATTCGATTTTTTCGGCGACGCTCTTAACAAATTGCCGTTTCGCGGTACCGGCTACTTCTAGAGCGACAACGGGGGAAACGGTCGATTCATAGAGAAGGGAGAGAGAGAGAGAGAGAGAATACGAGACGGGAAAGGCGTCGGGGCATAGCGGAGTGAACAAGGAAGCAAAAATAAAAAGAGTGGAATTTCATATTTTTAACAATATTTTTGGAAATACTACCGAAATTAAATACTCTTATAAATAATTATAAGTGAAAAATACAGCAATTCCAAAATTCTTGGTAATTTTTTTTGTAACGAGATGGCGTTGGGAGCCCAAAATGAATTAAAATGACAATGAATTCGAGGAATTTAAGCAATATTATTCGAGTAATTTAAGTAATATAAATTATTACCTCTCCGAGGGTACTTTGTACCTTGGAGGGGTTATACAATCGTCGTGTCTGTCCGTGTGTGGGGGTGGGGGTGAGTCTGCATACGATTGACAAGTGGGCCTGTGCGCAGACTTTTGAGCCACCAACATGGAACATCAAAACATGTGGGGACATTCTTCAGGTCCCCAGAGATAAAACTATTTAATTTAAATTTTTAGACTAACTACAGTTTAAATTTAAAATATCAGAAATGTCCCCACAGATAAAAATACAAACTTTTCATAATAGATCTGGGGACTTTGGAAATTCACACACTATCAATAGATGGCGCCAGTAGTAAAAATGTACTGAAGTCCCAAGATATCCCCAAACATTTCGTTGTCTTCTCCTGGACGAACATCTGTGGACCAAAAAATCGATTTTAATTACAATTTCGACCGATAGATGGCGATATATTGAGGTCTTCGCACATACGTTAAACAGTGTGATCCCCAGTAATCCATTAAAAAGATCATTGAAGTTCCCACTTTAAAAATTTGTGAATAAAGATGAAATTACTCATAAAATTCTAATCATAAACCAACTAAATAAAAAGACAACAAAACAATTATTATATAACATATTGAAAACAGCTCAAAATGGTGTGTATGTATATGTCCCCACGTATACATTATAAAGAATGTAAAAGCCCTACTTATAAAAAGTGGAGGTCGGTTTCAACGGAATTTGTGAATTACTAAAATTCCCCGGAACCACGTTAAAAAATCTTATAAGGTCCACATTTTTAAATTTTAAATTCGTGAGTTCAGATGAATTTAATCCAAAAATTTAATTAAATGCTAAACAAATTAAAATGACAAGGAAACCATATTTATATAACATTTTGGCAAACAGCCCAAAATGGTGAGTCTATGTCCCCTCTTATACATTAAAAAGAATGTAAAAGACCCTACTTATAAAAGAAAAATTCTTTTACACAGAAATGAGCTCTAGCTAAGAAACCTTTGAGGAAAGAAGATCGGTTTCTACGGAATGTGTGAATTTCTAATAGTCCCCGGAACCACGTTGAAATGTTTTTTAAGGTCGCCATTTGTAAATTTTAAATAAGTGGGTTCAGATTAATTTTATCAAAAAATGTAATTAAATTGTAAACTAATTAAAAAGACAACAAAACAATAATTATATAACATTTTGGCAAATTTCCAAATAAAGAATGTAAAGGTTCCTATTTATACAGGTTTATATCTTACACACAAATGACTTCTAGGTAAGAAAAACATTATTGAAATTAGATCGGTTTCAACGGAATGTGTGAAGTACAAAAAGTACCCTGAAATACGTTTGTGAGCTCAGATGAAATTCATAAAAAAAATGTTATTAAATGCTAAACTAATTAAAATGAGAACAAAATAATAATATATTATTTTGGCAAAAAGCCCAAAATGCTGTGTGTATAACACCACTTACACATTTTAAAGACGGTAAAAGACCCTTATTAAAAAAAATTCTTCCAGACAAATGAGCTCTAGCTAAGAAACCTTTGAGGAGTGGAGATTGGTTTCTACGGAATGTGTGAATTTCTAAAAGTCCCCGGAACAAAGTTGAAATGTTTTTTAAGGTCCCCATATGTAAATTTTAAATAAGTGAGTTCAGAAGAATTTTTTTCATAAAATGTAATTAAATGCTAAACTAATTAAAAAGACAACAAATCAATAATTATGTGACATTTTGGAAAATATCCAATAATGGTGTGTATATGCTCCCATTAATAAATGATAAAGAATGTAAAAGTTCCTATTTATACAGGTTAATGTCTTTCACACAAATGAGCTCTAGGTAAGATAAACATTATTGAAATAAGATCGGTTTCAAAGGAATGTGTGAAGTACCAAAAGTCACCGGAACTACGTTGAAAAGACTATTGGGGTTCCCATTTGTAAATTTTAAATTCGTGAGTTCAGATGAAATTTAACAAAAAATGTAATTAAATGCTAAACTAATTAAAAATACAACAAAAAAATAAGTATGTGACATTTTGGCAAATATCCAATAATGGTGTGTATATGTTCCCTTTAATACATGTAAAGAATGTTAAAGACCCTATCTATACAGGTTTATGTCTTACACACAATGACCTCTAGGTAAGAATAAAATTATTAAAATTAGATCGGTTTCAACGGAATGTGTGAAGTACAAAAAGTAGCCGGAAATACGTTGAAAAGACTTGGGGTTCCCATTTGTAAATTTTAAATTTGTGAGCTCAAATGAAATTCATAAAAAAATGTTATAAAATGCTAAACTAATTAAAATTAGAACAAAATAATAATTATTTATTATTTTGGCAAAAAGCCCAAAATGGTGTGTGTATAACACCACCTATACATTTTAAAGAATGTAAAATCCCTTATTAAAAAAAATTATTCCAGACAAATGAGCTCTAGCTAAGAAACCTTTGAGGAGTGGAGATCGGTTTCTACGGAATGTGTGAATTTCTTAAAGTCCCAGGAACAACGTTGAAATGTTTTTTAAGGTCCCCATTTGTAAATTTTAAATAAGTGAGTTCAGATAATTTTTTTTCAAAAAATGTAATTAAATGCTAAAAAGACAAGATAACAATAAGTTTGTGACATTTTGGCTAATATCCAATAACGGTGGGTAAATGTTCCCATTAATACATGATAAAGAATGTTAAAGACCCTATTTACACAGGTTTATGTCTTTCACAGAAATGAGCTCTAGGTAAGATAACCATTATTGAAATAAGACCGGTTTCAACGTAATGTGTGAAGTACCAAAAGTCACCGGAACTACGTTCAAAAGACTATTGGGGTTCACATTTGTAAATTTTAAATTCGTGAGTTCAGATGAATTTTATCAAATAATATTATTAAATGCTAAACTAATTAAAACAGAACAATAAGTATGTGACATTTTGGCAAATATCCAATAATGGTGTGTATATGTTCCCATTAATACATGATAAAGAATGTTAAAAACCCTATTTATACAGTTTTACTTTTTACACACAATGACCTTTAGTTTAGAAAAACATTATTGAAATAAGTTTGGTTTCAACGGAAAGTGTGAAATTCCAAAATTCCCCGGAACTACGGTGAAAAGAATATTGGGGTTCCCATTTGTAAATTTAAAATTTGTGAGCTCAGATGAATTTAGTCAACAAATGTATTTACAGGTGCACCAGGACCTCCCATACTAACTAATGAACATCTACTCATTATATTTCCCTTGGTGTTAGGTAATGATACATTGCTTGATACGGTAGTTGTAATGTTACTAGGTGTACTGATCAGCTGAGATGGAATAACTGGAACTTGCATCGAGCCTTGATTGAAATGAGATCGGTTTCAACGAAACGTGTGAATTTGTTAAATCCCCGGAACTACGTTGAAAAGACTTATAAGGTTCCCATTTGTTTATTATTAATTTTTGAGAAAATTTTAAAATCATAAAAAATAGTAATTAAATGCTTACCTAATTAAAAAGGCAACAAAACAATAAGTGTTAAGGAGCATAACACTAATTTGACTGAAACATTTACGTCAAAAATCTGTTCCTTCATTTAAATTATAATTTAACGGGGAAATTAGTGTTCATTTACAGTAATTGCTCAGAGTGTAGGTGAAGCTGTTCGTTTTTCCAAACTTCTTCTCCAAATAGACGCTTGATAATTTGCAATTACTGAATGTTGGTAAAGTGCAAATCTTTCACGGAGGTACCTGACTATAATTATTTGACCTTTCTTCAGCCTAAATTTGTCTTAACAAAGATCGTTTACTGACCTTGCATACATTTGACCAGTTAACTTAAACTTTCAGGTTTATCGAAAATATCGTCTTCTAAAATCCAAGATTGCCATAATGTGATAGCACTTTCTGCAAGGCGCCATTTATTTATAATCCGTTTTAAAGGAAATATAACCTCACCGCGTTCATTATGGAAGATTCCTGACAATTTCAGTCAGTATAATCTATATTAAAGTATAATTCAAAAAAAAATAATTTTTTATTTCAATTATTTTCTTTAAATTATATTTTCAAATCTCATTGAATATATTGAGTCTTTGCCAAACGTCGTCAGCTATATCTTCGAATCTAGGCGACGGTGTAATCTTTTGGATGAACCATTACACAAGTAATTACGATTAGCGGTTTTAGAGTTATAAGCATTCAAAAATAGGCGAATTTTCGTTTTTCCCCCTTTGACCCCCATTTGGGTGAAAAGCTGGACGTCACGTTCACGATTCACCAATTTTTCCGACACTCCCCAGTGCTAGACCTTTCAGAAACTACCATTCATATTTGCCCGGTCCGGACAGATGAAACCAATCGACCTAAATTTGGCCTGTGGCTCACGGACTACTTTAAATATCTACGTCGAAAGCGTTACTGTTTGGATAAGTGTCCCACTTATTTGTTACATCTGCTCAAACGTTTAAAGCAAACCGTCAGATGGCTTTGATAAGTGTCACACTTATTTATTACTTATGGTAACACGTTGAAAGCGACACAGTCGGTTTCGATCAGTGTCAAACTACTTTGTTACTTCTGGTCATACTTTGTAAGAGTCACGTAAGTAAATATCATAAATTATACTGAGTAATTTTAACTAAATTCAAACTACCTAACTATAAACTCTGTCTAAATTAACAGCTGAGAGCTGTTCTCTACTAATTACTTCTAATCTACTTAATTAGCCTCACAGGCTGAGTTGATAATTTCAAGGGTAAAATTTGGTTATTCCAATTCAAAAAATAAAAACAATCAATTTTATCTTTCAGGCTGACTTGAGTTAGTTCACAATTACTTTAACACTTTCAGTCTTAAACACGCACTGTTCATACACTTAAGTCCATTCACTCACGTTCCAAACGCGAAACACAATTTAACTCTTTTCTTGACCGAAGACCGAACATACTAATTAAAACCGCAGAGTTTCCTCATAACTTTTGACCGACACCAGGACCCCGTCCTGTAGTAGTTCGTCTGACAGCCAAGAACTAAGAAAGACTAAAGCTGGTTTCACACTCGACGGAAAATATGCCGGAAAGACGATAATAAACGCGTAGCCGAAAATTGATTCCCATTCGATATACCGCTAACGTTCAACTTTACGCTGCTAATTTTCCGTCGAGTGTGAAACCAGCTTTAATCTTCTTTATTGACGGCAACGGCTTTATATACGTTTATTTGGCGTTTTTTAGACCCGTCAAGATTTGACTTAATTTTGAAAAATTGAAGAGATTATATTTTTTACCCGGTTTCATTGATAGTTCTCCACACGGTGGCGCTATATTATATTATTACTAATAATGGTGGAAATTCAAACTATCCAATCGCGAGTGATGTAAATTTTTCGCGAGTGATGTAAATTTCTGTCGCTTAGCTCGCCAAAAGTATCACAATACAACGGAACGAGACATGTCAAAAACGTTTTCACTAGGCTCTATCTCAACGATTAAATCTGCGATGGATGTATTATTTTCGTTTATTATCCGATAAATCTGCGACTACGTCTTCTGCTGTTTCGTCAGTATATCGTTTTTGGTAGCAGACGATTCCTTTAATTTTTATAAAGAATAACATAAATAATAGTGACAGAATTGGCAACTTCACAGACAAAATGGATTTAAGACGTAGGCTTCGAATGATATTGCAAAATAAACTTGGCAGTACGAGAAGGCTGCGTCGGAATTGAGATCCATTATTTTTTGAGACAGTTTCGAAACTCAAAATAGAAAGGGTGCGTCAAATCTCAATGCGTTGTTATTAATAACTAACGATATTTTAGCAAAGGATCCTTTCTACGTGTTAGATTTTAGAAAGCGAGCTTTATAAACAACAAAAAAAGTCAGAATTGCTAGCAGACGAAATTATACTTAACAACGTTCTTTAGGATTAATTCGAAAATATTTAAACGATTGTCTTTTTTTGAACAATAAAATGACACAGAAAAAAATGGTTTCACATGATAATTTTGTCCCATAATAACAAAACAAAGACTATATAGCTGCCAAAATATAGCGCCGTAGCGCACGCCTGTCTAGAATTAGCCACTGCCGTGAATTAGCGAAGCGTGATATAGTCTTTGGTGGGGAAGTTGAATTTGTGGGAGGTTTTATCTAAAGAGTCCAATCAACATCGAGATAGCGGACGAGAGAAGACCAATCGGAATACGCTTCAGTATCTCACGCGTAACGAAAGCTCGCTGGTTTACGTTTCGATGGGTTATTTAAAGTGAGACTAGTTCTTCCTGAATTTAAACTTTTCCAATAAATTTGTCTGTAGTAACTTTAGTACGAAAAGATTTTACATATTACGTTTTTAATTTAGGGTTCTAAGTTATCAAATACGTTCTCCCCTGGATTACCAAAATTTTTAAATACAATTAATTAATGTTCGTCATATCCTTAGAAAGTCCTAGGAAAAAGTTGGTCATTCAGGGAACAGTTAGGTAAACCATTTGAAGATAAAGTCTATGACTAGGAAGTAATCGCCTTATTTTATTAT
Source organism: Leiobunum rupestre (assembly GCF_980474605.1). NCBI lineage: Eukaryota > Metazoa > Arthropoda > Arachnida > Opiliones > Sclerosomatidae > Leiobunum > Leiobunum rupestre. The sequence goes on along the minus strand of NC_143393.1, from coordinate 869,220 downwards.
TTGTAAATTGAATATTACTCAAATAGCGATATAAAGGCGAAATTATAATTTAAGAAATACAAGTTGGCAAGCCAAAATATACCTCTCCTCGGAAGAATTGTCCCTAGTGGTATTAATTTATCGAGATAACCCTTAAAGATATATCTCCGCAATTTAGAGTTATTTGTTAAAAATATTAACCCATTTCTATCCCGCCCGGTATAAAATTTTAATTATAATTAAAATAATTGAGACGAAACGGCCAATTTTAATTTATTCAGAATATCATAAGTTAAGTAGTTACAACAGTAAGTTAGACGTACTATAACAATGCACAATTGAATTAAACCCTTTTACAGAACAAGTTTATCAGTTAAATATAATACGAAGCAAATTTTAATGAAAGAAATATCTACAGAGGCTTTTTGGAATTACTCGCTTACGAAATACTTGCCGCATCTTTAACGCTCATTTTATTTCAACACTCGCCCTTGATGAAGATACCGTAGATATCTGGTAGTGGACGACTCGTTCACTTCCTGTTGACGTTGTGACGCATACCACATGAAAAAGACCAATGCCGTCCAATTTCCAATATCATATAATGACTCGCACACCCAAGAAATCATTGACTGCGTTAGAAATCGTAGATATCCAAATATCCACACCAAATGTATTTACAAGAAGCAAAAACCTTACCATCAACAAAGCACAGAGAGCCACTTGACTAACCGCCAGCTCTTAAAGCAATTAACGTTAAATTATCTCCTTTGAATTAACAGAACTATATATAGGTCGTTAAGAAAGTGGACCACCCACAGGGTCTACCCTTTAACCCTCTAATCTCGGCTGACTGCGCTAAAACAAGATTTAACCTTTAAAAAATACCAGATTAGGCCTTCATAAATTCATTAATAAAAAAAGACTTTATTACCTATTATGCTTACGATGCCTGTCTTAATTTCAGTGAATCTAAGCAGCTATCGGTGGTTCTGTGGTAGAGCGCTCGACTGCGAAGCCGAATGGTCTGGGTTCGAAACCTGGGTGGCGCATTTGTTTTTAATCAATAGAGAAACGCTAAATTAGAATTTCTTCGATGCAATAATTTCAATTTCAATTCTATTTCAATTAAACCAAAATTTCCTACTCTATTAAATACGCTTCCGATAAAGCTGAAGGTCTAATTTTCAATAAGGCGTAACAAGTGTCGGTGGTTCTGTGGTAGAACGTCCGCCTGTCAATCAGGAGGTCTCGGGTTCAAATCCCGCCCGATGCGATCGCAAATTGATACTAAGACGAATACCGTGTACAACTGGTGGAAACCCTGCCATTGGACGTTGAGAGGTAGCATTACACTCAGCACTCGGTCCGTCCCAAAGTCAATAAGAAGAAGTTGGAGAGAAAACGCCCATATAAACACAACAGACTCAACATGCACAACCATCAGAACACAAACACAACAAATTCAACACTCACAACCTACGCATAAACATTACAAAAACGTAATACACCAAACCGTCACGACGGTGAGCGAAAAAACACCATCCAAACCAAACCGCAAATGCATCCGTTAACGCTCACCGTCACACGGTGGTTTTGCCAACCCTTTGAGAAACTGCGTACGCAGTGATTACACTTTGCACCGAAAATGCGAACGCGTTCGCAGTTCTGACAGACAAACAGACCCACCCACAGACCCACCCACAGACCCACCCACAGACCCACCCACAGACCCACCCACAGACCCACCCACAGACCCACAGACAGACACGGTCGTTGTATAACCCCTCCTAGGGGACTTTGTCCCCTCGGAGAGGTAAAAATATTAAAACGAATTAACCCCAAAATCTAGGCAGATAGAAAAGAAACACCATTATACGAACAATATTAATACTTTATGGTCACTTGTTAATTAAAGATTTTGCGTCCTTTTATCCTTTTAGTAAATCGCAAAATAAAACATTTTAAAAACAAAAATGTTAATTTGGTCCAGTGAGAAAGAATCTTATAAATAATTGTAACCAATCAATTCACCAAAATGCGTTGCGAAAGATTTAATACCCGTTTTAAAAGCACACTGCAAATCCTTGAAACACCTAAAAAGCGTTTATAGATCACCTAAAAACACAAAGGAACGTAAAGGTTCTTCGGGATTAGGATCTGTTAGGTTATAAACCACTTCGTCAAGCTGCTCTGGATCAACATGCAATGCTCCCATTTCTTCAAATAAACTTGTTCTTTCTTCCGGACTCATTTATCTTATTTATAATAATCGAGGGGCAGATCACTCCCATGAATAAATCTGGGCTCTTGGTCGTTTAAATTCGATAAAATCATGAATACATTTTTTAATCATGGTTAAATCATTATTAAATTAAGTTAGTGATTAAGTTGATTAAATCACTATTAAGTTGATTTAATCACGATTTAGTAAATTAAATCACGATTAATCCGATTTAATCACGATTTAGTTGATTAAATCACGATTAATCCGATTAATTCGCGATTAAGACAAGATTAAAAAGATTAAATCTTGATTAATCTGATTAAATTAAGTTTTGAGAATAAAAATATACTGAAAAATGAATCACATTTCTTATTAAAATTCAATATGGATCTCATATTTTCGTGCAAAGACCCGAAGCACTAAGCTGTGTTTAATATCAGAAGTCTGATGTTCCTATTCAATAACCTGGTATTGTCACTAAGCCGTGATAATAAATGTTACTATTTTAAATACTCCAAATTATAAACTATATAAATAAAGTTAATTGGTTTAATTTCATCGAGGTACGTAAGATTAGATGGTGAAGTAAAAAAACATTTAAGACTAATCATGATTAACTAGGTTAATCATTATTTGGTCAATTAATTAATGATTAAAAATATTATATTATAATGACACCGATTAAATTTGGATTAAATCCAGATTAAAAAATGTAATCGTTATTAAATCGGACTAAAAATTTAACCAAGATTAACTCGACTTAATACATTTAATCTGCGCTCAAAAGAGGAATGAACTGCCCCTCGATAATAACTTAATTTTTAGTGAAATATTTCAATCCATGGCTACGATCTGAAGTGTGATACGTATTTAAAGAAAAAGTAGACCCAGACCAAAAACTTTATTTTAAACTCCCACGTTTCGCTATTTAAAATAATATTTTTTGGGAGCCTGAATCGTCGCAGTTTTAATTTGTTTCATTAAGAACAACATGTCACGGACATACGAGTACACTGTACACACGCTGTGTTGCAAATAAACATAAATAAATAAATATATATATAATTTTAGTTATTAAATTAAAATAAAACTGCCCACAGTTAAATGAACCAAAAATGGCCAATTGCGGATAACTTAACACAATGCCGACCTGTAAACCCTTTAAAAAAACGACGAATATGCCTACCAACGAAATAAATTTCTTAAGTGGTCGTAGCAATTGGCGTGAATGGTATATAACTGTTGAAACACTGTGGGCGCCACTTTAAATGTCCCGTCAACGTGCACTTCCCTAACATTTCGCATGTCGTCGTTATTTAGAATCGGCGAAAGAAATATTATGATTTCTCCTCCATCAGTGTCCAAAAATCTGTCATAAAATGGCTCATCCCAATGAGTTTTGGAAACTCTGGGTGACTGATTTAAAAAAATAGCAAGGTCCCTAACACTGCCTGGCAGCGGGGGTAGTCTTTGTGCTGCTCTTCTGGTTCGGTATAACGTACATTCCAATTCCGCATAGGTTGTATCCGCTAAAGGGTACCTACAATCAAAAAGGATATAATATTACTGTCATTATGTATATAAAGATATACTTGTGTAAAATAGGGATAGTAGCGTTTCCCAGAATTTCTTTTGTTAGAAAGTGGTCGCAATTGTCCGAATACTCATTTGTCCAATTTTAAAACTGATAGTTTCATTTGTACATATTTAAAGACCTTGAGTGTCATATGTCCGAACGAGATAAAGCCGTGTACGCGACGAATAAATTTTGAGTTGGCACATTTTATAGAACTAGATTCTAAGCTTATTTCTTTTCGGTACCATTCTTTAGTAATATCAAAATAATACCTTTTAAAATTTAAAATTTATCTTGGGGGCTTTCCGCACAAATATTTTACAGTGGGGGCTCTGCCCCCTCCCATTATCGCTTTGGGGGCCTTGACCCCGGAGCCCCCACGGGATCGCCGTCCCTGATTTTAGGGTAAATGTTAAAAGGTTATGTTAGGTTTAGGTTAAGGTAAATTTAGAAAATTTTACCCGTAAAATACGCTTGAATGTTGGATGAAAACATAATTATCACCTTTTAAAATTTTAAAGTAGTTAATAATAATCTAGCCATATACGTAAAATTCAACCGTTGAGACCATTTATTTTTCGGATAATTGAAAAGCGTATCGAACGGTTAAATTTCCAACAAATTCCACAACATAATTTTCGAACAAAAAACATTTATGATGGATTATGCGTTATAAAAATGCACAGAACAATTAATAATTTATTAATTATTTAATTATTCGCTTTAAATTAAACCTAAAATTACATTGGTACTTCTTATTTGCTTTTTAATAATAACCCAAATTACAAATTGACCAAAATAAACAAATAAAATCTTATCTTATTTGGTAGACAAGTATTCCGCTTTCAAAAACCGAAACTGTTCGGGAATATAATTCAGATAAACAAATCAGATTATACCAGATCAGTTAAACAAACGGGCAGATAGCCCGAGGGGCAGTTCACTCCCATGATTAAATTTGCACTCTTGCTTGATTAAATCTGATCAAATTTGATGTCTGTAGCTTTGGCTGTAATAAATTTAATTCGATAAAATTTTTAACCTTGATTACTTCTGCACTCTGCGAAGGAATAAACTGCCCCTCGAGATAGCCAGATATATCTGTTTATCTGTCTGATTACAAAAAATCTGATCTTAGGAACAGATAAGAGATTGCCATTTTTAGATTAAAATTGGAAGTACTGGTTATGATTTATAACCTTCATCGCAACAGGCCTGTGGCCCCTTTAACAGCGAGACGGGAATTTCAAACCCTGCAACAGCTAAGTGCTAGCGTCCCTACACTAACTGTTGATTTAAAACCTTCGCAAGTTTTTATGGAAAGTGGAAACCGAAGTACTCGTGGGAACACCCATTTTACGCAGAAGAAGTGGTTCCCAGGTTTTCACCCAGTGCCACAAGCTAGGATCGAACCCGGGCTCCTATTGCTGCGAGGCGAAAGTGCTAACCACTCCGCTTGAGATCGAGTCAAAGCTAGTTAGCCATAAAATGTGACGGGGAACACCTTTCTAATTGGAACCAACTTCGTAGCGCTTACGGTTCTCAAGTTAATTTTCAAACGACCTTGAAGACATGGTTCAAGGTCATTGGAATTTTCATAGTTGGTTGACCCCCTGAGCGCTCTATAACAACCTAAAATTTCAAAATCGTAGCTAAAACACATTTTGAGATATTCACCCTGGTCCATTTTTTAGTTAACACCCTGTTTATCAGGCCGTTCACCAATGCATTGAAATGTCGTAACGACTATGCTAAGAAGTGATATTACTGCCTAAACCGAGGGGCTAACCACTTCCGAAAATGCTGCGCACCGAGTACAGAGAGTACAGCCTTTGGTAGTACAGAGTACAGTCAAAGCTACAGGCTTGTACACCGATTGTCTAGGGCCTACGAAGGGGTTTTTATGGCCTTCTCTAGGCACTAGGCAGCTGTAGGCTGCTTCAATTATGAAGATTTTATGACTTTTCCTAATTTCGTATATACTATAACTTTAACTTTGTTGAGCAGCATCTAAACAGCTTCCGATTTCATATTTTTTTCACAATCATGTGGCCCCAAATAATCAACTATGCGTTCCAATCCGGAAATTGTTTTCTAGCCTATGCTTTGAACCGCCCTAATTAATATATGAATACATGTGAGGGTAGATACTATAGCTAATCGGCGATCTACCTATCACACGACAGGAAGCTAGCGCCCAGCAGAGATGGGCCAAAAGGCGGACTGCGGACACCGGGGCCTAGCCGAGACCGAACCGCGATGCCTCATACGGTGATTCGGGTCGCATGCGTAGGTGGGTAAACAGCAGGGATCTAAATCAACCAGAGGATGCTAACGGAGCAATGCCCGCCCTCGTTAGCCTGATCCAAAGACCAGTTTCCCGCCCTAACCAGCAAGAAGGCGTAGGAGAGGGTCGCACCACAATTGATCAGGGCTACAACTTCCTAGAGCACATCAACCCATGAGGTTTACAGGTGCCGGACCCCGACACCCTGGTAAAGTACACCGGTGAATGCACACCCATGTACCTTGTTTGGCAGTATTAATATATAGGGTGTTAGCTAAAAAATGGACCAGGGTGAATATCTCAAAATGTGTTTTAGGTACGATTTCATTGCTATCTTTCGGCGCAGTAGCGACAGCTCACCCAAATGTCAAAAAAATTAAGACGCACATCGCCCGCCCGCTTTTCCCTTCCAGTTTAGGCGGGAAAAGACGCGCGCTCGGTTGTCTCTTTATCTAAAATTTACTTGCACTTGTATATGCCTTTTTAAGCAACATACTGATCATATAATAATTAATTAGAAAAACAAAATAACCGAAGAAACATGTGTTAATTAAATTAAATACTTCTATTGGTAAAAGATAATAATAATAACTTACTTGCAGCTTCTTCATTATAAATTTATCTTCTTGGACGAGATTATGTTGAAACTCTTCTCTTAACTTCCGTGATTAACCTTATTTCTTCAATATGAGCAATATCGGCATTATGGTTATGTTCATGTTCACCCAGGTTGACAACATCGTCTTTTATTGATGCTGTAGCCAAACAAAATGGACTTCTTCTGCATTTTAAATACACTTTTCCGATAATTTCTCCATGGGCATTCCGTTTTGATGCCTTGTTCTTTATATATACGAAATTTTCTCGAATATACACCTCTGTTCCTCTTTTTACTCCCTCTAGTACTTCCATTGTGATAATTTAATTTCAATTGGGTTCTAATATCGCGTAACTATTTAGGACTCGAAAACTTACCCTTACAGACAAATAAAAGTAACGAGAAGAGGCGAGCTTGTCGCAAAGTGAAAGAGGGAGTGGGAGAGGGGAGGAATAAAAATAATAAATTTTTTTTATCGCAACAGCGTTCCCAAAGTAGCCCAATTTAGGCTGGAAACCGCCCATCTGCATCTGACACTCTGGCTGTAAGCAACTGGTTACTTTTGCCTTTAATTGGCAAAATGAAAGAAACAGCCTATAAACTGCACAACGTTGAACGTTCGTGGACCATGAAACAGGGATTTTTCTTTCTACCATGATCTTGCAAATGGAAATTCCATGAAGTTTCCATGTTGAAAACAAAACTAGTGCGTCTAAATAAATACTTAAGAATACTAAAAATAAGTGGCCTACTTATTACGGAACTCAGGAATCTAGGATCTGTAGACCCCTAGGCTAACCTGTGGTGTGGGCCCTTCTGGGGGAATCCGGAAATCGTATTTTAAAGAAATTTTTATGACTAAAAACCTGATAAGACTATTAAAACTTTTTGTGAAATTTTTTACATTTTCCTTTTGTGGTGCGGGCACCTTTGTGGTGCGGGCCCCTAGGCTGCAGCCTAGATAGCCTGTGCGTAAAAACGGCCCTGAGTCGGCACTGCATGAAAGCATATTTATTATTAATTTTAAACAAAATAAAACGAAAACCACTACCAAATGGGAAAAGTGCAACAATCATTTTAAAACTTGCGAAAATTAAATTAAAAACGATAATCTTTTTTTCTACGCGATCATTAGAGATAACCGCCAAAAGGCGCGGTTTTTCCGCGGGTTTGGCAACGCTGGTAGCGTCTCTCCCAAAAAGGTGAATACATCGATGCTCTTACCCCCTTTTCCAAAAATGAGCTTAATCCATTATCGTACGAGCGGGTAACTCAGTATTAACACTAAACTGTCTGAAATTCCCCTCCCCCTCCCCTCAAAGTGTTCGAAAAAAAAACTTTAATTATGTTTTGCAGTAGTTTTGCAGGAACATGAGGCAATTTTAATAACTTAATTTTTTTTAATAACAGCAGAAATAGGGCTTTCTATAAAGTTCGAAAGCCCACGTAATAAAGGGCCCGTTCCAGAGGCGAAAAATTCTCGTTAAATATCGAGAAAGGGGGCGTTCCAGAGACATTTTAACGAGACAAAAGTTTGGTTATTTAACGAGAGCTAGACGAGAGCCCCAGCTCTCATAAACGCGTTCGGAGGCGAAAATAATGAAAAAATGGCGGCGGATAAGATTCTGCTACTCAGGTAACAATTCTTTTATCATTATTTTTTTATATTAAAACGAAAAGAAGAAAGAACGATATTTTAGTATTGATATATTTAAAAGGTCACTTTGGGAGCAATTGTATTATGAAATAATCTTAGTACAGATCTTTATAATCATGTGCCGTATTTGTTTTGGAAAGACGGAGAATTATTATCGACACAAAACTTAAAAACTGTCAAGTTAAGATTTTGTCGAATCGTTCACAACATCAGTCAATTTATTTTTTGTATTACACCTTGCAATAATAAAAAATATTTCAATTCTTAAAAAAGAAGAATTTATTTAATATTGTAGCTATCATTTAAAGAGAAAGGCGGACCCCTTTTGACCTGATATCACTGCAAATCTTTATGACTCTTAAAGAACGTTGAAAGCACACCTGAAGAACGCAAAAAAGTGTCCAGAAATTAGAGCACCTGACACCTGTTGAACGCCTTAATAGATATGCTTTAGATTAGAGGCCTGCGCCGCCAGCAATTGGCACGAGTAGGCACGTGCCTACGTGGAAAACTAAAGGGGCCCCCAAATTTATTAAAAAAAGGGGGCCCTATTTTTTCATATTGGTAAATTTTCTATAGCCGAATTAATAGAGAAATTGCTGAAAAATATCAAACTTGTGACTATCAACTAATGCACATATTTTATGGGTTTATGTTTACTCCATTTAAAAAGGATAATACCCATTTTATAATACCAGGTGGTAAGCACGTATGCAAAAACGCAACGGGTGCCTTACGCGGCCGTCACTTCTCCTCCCGCTGAGGGGGAGTTACGCGCGTGGCTAGACGAAACACGAAATCGCACAGGTGCGACAGAGAGAAAAATAAACAAACAACAAGCTATCTTGTGACTAGATTTAAGGCTTGTATATAGTTCTCTTCGCTATATGTGGACGACTATTTTGAAATGACCGTCAGTGGCAGAGATGCAGACATGTTGTGTATTAATTCAAAGAAAAAAAGGGTGACTCACTTTCTCTTTTTTGTTAACAGTTTGTTTTTAGGTTTGTAGAGCCTATTTCAAAAATCCTTTACCATTTTCATATATCTTCATTTACCAGTCTGTTTTCGTACTATAAAGCAGCAATTTAGAACTCGCGATCATAGTTGAACTATATACATATAAATATTTTAAAATAGTGTAGGATTAAATTAATTTTAAGACCTCGTTTGAGACAACCTAGTTTAAAATGAGTTTGAAAAAAACCTCGTCTGGTTTCCAAAAGCGGAGAAAACGCAAAATGGAAGAGACTCTAATTAGGAGCCAATCTGGATCTATTAAACGATATTTTGAGTCCACAATAATGACTAGAGATGCCTTTCAATCTCGTGATAGTTTCGAATGGGTAGGTAAAAAGCCCTGAAATAGTTTTTTTCGTGCTTCATGGGTGCGTGCTTACAGCAGCCTACTTCCAGGGGGTAGTAGGTCAAACTTTGAAGCCCTCTAGCGATCTTTATACTCGTCGCGGAGAAACGCGACAAAAACCTGCATACTTCTCACCAGAAATTTCTGTACTGAAAACACAAGTTTTAAATTCGAAAATAACTAGCTAATGTTTAATGTTGATAATAGTTATTTTTAATGGGCCTTGGCTGTACCACTCGGCGATTTCCAAAGACTAAGAGGAATTCGCCGAGAGTTATTAGACTTTAGTCACTTAATAATTTACAATGGCGAAACAGACCATTATTAAAAAAATGCATTAGGCAAATAGGTAGTGTCATACTTATGTTTATTATGTTACTTATGGTTAAAGGAAATATATTAAACATGAGTGGGCAAGAGGGGGCCTAAAATTGTACTGCCTACGTGGGAAAAAATCCTGGCGGCGCCACTGGTGACAGTTTAAAAAACACGCGACCAGAAGGGTAAGGGAAAATACCAACTCGTACTAGTTCTTCCATGGACTAATTAATGTATTTCACACAAGGGCGCCCCGTTTCCGAATATTTGCTTCGGGCGATTGTTAAATATGCGCTTTGGCGGCGGATTTAGGAACTAACGGAAAACTAGGGTCAACCGGGGAAGAAAGAAAAAGGGGGGGGGGGGCATATCAATAAACCAAGCAACATTTAAATTTAAAGGGAATTAAAATGTGGATAACCCTTGGTTATATTAGTGACTCTCTCTATGGCCAAGATAGCAATGCTGGAATCTATTGACGCTAAGTGAAAATGCTGTTACTCTGCGTCTACCGAAATACGAAAACCAAAATTTGACGTTCGACGTCGTGTTCAAATGTCGTTATTTTCGCGTAAATGAATCCAAGCTTAATATACCAAAAACAAAGTGAGTGTATAAAGAAAAAAAAGAAACGGCGGCGGCGTTCGCCGATTTTCGAACAATCGGCGGCGGTGCGATTGGCGCGTTCAAAATTATCGGCGGCGTTTAGCGGCGTCAGCGTTTAGAGGCGGCGCAAGCCTCTACTTTAGATGTTCTTATGGTGCAATCTAGGTGTGCTCTAAATGCACTTGAACCGTTTTTCAAAAGGTTAAATGTTGATATATTTTCTAATTTAACACAAAACCAAATGTGTGAGAAAAATATTTCTGTGTATGAAAAAGTATTTTTATGTGGGTAAGCAAGATTAGTAAAAATGTTTTAGTAAAACATAGATGGCACTCTCTGCATGGCAGTAAAGAGAGTTGCGGATAGTACATGCTATAAAGGGACTTGGTTATAATCCTTAAAGATGTACCTACAAGGTAAAGAAATCGGAGATAGGAGAAACGCCAATCACGAACTGTGTAAAGGGATAGTGAAATGAGAACTTGATTGTAATAAGACTGAGCCCTCCAGTGGCGACTTTTAAAACTATCGAGTGAAGATAAAAAAATTTGCGGTCGATTTGCTTTTCCATAGCGGTGTTTTATGAACCTTGAAAATGAACTACACGGTAATTAATTACGCTTAACAAATGGAAATAGCTGATCGTCTCCATATATTTACTATATACAGTTATCAAGTGGGATACTTTAAAAACGTTTTATTGCTCAAAAACCAGCGACAAATATTACACCAGTTTGCTAAACCTTTTTCAAAAGTCTCAGATTGGTTAATAGTTTACAATTTATAAATTTCTGGTAAGGATCTACTATTTTTTTATTTATGCTGCATTTTGGGGTCTTCGAAACACTGTGGAGGCGTGTGTTAAATTTGAAGATCTGAAGATTTTTTCACACAAAAATATTTTTTAATTTTATACATCCTTGATTGATTTTTCTGCTATTATCGGTTGTCGAATCCCATTTTTGATAATGCTCATCACTAAGTCCCTTTATAGCGTAGATCGTCCATGACTTATTTTACTATTATTCAGAGGGTGCCATTATTTTTTCCGCAAAATATAATGTGCAAATATTTTTATAACACAAATACTTTTTTCGCACACAGAAATACTTTTCTCACGCACAGAAATACTTTTTTACACACAGAAATACTCTTCCTCGAACAGAAATACTTTTCTCACACAGAAATAAAAAAATAAATAAAGAAATGGTATAGGGTGCAGGGTATCAAAATTTCAAATTCAAATTTTAAAAAAACTATCAAAATGAATATTTTCCATCCCCTACTATAATCAATGAGTGAACACAGATTATGCAACCTTTTTATATAGGAATTCGTCATATGACGATTGACATAAATATTCCTAGCCCTTGCTCAAAGATTTAATTCATCAAGGCGGAGGAAGATCGCGACACAAGTCGTGTTCTTATCGAGGGGTGAATTAAATCCGAGAGACGGGGTTACATACAGGGGAAAAGAAACAAAAATAACAAGGCGGCCAAGGCCGTAATATTAGTTCCACATGGATTAATTAATTAATTATTCTCTAAGCACACAGAGCAGAGGTATAGCAGAAATATTAGAGGTGTGCAAATACCATTTTTTGGGGATCGAATCGAATATCAAATATTTTTTTCAAAGCACGGCAAATACCAAATCGAATATTTATAACGTCAAATAATTTGGTCGAATATTTTTAGGGCAAAAATTTAGACCAGTTAACTGATCAAATACCAAATAGTATTTCGAATATCAAATTATTCGACGTATTTGGTTTTCAAATAGCCAAATAGTTTGCATATTTGTCAAAAAAAGTAATTGAAATCACTGTTCGTTTTACTTAAAAATAATAAAATATTAAACCAAATACAGAATAGTCTAGAACAAAGTTCCCTGGGCGAACTTGGTAAATCAGTGGTATAATGACGGGCCCGTCCTAAAAGATGGTCTTTTAAATTTTTAATTTTACTATTTACTTGGCCGTCTCTAAGGCTCTTAATAAAAAACACTGAAGGGGGTCCATTGTCTCAGGCTGCAGGCGGGCCCAGAATTTTATATTACGCCACTGTGGTAAACTCTAACTTACCATTCAAATTAATTTTAATTGTTGTACAAAATGTATTTATTTTCAACCTTCCTTCGAAATTTTTTTTCGATTTGATCAAAATGAGTTAATCGTAACCTACAAAAATATACTGCATATCAACTTATCAATTATCATACATATTTTAATTGGGTACCATGGCAAAATAATAGTAATAATAATTAACTAGGCTAATACCCTAGGTACCACTCCAGGACCAAGTCTTCTAGCGACTTTTAACCTTTAGTAACTACTAACTACAATTAAAATCAAAGGACATGCTACATACTGCAGAGTTTGCAAACACTTAATTAAAATTTTAAGTTTTTGAATATATGTAAAACGCGAGGGAACAGATCTTTTGTTACAAATTAAAAAATTGCATTTATTTCATTTTAGATCAATAATTATTAATTTAGTTAACTCAAAAATTTTAAACAGAAAAATCCATAAAGTTACTTACTTCAACTTTCCTCCCGGTTTTTAGTTTTGTTTTGGACTTGGTTAACGTTTTAGACTCAATTTTAGTTTTACTTTGCTATTCTAGAAAATTCCATAACAAAAGAGAACACGCGAGTAATCTAGCCAATAGGAGCTGGAATACACAGCTTCTGCCTTTCACTAAGAAGTTTTAATACAAACGGTATGGATAACGGACGTGCAAGCTACTCTTTATATGGTCCTTGGCGCTGCGGCCTAAAGAGAGGTGCCAGAAATAAGGACTTGTTCGGAAATTTCGCTACGCTCTCCTGGGATGGCCTTGAACTTCAACCAATTAGAAAAAGACCCGCGGTTATTCGACCAGTTTGCAAACTATTTGAAAGTACCAAATACTTTTTCCCTATATTTTCGAATATTCGACTATTTGATCAAAAAATTCGATTATTCGCGAACTTTTCCAAGTGCTATTCGATTCGACGAATCGAATATTCGATTTGGTATTCGATCGAATTATTTGGTCTGACCAAATATTTTGCACACCCCTAAGTAATATAGATTAAAAATGAAACGGAATTTATAAGTCAATCGGATCCAAAATGATAAGACTGCGTAAAAATGCTTAATTTAAAATTAAGTCTGGTAGAATATCCGTAATACCCATCATAATAACTATATTAAGTTTCAAATCGCACGCGAATAGCGTTAAAATTAGGCCCAAACAAGCTAAGCCTTGGTTAAATTAAAATTAAGTCTGGTAAAATATCCGCAATGACCATCCTAATAACTACATCCAGTTTCGAAGTTATATCTCAAATCGCACGCGAATAGCGTAAAATTGGAACAGAACAATTTAAGCCTTGGTTAAATTAAAATTAAGTCCCCTAGGAGGGGTTATACATTCACCGTGTCTGTCTGTCTGTAGTTTCTCGAAGGGTTGGCAAAACCACCGTGTGAGGTGAGCGTTAACGGATTTATTTGCGGTTGGGTTTGGTTGGCGTTTTTTTCGTCAACGTTCGCCTTCACGACAATTTTAATTCAGTTTGATTGGATATTTCTTTATTGTTATGTTTATGTGTAGGTTGTGAATGTTGAGTTCGTGTTATAACGGTTGTGGGTGTTGCGTTTGTTGTGCTTGTGTTATGACGGTTGTGGGTGTTAAGTTTGTTATGCTTGTGTTATGACGGTTGTAGGTATTGAGTTTGTTGTGTTTGTAGTGTTTGTACGGGCGTTGTTCTCTCCAACTTCTTCTTAATGACTTTGGGACGGACCCAGTGCTGAGTGTTATGCAATATCTCAACGTCCAATGGCAGGGTTTCCACCAATTGTACACGGTATTCGTCTTAGTATTAGTTTGCGATTTATTGGCGCCGGCCGGGAATCGAACCCGGGTCTGCCTCGTGCAAGAGATTTACTCTAACAACTCAGTCACCAACGCTTGTTAAATTACGGTGTTTTTCTAAAAAAAAGCTTTGGCGAATGTCCTTTACAAAGTTATAACGTTAGGTACTATAATTTATTCTACATCATTTTAAATATTTGTAAATTATATTAATCTTATATTTAATAAAATATTTATAAATTATATTAATCTTATATTTAATGAAATATTTATAAATTATATTAATCTTATATTTAATGAAATTTTTATAAATTATATTAATCTTATATTTAATGAAATATTTATAAATTATATTAATCTTAAATATAATGATATATTTATAAATTATATTAATCTTATATTTAATGAAATATTTATAAATTATATTAATCTTATAATTAATGAAATATTTTAGTATTTTAATGTAAAATTTGATGGTGATCAGGAATTGAACTCGGGTCGCATTGTAACAATGCGCATGGTTCACCGCCGAGCCATTGACTCCCGTGGAAACTATATCAAAGTAATAATATAGCGCCACCGTGTGGGGAACTATCAATTAAACCGGGTAAAAAATATGGGGTACGTTCAGCAGAGCTCATCGGACTCACCGATTACTAATCGGTGACATCGGTTTCCTACTGTACGGTTTGTCGAGTTTCCGGTTTTGACGTCACGATAGTCATCGGTTACTCAGCGAAGTCATCGGCTGGAAGAGTCGGTTTTTCCGATGACTGACGTCATTTCTGACGTAAAACTACTATAAAAGCTACGGCATTTTTTAAAAAAACGATGACTGAATAAAAGCGTTCAGCAACTTACGACGTCATTATGACGAAAAAGCTCATCGGTGGAAAATATCAAATCCATCGGGTTTTTTCTCGTTGACTGCTGCTGAACGTAGCCACAATCTCTTCGATTTTTCGAACTTTAGTCAAAACTCGACGGGTCAAAATAAAGGTATATAAAGCCGTTGCCGACAATATATAAAAAATCGTCTTTCTTAGTTCTTAGTTGTCAGACGAACTACTACAGGTCCTGTTGTCGGTCAAAAGTTATGAGGTATTTTGCAGTTTTAATTAGTATGTTCGGTCTTCGGTCAAGAAAACAGTTAAATTGTGTTTCGCTTTGGAACGTGAGTGAATGGACTTAAGTGCATGTTTAAGACTGAAAGTATTAAAGTAATTGTGAACTAACTCAAGTCAGCTGTAAGATAAAATGATTGTTATTATTTTTTGAATTGGAATAACCTAATTATACCCTTGAAATTATCAACTCAACCTGTGAGGGTAATTAAGTAGATTGGAAGTAATTAGTAGCGAACAGCTCTCAGCTGTTAATTAAGACAGAGTTTATAGTTAGGTAGTTTGAATTTAGTTAAAATTACTCAGTATAATTTATGATATTTACTTAAGTGTAAGTGTGTTTTGGTTTAATTTTCAATCACGATGAACTAAGACAAATCTAGTCTTAGACCCTTTAGTACCAGTTCTGTACAATTACGTAGAAGTGATATATATTGTTGTGTCATTGATGAAAGTTAAATCTAGAACGTTCCATAGACTGTTCTGAATAAAAATAAACATTTATAATTTTGCATAATTCTGGTTGCCATTTTATTTTCTAATCACTCGCCCACAACATTACAGTTCTGGCAATCCCGAATCAAATAAATTTTCGATATAACGGCGACGGGAAATTATTCTCGTAAATTTATCGCGCGGCCTTAGGGAATATTCTTTTAACAAAATTTCGTTAAACTATCGTTTAATTAAAATCGGCCCGATTCCGTTAAAATTATAAACTAAAAAGCGAACGGTCGTTATAATACCCTCTGTAAATATTTATTTCATTAAAATTTGTTTCGTACTATATTCAACCGATAAACTTGTACCGTAAAGAAGGTTTAATTCAATTGTGCATTGTAATAGTACGTCTAACTCACTGTTGTAACTACTTAACTTATGATATTCTGAATAAATTAAAATTGGTTGTTTCGTCTCAGTTATTTTAATTATAATTAAAATTTTATACCGGGCGGGATAGAACTGGGATAACATTTTTAACAAATAACTCTAAATTGCGGAGATATATCTTTAAGGGTTATCTCGAAATTAATACCACTAGGGACAATTCTTCCGAGGAGAGGTATATTTTGGCTTGCCAACTTGCTGAATAGTTACGAGGGCCTTTAGACCCTTTATGGTCTGGAAAACAGGACTTATAACCAGATATCGCATTTGGCCGAGAACCAACGTTTTCACGAGAGCCTAAACAAAACGGTAAAAAAATTGAACAATTTTTTATCTATTTAAAAATTCGGTGTTGGTCAATTTTTATCATTTTCAGTGACATCAGACGGATGACTAAACATGCGAAAACGTTATTCGGCATTTCCGTTCGAAACTATTAAATGAAGAATTTTTAAATTGTTTAACGGTACACATTTTGTTCAACTAAAATATATCCCAAAGTTTCCTCTTAGCTTCATGTACTTAGAAATTGTACCAACGTTTTATAAAATTATTTTTATTTTGTTGAAAAGTAACGAAAACGGGTTTATATCGTCCAACTATTAAAAATAGGCAATTCTATAAAATACTACTTATGTTATTATTTGCTTTTGCATATAGAGTGGCAGAAGGCTATCCTGATTTTCAGAAAGATTATCTGGCAAACCTCTCAATCAAGGTATCTGTCTAAATAGTGGATTTTACATAAAAAATCCACAAGACTGGGTTTTAAAAATGCCGGATTTTTATTGGGTTTCTTGGGTGTTTTTTGGGATTTATTAAAATTTAGGCTAACAAGTAAACATTACATAAACCCGACGTATATCGACTCGCAATATTAATAAAATTTCAGACATTTTTAGTAAAATCTATGAACCAAATATTAAAATTTTTTAAAGATCATGCCAAAATATATCAAAATGATTTTAAAGTTTACCATTAGATGGCGTTAGCGTTTTAACCTTTCAATGAACTAATGTCTTAAAAAAAGTTTTTTTTTAATTGGGTTTTATAGTGGGTTTTTATATATAATAAAACCAAAGAGTTTTTTTATGTAGATAATAAACAGGAACGTTTGAGATGTAGCCGCGAACATTGCATGGAAATAGTAGGAAACCCCCTACTGACTAGTTTAGTACTTAAGTGTCGGTTCCAGCGTACGCTTTTTCCACCCTGAGATGTTTCCATTCTACGGCGTCTCCATCTAACGTCGTTTCCATCCAACGCCACATCCATCCAACGCCATATCCATCCTACGCCATATCCATCCTACGCCGTATCCATCTCACGCCGTTCACAGCGATTCCATCCTACGCCGTATCCATCAAACGTCTTTTCCATTCAACGCCCTTTCCTTCCAACGCCCTTTCCATCCTACGCCTTATCCATCCAACGCCCTTTCCATCCTACGCCGTATCCATCTCACGCCGTTCCCAGCGTTTCCATCCAAAGCAGTTTCCATCCTACGCCGTATCCATCCAACGTCGTTTCCATCCAACGCCCTTTCCATCCTACGCCTTATCCATCCAACGCCCTTTCCATCCTACGCCGTATCCATCGAACTCCGTTTCCATCCAATGCAGCTTCCATCCTATGAGTGTTCCAGCGTACGACATTTCCAACCTACGACTGGTCCAGCATAAATACATTTTCCACCCAATGCAATGTCCATCCTAAAGATCGTCCAGCCTGTGCAACGTCCCCAAAAATAAAAGGAAATAGAACCCTTCAATGGCCTAGATAAACAAGTCAACATGAAAAATCTTTAAAAGTAATAAAATTTAATAAATGTTTTACTAATAAAAAGCAATTTTAAGATTTCCAAGAAAATTTTAAACCTGTCTTAATACTTAAGATGATACTGTACTGTTTTTTTTTAAATATCAAGGAAAATATAGAGTTTTTGGAATGGGTCACATCTGGTTTAACCACAAATTCCCTTTCAAGATTTAATTCTAAAACTTATTTATTTACATAACCTGGTATTGTTTATTTTATTCTTCTCATCAACATTTTCAACGCTATTTAATTCCATTACAAACATTGCGTAACATATGATCCAAGAATATTTTTTAAAACGTTTGGAATATTCAAGAAAATTGGTTTAAAAAGTAGTTCGAAAAGGTTGTAGAAATAACTTTTTGTTTTTGTAAATTTTAAATAAAAAAGGTAATTTTAAAAATCAGTAACATATGGCACAAATTTAATTTTGGTATAAAACATGGAAAAATTAATTCTTAATTCATTCGGGGCTCTTACTTCATAAGGAGGCGGGAAGAACTAGCTCTCTCGTATGAGCATTCCCTAGTTTATACTTATTAGACAAATATGGTTAAAATTGGTTTTATTTTTGTTTTAGAGCTTAATAATAATAATAATAATCAGCTAGGCTAATACCCAAGGCACCACCTCCTAAGAAGCCTCCTAATCGGTTGCAAATTGAATGTCTAATTTGTGGCATTAACGCCAAGGGTCGTTTGCCACAACATCTCAAGAAAAATCATTCGGATATTTTTGAAAGATAAAGTCAATTGAATTAGGAAGCTAGATCAAAGTCTTACGTTAATCCAACCAGTTTATCAATTTTGAGGATAATCACCCAAACGTTATTGGAAATTTTTCTTGAGGAGAACATAAAGAATGATCAGATGAATTTTTCTTGTAAATTTTCTTTAGTAAATCTTTAGTCTTCTAGTAAAGCATGTTCAATGATTTTATATCATTTTTCTATTAGATGAGAAGGATCTTCGAATTTGTTATGTAAAGGTTGAAGGTGAAATCGAGATGGAATCTACATTGGAATTGAGCCATAAAAGAAAATCATTGATAGATTACCTAGATGAGGGGTCCTCGGACGAAGACTGTCCTCCACCAACGATACCAAGTGCAAAGAAAATAATTAGATTTGAATGGAGTGGTAAATAATTTAAATTTGCTAATTTGTAAAATTTCTAACAAATATTTGATTCTGAATCGGAGGAAGAAGTTGAGCCAAGAACAACGCTTGGATGAGCCAAGTATATCCAAGGATCAATCATGTGCTTGGGAAAAGGGCGTGAAAGCCACGCTTATTAAAGCAGGGGTGTTCAAATGGTTTGAAGATGACCACCCCGTTCTCCAAGATTTTCAATCGATCTTTGCAGAAAGATGAAAGCAATTGAAGCATAAGTATGTTTATTTTATTAAAGTTTGAATATTTTTAATAGTTGTTAAGTTAGTCTTTTTTTACAGAATCCCGCTAAAATCACCCTCAACACATTTAATTATGAATACGGTTCACTGACGCAAGCTGGTTCCCTACCCCTCAGCCTGCCCCTTAGCTTCTTACCACGTCACTATACCTATCGGTTCCGTAGGCCCTGCAACCGATTTCCTAAGCTAACCTTGTCGCTAAGCTGGTTCACTAGCCCCCAGCTAATTTCTTTAAATGACAATTATCAATATAAGGCCAGTCTTAGTTTATCTATTGATTAAATATAATAAATAATATAACTAACGGTTTTTGGCAAAAATAATAACAACTCACATTTAAATTTTACCAGGTAATTAATTCAAGAAGAGGAGAAAAAAATTGTTTTACTTACAAATGCGTTTTAACCACACAGTTATTTAGCATTTTAGTTCAATTTTAAATTTACTTATTTAAATTTAAATGTACAATTTAACTATATTTGTTAAAGGAAAAATAATTTAAATAAAATAAAAATCCTTTAACGTTATAAGATTATCATATTTAATAATATTTTACAAATGAACAACATCAAAAAACGGTAAATTTACAATTAACGACGAAAAGCCAATTTATAAGATATTGTTATTTGTCATACGATAATGTATATGAAAATATTATTGTTTAAAAAGGGATTCATTGCTCAGTTTCCAGCGGAACCCTACGGCATTCCTTGTCCACTTGAAAATTGGTAGTCTCCCTGAGGGGCTCCTCTGGGGTTTCTGGTATGCGGCAATAAGAACAAATGAACATATCTTATTGGCGGATTTAACAAAGAACTGCTCAATAACGTGGCTGCCACCTTTCCAATAAAGTGATGGTGCAATTTTTTATCCCTTAGAAATTTTCCAAAAGATACAGTCGACTTTTATATCGATGCTTTACGTAAAGTTTTATTTAACCAGCAAATAGGAAAAAATAAGTGTGTACGATGATCGTTTAAACTTAAAAATAATCACAATAGCCATGAGGTAATATGTGACTTCGCTATTCTTTGAGAATTGCCTTAACGAATACCTTTTTTCAAAGATCAAGGAAAAGATAAATAGAAAAAAATCGCATATTTACAATTATGGAAAGAACAACTAGAAAATATGACTACCAACCTAACCTCAGAGATGCCTACAAGGAATTTCATAAAATATAAAACCGATTTAACGCAAAAAATAACGAAAAATTAAAATTGACTTGATAGATTTAAAAAATTAGCAAAATCGTAAGAAACAAAAGCAAAGGGTTAACGTATTGATATTTATTTTTGGTCTCATTAAAGCGGCCAAAAGTTGATCAAACTTTTATTTCAACCAAATAAGTTGTATTGCAAATACTGGCAATTGGAATCATTATTTTGGGTCTTTCTTAACAAATCGAATTAAAGCCATTGATAGAAGAATTTTCCAAACAGGAAAAAGTCCTAATTTTGATAAATTTGAGAACTAGGCAAACAGATGAGATAAAGGAAGGCTGATAAAACGTTTAAAATTGCGCAATCACATAAAAAGGATCTCAATTTTATTAGAAAACATTTCGGATTCTGAAATAGTACAGTTTATTCTGTTACCCCAATTATTTTTGGTGTCTGTGCCATATCTTACTCAAAATCCCTGCAGTATAACGGTTGTATATGGCACCAAAACGGTTAAAAATTGCCTCAATCCAACAAAAAGTACCTAAATTTAATCAGAGGAAGCCGGCCTCTTAACCCGATTCTCTTGCAAAATTTATTTATGGTGTGTACTGAGGAGTATTACTTAAAAAATGGCAGTTGTAGTAGGTTACATGACTGTGTTGGCTATGTGTAGTTTGAAATCTCAAAATATTACGCATACTATTTAAATTTATTCGAAAACAAAGCCAGATGTTCAAAAAGGGTAAATCTGTTGACTCACGTGGTATGAAGGGCTTGCCAGCACCCTCCTACGCATTGTTTAAGGCATTAAAATTCCCTAGATGACTTGGGCCTAAGGTGGTGCAACCTACCATTAAAAAGGCTAAAAAACAATCTAGTCCTCACCAGTACGTTCTTGCCAGGGGCAGTCACCCCTTTTGCACTCCCGGTAGAAACACTAATGAGGTTGGTAAAAATTAAAAATCTGGTTCAGTGGCGTAAGAACATGCTAACTGATGAAAAAATGAACCTCATACTCACACTTTCGGTAGTTTGGTTTTATTTAAATTAACTTTGTTTTTCGATAAAATTTTACATCCAATTTACTTTCTCCGTATTGCATCTAATAATTTCCAAGCAACAAACTTATTAAATCGGGAAAGTTTTAATTTAATTTTTTAACCCTCCAACTACTTAAACGAAACAACGCCACTGACTTATACAATATAACTTTAATTATAATTTATGATTACACTGATTAGAAGTTTTCAAACAAACTTTAATTAAAATGATCCTGAATGAAACTTCATCTTCCGTTGTGTGGCTGGTGGGTGTTTGATTATTATCCAGTTATTCTAATCAAACAAACATAATTAGACGGATCAGCAAGAGCAGAGACCGAATGTGGGACTCAAAGTCACTAAAGGTCCCCGTAGAAGACGAAATGGTTGAGAACACCGTTCTTTTAGGATAACTAAAATCGCGCCGACAAACGCTTTCATGACAGTAAAAGAATCCGACGCTACTTCATCATCAACACTTAAACGGTTAATTTCACATCAAAAGTTTAATTTGCGTAGATTAGCATTGAAAGTCTAGCTTGCCTGCTACATTATACTCCTTTAAAAGGCCATATTAGCCCCGTTTATACATTAACAATTATTGACCAGATAATGTAATTCGCACATAATCCGCATACGAACTTGGTGCAGTATGCAACTTCCAAGTACTGAAAGGGAATTATTTCAATCACCAGCTAATTTTTGATAGCCTTACAAAAATGTAAACCTTTTCATCGTGAAATCAAAGCTTACCTCGGCGAAATAACGACAAATTATTTGATCTGAACGATTCTTGAACACAATCGCTTCGTTTCAGAAAGTAGATATTTTAAAATTTGAGGTTAAAAACGCTAGTATTGATCTCTATCACCGTAATTGATAGTATCCCGGTTGTCACTGTGGCAGCAAAGAGAAAGTGGTAGTGTTTCGTCTATGTAAGCGACGTATATAGGGCTTTCTAAAACTGAATATTAATTTGGTCTGAAGATAACAATAAATACAATTGAAGAGGTAAAAAAGACCAACAACGTTTAGGGAATCTAAAATATATTTATTTAAGAAATTAAACCGATACGCGGTACTTCGGCCGATAGGCCTTCAAGGCGAAGGTACAAGTTAAGACTAACTAACGGAATGTCTTAAAAATAAAAACACGCGACGCGAGAAAATAAAAAACGCTATGGTGAAACTTATTCGCCTATAAATGGTGCAATTAGGCATTTTCTAAAAGTGTTCCACATTTTATTCGTGTCCGATCTTAGCTGTACCACTTCTAATGGCTTTACGGCAATTTCAGAAATGTACATGAAAATAAAGATGGTATCCCATAATTTTCATGAACTTCAATAATCATAACGATAAACGCCACGGAAACGAATTTGCACCGCCGCCACCAATAATCAGATTTAACTATTAAGCCTTACTTAAAAAAGGAAGTTTCGCAATACGAAAACTTATAACGACATGAAATCGTATCTTGCCGCGATTTGAACTATACAAGGGGATGTTCACAAATTACACTTAACTCAAAAAATTAATTATTTCTACTCCCACATCCCTCGTAACGAAAGTAGCAATTGGAAAGATCCTCACCCTTAATTACCTCTCACCTAAAATATAACAGCATGATTATCCTTAAAATTAGTATATTTCTTTTTAAATTAAGTTTTAATTAGTCTTACCTCTAGAAAACTAATCATACTATTATAAATGAGAAAATCATTTACTAAATTACGAGTGTAAGATAAAATTATTGATAATTTTCGTTCCAGTATAAAACTATATGTGACGTAGCATTTAGAAACGTTTTTGCAAACCCCCTCCCTTACCGAGATAGGTAATTTGTGAACGGTCTCTTAGAAACCCTTACGAAAATGACTTTCTCCAATTTTGGACAATGGATCCAATTTGTATCAAGCTATATCCTGAAGGGATCAAATAAGGATTAACTATTTCTTGATCAAATAATCTTTATCAAATTTGGATCCAAAAAATCTTTTAACTAAGAAATGAATCCAAGTTTGATCCAAATTAATTTGATCAAATAAAATTGTATCAAAGTTGGATCAAATTGATATTTCGCCGGAACACTTTCTTGGAATCGTGTATGGAATCTTGTACGGTGTCGTCATCTACCGTCAGCGGTTAGAAACACTGAGAGTAACTTAAGCCTGTGGCTTAAATATATTGTTGCTAAAATAGATGACGGCACCGTATAATGATAAATGACAGCCGCCGTAAGTGTTTCTAGAAAGTGGTCCTAACCGAGACACCATAGCGGATATCAATTGAACGTTCAAGAATCTAGAGTAAATATTCCTAACTCAATGGTATAAGCATAATTATAGAAGGCTATAGGAGATTAGATGACTACTTTTTATGTCCGGCGAGACCACCAGAACAATATCGATCTCAGTAAATATATATCTTTTTTTCAATGGTTAAATTTATCGAACAACTGACAGCATTTTGATAAAACTCTTCAGCATAGAAATCAGAATGTAACTAGAACAATTTTGCAGTGGACCACGAGCCGATTTGAAACTGGCGGATTAGTCAGTAACACCCAAGGTTAGTAAAAATGCTATAAAAGGTAGCCTCGTTTGGGTGGTTTTGGTTTAGGTGTCGTCTGATTTTAAGTCTGTTCCCTGCCTTCTACACTCTAGTCGGTTCTCTAATAGTTAGCCTTCCCAAAGTTACAGTGACGTCAATCGGTTCTGGCCAATTACATTTGTTTGTTTTATTTAATCTACCATCTAAGCGGAACCTGGGGTAAAAACAAGGGATTTGGGTGGGGATATAATTCATTGATTTTGTTAATTTTTGTTATATTTACCTCAATTATTTTCGTTTACCGCGTTTTGAGCACTTAGAGCACGTTATGCACGTGCCTTTTTTTGGTCAGTTTCTTCATTTTAGGCCAAAGTAGACGTCTTTTGGCAGGTGTTGAAGGTTTCCTAGCTTTTTGGCCTAAAGATTAGCTTTTCTTTATAGTTTCTTATCGTTTCTTGGCTTGATTTGTTATGTATGTAACAAATTTTTCCACCAAGTTTGACAGTTCTCGTCCTTTTGGATATGGTAAATTATCACATGTGCTACACTGTGAGTGATACTCACGGCTAAGTGAAAAGTGTAGTATCTGCTGTTAAGGTTATTTAATTATAATTCATGACACCAAAATTACCTATTTTTCAAAGTATTGCTTACCGCCCAGATTCCATACTTTTAATGCTAGTCACAGTCGGGATCCAAATATCATTGAATTAAGAGCTGATCCAAATCTCATTGGATACCGACCGGTTCCAATCTCATGGGATACCAATTTGATCCAATGTCATTGGATTCCAATATGTATAAAATTGTGATATATATTGGATCCCAAACTTTGGAAATTGGATCAAATTGTGATATATATTGGATCTCATTTTAAGAAATTGGATCCAATTGGCATTCAAATTTCATAAAATCTATCCTTACTTGATCCAATTTGGATCCCAATTTGATATAAATTGGATCCTAAATTTTATCGAGAGGTCTTAAAGTAAAAACAAAATTGGATGCAACTATAATTGGATCCCCGTTTGATCTGTCCAATTTTTGATCACATTTGGATCCAATAAATTAAATCAAATTTGGATCCAAATTAATTTGATAAAATTAATTTATTCAAATAAAATTGTATCATTTTTAGATCCAAAAAATCTGAACTAAGAATTGGATCCAAGTAGGATCCGAATTAATTTGATCAAATTAATTTGTTTAAATAAAATTGTATCAATTTTAGATAAAAAAAATCTGAACTAAGAAATGGATCCAAGTAGGATCCAAATTAATTTGATCAAATAAAATTGTATCAAATTTGGATCCAAAAAATCTTTTAACTAAGAATTGAATCCAAGTTTGATCCAAATTAATTTTATCAAATAAAATTGTATCAAATTTGGTTCCAAAAAATCTTTTAACTAAGAATTGAATCCAAGTTTGATCCAAATTAATTTTATCAAATAAAATTGTATCAAATTTGGATCCAATTGATATTTCGCCGGGACACTTTCTTGGAATCGTGTATGGAATCTTGAACGGTGTCGTCATCTTCCGCCAGCGGTTAGAAACACTGAGAATAGCTTAAGCCAGTGGCTTAAATATATTTTTCTCAAATAGATGACGGCACCGTATAATGATAAATGACAGCCGCCGTAAGTGTTTCTAAAAATTGGTCCCAACCGAGACACCATAGCGGATATCAATTGAGTGTTCAAGAATCTAGAGTAAATATTCCTAACTCAATGGTATAAAAAAAATAATAGAAGGCGATAGGAGATTAGATGACTACTTTTTATGTCTGGCAAGACCGCCAGAACAATATCTATCTCAGTAAATATATATATTTTTTTCTATAGTTGAATTTATCGAACTGGCAACATTTCGATAAAACTCTACAGCATAGAAATCAGAATGTAACTAGAACGATTTTTGCAATGGACCACGCGCCGATTTTAAACTGGCGGAGTAGTCAGTAACTCCCAAGGTTAGTAAAAAATGCTGTAAAAGGTAACCTCGTTTGGGTGGTTTTGGTTTACGCGTCGTCTGATTTTAAGTCTGTTCCCTGCCTTCTACACTCTAGTCGGTTCTCTAATAGTTAGCCTTCCCAAAGTTACAGTGACGTCAATCGGTTCTGGCCAATTACATTTGTTTGTTTTATTTAATCTACCATCTAAGCGGAACCTGGGGTAAAAACAAGGGATTTGGGTGGGGATATAATTCAGTGTTTTTGTTAATTTTTGTTATATTTAACTATATTATTTTCGTTTACCGCGTTTTGGGCACTTGAAGCAAGTGATGCACGTGCCGTTTTTAGATCAGTTTCTTTATTATAGGCCAAATTAGACGTCTTTTGGCAGGTATCGTAATTTCCTAGGTTTTTGGCCTAAAAATTAGCTTTTCATTATAGTACCTTATCGTTTCTTGGCATGATTTGTTATGTATTTAAGAAATGTTACCACGAAGTCTGGCGCCGTCCTCGTCCTTGTGGCTATGATTATTTGT
Organism: Leiobunum rupestre; assembly: GCF_980474605.1. Taxonomy (NCBI): domain Eukaryota; kingdom Metazoa; phylum Arthropoda; class Arachnida; order Opiliones; family Sclerosomatidae; genus Leiobunum; species Leiobunum rupestre. Next base: position 842,248 of record NC_143393.1, on the reverse strand, counting down.
AACATTTGCTTCCCTGTGAATTACTTTCACGGCTAAGTGAAAAGTGTGGTAACTGCTGTTAATGCTATTTAAATATAATTCATGCCAGTAAAATTAACTTTTTTCAAAGTATTGTTTACCGCTCAGATTCCGTACTTTTAATGCTGGTCCCATTCGGTATCCAAATCTCATAGGATCAAGAGCTGATCCAAATCTAATTGTATTCCGACCGGATCCAAGTCTCATTGGATAAAAAGCTGATACAAAACTAATTGGATCCAGACCGGATCCAAATCTCATTGGATCCCGACCGGATCCAAATATCCTTAGATCCAGTCGGGATCCAAATCTCAATGGATGACGACTGGATCCAATTGTCACGGATCCAAATATCAAGGGATCCCAACTGGATCCAAATCTCATTGGATCCCAACTGGATCTAAATCTCATTGGATCCCGACCGGATCCAAATATCCTTAGATCCAGTCGGGATCCAAATCTCAATGGATGACGACTGGATCCAATTGTCATTGGATCCCGAACGAATCCAAATCTCATTGGATCAAGAACGGATCCAATTCTTTTTGGATTAAGACCCTTGGATCCCAAAAAGATAACAGTTGGATCCAAACTTTAATCCAGAGAAGTCTGTAATTGGATCCCCGTTTTATCTGTCCCGCAGGTATGGATTTATTACTTTTTTAGGCTCCAGAGCGAGATATTCATCCAGGGTTTTCAGTTGGAAAAAATCACTCGAAGAAGCTGCTACCCTTTGGACAATGAATTTTTTACTTAGTAAGGAATCGCGGAAGAAACAGCTTTCTGTATCTGCAATAGCAGGAACTCAATATTTCAATAACACTCACTTTTTTTGTGATGCAAAAACAGGTAATTATGTTGAATTATGTATTGTTTTTTCTTTATTATGACAGTTTTAAAATCAAAATAATTTTTGGTTTATCTCCTTCTAAAATGAACACTACGTAGCTCAGTCGGCTTATTTAGGAATTTTAAAAAGTTAATTTTTACATTTAGATAAAAGATAAGCGAAAACTCTGTAAATGATAAGTTACGTTTTCAACCACTAGATGGGGTAAGGAGCTCCTCAGCATCACGCTGCATTGAGTGGAGTAAATTCAAATAAATAGTCTTTAACCAGAAGCGAGTAAATACCTACACGCTCTTATCATCGGCTTTTAATTAATTCACGTTACGTGTTAAGAAGTGCAGTCCAAACTGTCGTATATACTATGCAGAATCTTTCAGGTGATATTCGTGTTAAGTACGATGAATTAATTGTGATGCTTATTTTGAATACTTTTATAATTAAAGATTTAAATTTTGATTGCTATCCGTTTACATTTCAAACAAATATGTATTTAACCCTATCTTTTTTAACGACGGAATTAAAAATTGTAAAAATATATGGTTTTGAATTTGTTCATCAAGTTTAAGGTTTATTAGAACCATAAAAAGGTTAGCCAAAAATGGCATAAAACGTGACATTCGCAGTTTCCCCTTTAGAAATTTATTTTATATAATTATTCTAAAACGCGCCAAATCATAAGTTTACAAACTTTCAAATGAGCTTGGTGACCTTTTTAAATCTTCACATTAGAGGAAAATAAACAGAAGTGTTCGGCGATAGGTACAACTATCTAAGAGCTGACGTATCGTGATTCGATGTTAGGTTTTTCCTTTTGAGTACTAGATATTTTATTTACTAAGATAACTAAATAATATTTAGCTATCTTGGTTTGCTCGACAATGGCAGAAAAAAATATTCGGAATATTTACCTCGAATATTAAATTAGTTTCTTTAGCTAAAATTGTACACAGATTAGACCTATTCTTAAGAAATAAGTCTTAGAATCCATATTTGCAACATGTGTTATCTATAGAGTAAACAATTCTTAAATCTTCAAGATAATTTCAAAATTAATTTAATACGAGAAAACCAGTCAAAAAAGTAAAAATTATAAAAACCGTGAATATTTAATTTCGGAAAATAGCTCAATTAACTTCGTTATCTTGTAATTTTAAAACGGTGGGATGTCAAAGAAAAAGAACGGCTTTTTGAAAGCTTGCATGTAAAATTGTAAATATTAACTAGATTTAATAATAAGTAATATCATGTTTCAATTTGGGGCAAATTAAGAAACAAAAAACGTACGGTTACATTCGTCGAATGTTCATCAACAACGTTTGTTGATTTTTCAGGCATTTACCATAACTGATCTTCAGAGAAGCCACTGACGCATTTCCGTGAGCAATTCGCTGCTTAGAAGTAAATAAAAGTCAAGTAGGGAAACTTTCCGTTCGAACAAAGAGAGATCTACTTACATATGGTTGCTCGTCAGACATATTCTCTAAGATTTTATACAGAAGACAATCGCTTACGAAGCACTCTTCAGGGTCTGCAATGGTACGTGGTCAAAATATTAAAGGAAGTAGTAATTAAATCGAAATTCGTCTGCTAACACGCCCGAGAACGTTTTTAACGAAACATTCGCCATCAACATAGAATTTCCTACTCCCATTTATGAGTTCACTTATTTTAAGCTACAATAAAAACACAGGTAGCATCAAAACGGATAGATGTGAAACATAAATATAAATGTTTAAATTAAAATCTGTCTATAAATAACTAAATTAAGGTGGCACCCGTTTGCTTCGAACGCACCTTCAAATAGTGTATAGTATAGAGAGGCACCTCTTCATAGTCCCGTTATGTTATAATTTTGTCGAACATTGATGAAGCGTGAGCGCCTAAGAAGAAGCAGTCGTCCTATTATGATAGTTTTAGATGTTCTATTTCGCCACAGGAGAAATCGATTATAAAAAAAATCAAAAAAGGTGTAAAAATTTTTTCTTCAATTGTTATTTTGAATTCTATAAAAAAGATGGTGAATATCAATAGAAATGTGAGATGTAAGTACAAAGAAATTGATTATTACAATTTTTCAATAATTTAAAATCCAATATTTTTAATAATTAAGAAAGATCATGAGCAATTGATAGGGAGGCCAACTCTTAAATGAACAGCAACAGAAAAACTCTAACAAGTAAGTTTATAAATTAGGGTGGAGTGGAATAAATTATAATAATATTGTAATTTAAAATAAAATAATTAATTTTTATAAGTAAATATGAACTAAATAGTACTTCAATTAGACATATCTTTGGAGACACAAATGACGGCCAGTGTTGTATTTTTAATAGTCATGTCAAATCTTTTCTGTGTTTTTGTATATTGGTAATCAAGATCTTATGTTTACTATTTTTGCAGTACTCAACAAAACAAATATTATGTTTTGAAACACAGTTGCGCAAGTTGAATCTTAAGGAGCCATTTCTTGTCAATTCTCCATGCTATGAATCTTTGTATGCGTCATTTAACATTTGTCATGTGTAATAATAGTTTGATACTCGTGTCAAATATCTCATTTACCTTTGTTACAAATTCCAAGAAAAAGGAAGTTGGTACAATTATGCTACCTTAAGAAGAGTTTTTGGTGGATTTGAATGCCTTAAAATAAGCAAGCACATTAGTTGGATCAAGAATTGGATTGCCCTGCCGTAATTGACTGATGCAAAAAACATTGGTGATTTGTAAAGCAGCGATGAGTTAGGTATCCTCTTATACTATATTCCTAAGTGTCTTCTGTCTGTCTTGCGTCTGTTTCTCTATAGACGTCCGAGCCGTTCAATTCAGTTTGGGTTAAGTGAAATAATTAAATTATGTTAAAAAGTGAGTCGAAAACTATGTATTTTTGCCCCTGGAATCCTACAACCTACATACCCCTATACAACCAATATTTTTCTGCCTTAGTCAATTTCGCGGCTGCGTCATCGTCACTTGGAGAATGGGGGGATATAACTAAGGAGTGGACATTTTATTTAAGCAGGTTGGGGCTTTCAATGAACTTGTAAGACTCCATATTTATCAAAATCAGATGAATCCTCTTTTGGTCCTGGAGCTGATTTCGTAAAGGAATCTATGTTTAAAATCAAGTTATCCAAATCATCGATGCAATTTGGATAGACAAGTTTTAGGAAATTACTGACTGATGCTGCTCAAAATTGTTAAGAATTCGGATGATCTTTATTGCCTCCTTTTTGGCGAATAGAACCAAAGTAATTTTCTAGGAAGTCTAGACAAGCCCTTCCCGTTAATATGAACTCAAAACTTAAATTGTCCTTTAGATCTTTCCACAGGAATAGCAATGATTGATTTGAGATTTTCCACCCTTTAATAGAAGGAAGGGTTTTATACCTGCAGTTTTGAGGCTTCCATATGGTAAACCATTCCAATTTATCATTCAACATTTGAATATGGAATGGATTATCCCTCATTCCTATCTTAGAGTGGGTTTCATTGTTCAAAGTCCTGCTATTGAACAAATCAAAAAGGTGATAGTGTGGTTTAATTTAAGTCTCCCTATCCCAAAGAGCATGTTTTTTGAATGTAATTGGCAACACTCTGGCTGAAAATTTGGGCCGCTTAACTCACTTTCATATTGGAAAATGCAGGTAAATTAATGTGTTTATCTGTCTGCTTATGAGCGCTTCGAAACTTTACAATTTGTTTTATCTAATTCAAAGAAATTTTTAAGATCTATCCAAAAAACTACTTGGTCTTTCACCATAATTGCATATCATTTGAAATTGTTCCTCACACTTTTCAAGATGTGGTGAGGATCAAAGAAGAAATCAATTTTCTCTTAATCATTTTCAATGTATGGCTTTTCAACTGATATCCCCATAATTCTAAACAAAGTTTGGTTTCCCATCTCTTGGTCACAAATTAAAGCTTTTGAAATGAGTTCAATATAACGTTGTCATTATTGGAAGAGTAGCTTTCGTTTGGATAGTTATAATTGTTTTATATTCGAATGCATTTAGTTGTGAATATCAATTCTGGGTTTAAATCAAAAAAGATTTTACTATAAAAATTTAGTTTATTTACAGAAATGTTTTATCAATTTCAATCAATTGTTTATCTGCCTTAAAACTTCAAATTTAAGTTACCATTTTTACAATTTGATTCATTGGGAAAGAGTAATTGTTCATAAATTTGGAGAATATGTTTTGTCCCGTTTATCTACGGCCCTGTGTGAAGCCAACGAGTTTTCTTTTAGATATCTTCTAATCCATCTTCATTTGCCCTTTTTCAATTTACTTCTTATTGGAAAAATTAATTATGAATAAATATTAAGAATCAAGTTCTCCTGATAGATGTTTTCTACCTTTAATAGGCGTAGGGGAAACTGAAATTTGATATTCATTATTGCAAAAAAAGTTGTTAGTCTATTTCTGGTTAGGTTAGGTTAGTTTAGGTTAGGTTAGGTTAAGCAAAGGTCGTTTTAACGAGGCTCGTTGCTTCCACCAAAACGATCGTCTTCTCGGCTACAGTCGTCGGATGGAAAAGGCCCATGGAGAACGGCCAGCGTACACCAAGGCTACCGGGCTCCGAGTTGCTTGTTCCGGACATGAGGCCAGAGTTCAGGCCAAGTCAGTCAGTCGTAAAGCGACGGAATGCCGTGGGTCGTAGAAAGGGATCGGTTGAGAAAAGATCGTGATAACTAGTAGGAACAATGAGAATTAAACATATATATATATCTATATATATAGATCGATATAGATATATATATATATATATATATATATATATATATATATATATATAAAAATAAATAAATAAATACGAGAACAACTCAGCTGGGTGTTTTAGGTTAGGTTAGGTTCTCCTCGCCTCGCCTCTTCTCTCCTCCTCCTTCTACCGAGTCGGTGGTGGCGGCGGCTGCGATACTCAAAACAAACAAAACTACAATGTAAAGAAAGCTTCGGTAAAGAATAAAGAGTACAACAAATTTATCAACCTGGAATATAGCGTTATAATTACCTCGCAGACTTCATCCTCGTCGTCGTCGGTGACGGGGTCGATCAGGGGCACTGGGTGGTCTTCCTCCTCGCTGCTCATTTTTGGCGGAATGTGATTTTGTGTAACGGAACCTCTCGCTTATATACTCGATTGCTTATCTTATTTTTGGCTAAAGATAAGATACGGAGTCTGTTTTAACAGCCGTTTCTCAATCGCTGAGGTCCATTTTCAAATGATCATTTTATATCCTTTAGTGTAGGTTTTTCCTAGTTTAAGTACTAATTTCCAAATAATAATTTGATGTCGAGGACGGAAACTAAATTAATTAAAATTAAACTACGACAATATGCATGAAGGAAAGCCTTACAAATGCAAGTCTTGCAGTTATCGCAGCAAATGAAATTCCGACGTGAAAAGGCATTGTGGTCGAAAGCACAAGCAGCGGCAGCGCCAGGAACGAGATAAGACACTCCAAAGTGAGCTTCGGAAATTCACGCGCGTCCATTCGCTTCCTGGTGTAACTACGAACACTTTTTAAGCGCAAATATTTCGTTTCTAAAACCTTCTTAGATAGATTAGGAAATAAACAAATTCATCGACGTCGTTGAATATTGTCTGAAAATTCTACGGGCTACGACTTAATCTAATGCAGGTACATATCACGCGACCTTATATGTAAACAATCTTATATTTGGGAGAAATATTCCATAATATTAAACTTTATTGTCCTTACGTTATAACTTAAGTTTATGTTATTTCAATTGCTTCAAAAACACTATTTAAGCTTGATTTTAATTACTAATTAAGACGCAAACACCTAAACTCGTTCTCCCATACCATTGAAAAAATGCGCCTTAACAAAATTTTACACCAGCTGAAGTGTTTCGAAAGTTGATTGACACGGTATATCACTGCAAAAACATTACGATGGCGACTGTCGACGCGGAAACTTTATTCGCTCTAGTAAACCCTAATACAAAGATTCCTAGCGTCGACGCACTGACTGAATAAAAGTGTGCAAAAGAATTAAGGAACGAAATTATTCTAATTTTAAACCGTTCAATTTGGTAAAGTAGCCATTTCCAACATCGAAAGACTTAGGCCTGTACGGTATAAGGTAAGCTATACCAGGGTTGTAGAGAGATCGTTCGATCACTTAAAAATTCTACCATAGGAGAGTTTGGCTAAAGAAAATGGACAAATAGATGGCGTGCCCGACACTGTGTAGCCCCTTCGCCCATTTATGAGCGTTTCCTCATTGCGTATGAGTACTAAAATCGAACCAACTTTAAAGGAAGTGGCAGGAAATTTAAAATTTGATAGATTACACCCCTTGTTTCGTTTCTTGGTTTTTGACACGTGCAAAAATTAATAATTTTACCGAAGGGCAGTTCACTCCTTCGCAGAGTTTAGAAATAATCAAGGTTAAAAATTATGACGTTTATACAGCCAAAGTTACAGATATTAAATTTGATCGGATTAAATTTCTTGAGCCCGTCCGTACAATAAGCGTTAATGGCTAAAGTGGCTGTACGAACTATTTTAGAACTAAATCCTGATGGTAAATGTATGAAATTGTTTTAGAACATAGTTTCCTCGGATAACTAAATCTACGCCCAAAATAACAGCCGCCGCCAACGCGAAATCGCCGAGTTATTTTAGAAAATTCCGCATTAAGTTCGGACGCCAAATGAGAGGCGACTTTGAACCCTTAGGTAGTTCGGCCAATTGCGATAGACGCCGGCGCGCTGACCACTTTCGGAGTTTCCGCTTTCTAATTCTAATTTTGTTATTAAAACCATTTTCGGGTGGAATTCATATTTAGTGAAATGTTATATCACGAATATACCCGAGAAAATTTTCTAATCGTTCGTTTTTCTTGGGAAACAAAACATTAAACCCGTTTTTAATAGGTTTAGATATTTTTCCCCTCGCTTTAACCATTACAAGGCTTACAATGTTTTCTTTTCTTTTCAACATGATAATTTAATATCTTAAATTTTCGTGGTAACATGAACGAATAAATAGGTAGAAAATATAACCCTTCAGGTTCATTTTCCCCCGTATACTTAATTACATTTTTGTTATTTTTGTCGTGTTATTAACTTTTGCTGTAACATTTTTCCCTCCACTCTCTGCCATCTATAGTATTTGTTAAATATTCGTAAAGCGCCATATGTTAAATTTCTTAGAATAAAAATTAATTCCAGTGTTATACTAAAAAACCTAAATAACTTCTGAACGCTACATACAAATTAAATATAGTATATAAATCTTATAGAACTTAATCAACCCCCACTTTAAAATATAAAATAAGGATAATTTATTAAACAGTATACCTAATATAAATTATAAACTAAATCCCTGCCTTCAGCAATGTTAAAATTATGAGCCTCAAATTATGGAAATAATTGGGGTTTTTTGTCTCGTTTTATTACCGTGGTACTTTTCTTTCCGAGCCGTCCCCACCCACGATTTTCTCAGAAATTGACCGAACTTAACCGGTAATGTCCCCTCAACTCACAGCGATCCCATAGAACCAGTGTCAGGTTAGCGGGCCTTTAGCCCACAACCAGATAGTCCGGATCCAACTAAAAGCGCACGTTTTCCAAGGCCAGGTCATAGGTCGAAAATGTGCCTGGAAATTTTTGCTTACGTAATCCGGAACTCCGTGAGCCCGGAAGCTCCCGTAAATCGAAGAGCAGCCACGAAGATAATCAAGTGATAAGTAGAAGTTTACCATCCCCCGCCCCGTGTAGAGTACCCAGGGTCGAAATACGAAATAACCAGTGAAAACGTAGAATTATTTTTGGAAAGAAGGGATAAACCTCGTTATTGTCCGAGAAAGAAGTTCATTCCGTTTCTTATATTAATATCGTTAGGATTATTGTAATTTTTGGTTCGTATTACCCTCGCTAATATTATTTGAGTTAGTTGCTTTATTTCAGAGTTTAATTGTAGGACGTTTAATTGTAATATTGTAATTGTATTGTTTATTATTAAGGGTTTAGTGTGTATTTGATTTCGGCCCCACTTCCGTAGAGCCATAGATTGCCAGAATTCACAAACGTTGGAACTGATAACATAGAAAACCGTAAGAGATAAAAATTTAATGAATATATGGTCAAAGAGTGTATATTTTAGTGTTTAAATTTCCCCTCGAATTTTGAAAAGCTAAAAGAACCATACTGGAGATGGCCTAACCATCACTATTGTCATATGTAAAGTAATTACTCATAAGTGTGCCAAAAGGAACGTCTTTCCAATGAGACGTTGTTCACAGGATATGACGTGATTGACTTTCCAATCGATGTCATTAAAACAAGGTCTGGCGGGGAGGGAAGGAAGTTAAAGCCGCCCAAAACAGATCTGTCGATTTCAACAGATAAACGGATCGAGATCGGACCAAATTTTGTGCGTTTCGATTAGATTTTTTGGAAAAATGGCAGACTAAGACGCGAAAATTCAAAAAATAACAAAGCGCGGAAATATGATATTATCTTTTTGCAGTTTTTCTCTAGTCGATCGAGGCGAAATCTATGACGTCAGAGACAGATTCGGTGCAAATCTCGAGTAATCAAAAGTTAAGCGCTACGAAAACCGTGTTTATTAATTAAGGTTGCAACACCGACATGGAATGTACAAATTAATAGAAGACGTAAATTGATAGAAAAGATCGAATTCACCATTGAAAGCTAGGTCGTTAATAGAACGTTCTTTTTGCATTTAAAATTTGGAAATACAAGCGTTTTTGCTATTTTTATTGGATCCAAAAACCATGGGAGTTCTCTTCCATCTCGAAAGGTGTTCGATAATATAAAATAAAAATAACAATATTCTTAAAAAAGATTAAATTTAAAAATATTATATTTCAAATACTTTTCTCCACTCGTGGATAGATGTTGGCAGCGATGAACGTCGTCAGCAATAAATCTTAGGACTTAGGAGGACTGTTAACTTAGATGACCGGTGTTTTTTTCCGATGTAAGTCTAAATTATTTTCACGTTAAGTTTTGAATGAATTATCATTCATCCTTCATTCAATAATTGCCTTTGTTACTTTATGTAAAATTATTTTGGCACACAGGGTTTGAAAAAGTTTTTTAAGTGGCAATCCGTACACATTTTAAAGGATTCACTTAGAGTCAAAAAATGGTTGAAATAACACATTATATACTTGAATAGCTGACTTAAGTTGTGCAGCAGTTGGTATGATTAACAGATTCTTTTGTTCAATTTTGCGATTGTACATTCTACATGGGGTTTCCAATTCATTTTATCCGAAATAAAGTTAATAAAAATATTTAATGAAGGTCCTCATTGTTTTAAAATCAATTAAAAAAACTAAATATTTTATATTATATGTATTTTAAATTGAAATGCATAACATTTATGTGATACTCATTTCTTGCGAGTCATATGAGTCAAAACAATTATATAAACTGTTGGTTACAGTGACAATTTTTTAAATCTACTAATAACTCTTGAATTCCAAAGATTAGTGCATCTTGGGTGGTTCTGGCTGTGAAAGGAACATATATTGCAGTAATTTGAATATATTTCTTGGCTTATTATTATTCTTTGATTTAGATTCACTTATGGGCTTACCTATTCAACTTTCCATATAATTTGACATTGTATTCTAGTCGATCTCAGAATATACTACAAAATATTTCAAAAAATAATTAAATTTGTATTATTTAAATAAAGATTAATAGACGAATAACATTAAACAATTGCTTTTCAATGGTTGAAAATTAGACTTGTTGATGTTACAACTGAAAGTTTGTAGGGATAGTACTTATATCTCACACCAGAGGCAATGAAAATAGATAATCATATCGTCGTTATTAAAGGTTATAATTATAATAGTACAACTTATAAACAAAAATACTACAAATTTCAACAGGTGCACAACAAGTTTAAAAATGGTACCTAAACAAAATTGATTCATAAAATGTTTTCACTAGTCAAGATAGATTTCGAGTCTCCAATACACTTCAAATTTATAAATTTTCTTTATGAAAAGCAATCACAGTGGAAAAATGTTTGTTTTTCTGGCTTTGTTTTTACCTTAACATACATGAAAATAATTTTCATTGACACAGATAATGTTTAAAATATTGTAGAGGAAAAAGAATTTTACTAATAATGTTCAGCTTTACTAATACTCAAAAAGAGTAAACATCTTATGGATTATAAAGATAAAAACACAAACTGGGAAAAGAAACGAAGAACGTAGTAAACTGATATTAACATTGAATTGTCCAAATACAAGTGGAAACTAGAATGGAGTATATATCTTGCGCCCTTCATTTAGCGAAGTTATAACGACTGACCTTTGTGGATCCAGTTAAAAATGGACACAAATGGACTGACTAACATCATACTAATTCTGTTACCAAAACATGAAGCGCACTTTAAAATATGCTTACATATGGACTATGAAAGATTATACCTATATCACAATTTTCAATACACTTATAAGATTTTGGACAATGACATTGGGAACCACTTATCCCCATCGGGCTACAAACCAGGCGACATATTCTGCAGGAGATTTAAATTCCCAATATCACTGACATATGAACTTTAAATTTTATTTTTAAGGGTGATAATTGCTGATTAATCTATGAAAGGGGGCTTTGTTTTTAGTTACAATCTAACCAAATGTCATAAAACAAAATTAAAATGATAATGTTCAATTTCCCAATTCGGTTCATGTAATACAACTGAATAAAAGGTTTTGTTGGGCACCTGAATTATGGCCAAAAATCAGGGGTGAAGCGACATTTGGAGGCTTGGTACATACAAATGCAGGTCAACCCTTAAAGAATTGGGGATTAAATTTTCAGGTCTTACCACAAATATTTTCACACAAAAAGGATCAGATGGGTTATTTATAAAAAATATATCTTTTATTTGAATGTGCAGTACCCTCTTCAAGTCGCTACACTCCTCCTAAATATAAATGAGAAATAAATAATAATTGAGGATTGTGTATATGGATGAAAATTCACCAGACTTAAGTAACTGAATTTGCCGCTCAAATTTAAATCAAGATATTGATATATTCATTGCGTTTTCCAATGCTTCTCCGGAATTTTCTTCTTTTAAGTAATGGACATTTTTTTCTTTTTTAAGCTTCGCTGTTTGTAATCAATTCCCAATCAGGTTCCCAATTTTCATCACCAAATGAGTTATATCTTAAATGAGAATGATTTCATTCAAAGCTCTCATTTTGGTTTGATGTATTGAAATTATTGGAATGAATGTCACTATTCTCTGCATGAAGTTCTACTTGTATAGAATCAAGTTGATTTTCAGTCGAAACTTGCTCAATAATTTTTGCGGTTTCAAAGTACTTTATTTGTTCCTCCACCTTTTATTGGTTTCAGTTATGGTGGAGTTTGCTATTGGAGTAGAGTGCAACACTATCTTTTTCCAACGTAGGCGTCTTTACGCTTTGAACAATTTCATTTGAGGTAGTTTGACCCTCAAACACTATTTGGTCTGTATTTGCCATACTCGTGCGAGGTGACTTGGGAAATAACTGTCTTTCCCACGAATTGATGAAATAGTTCTCTTGAACGTTTTACTTGGTGGACTCTTCAAATCAATTGGGTTCAACTGTTTAACATCTTTTGAAGCTGTTAATTTTCGATTTGTAAAACAAGATTTTGTTAATAATCCAGACGGGGTAGATTCGTTTCTACTAGAGGGAAAAACATTTTTCTGAGATGTTTTGCTCGCTGATTTTGTTTAATCTCAAAAAACAATATGTGGAATTATCTTAGGGCTTCAACTATCAGGAGATACTAATTTTTCCACAGCCAACACGTGAAAGCAATCTTTTTGTTCACACGAACATTTTCTTTTTTCCAAGTCTATTATGCTGAATTCCTTACTGTTGTCAGTCGTTAAACTATTACGAACCACGTAAACCTTTTGATGATGGTCAAATTCTACACAATTATAATTTATAAACAACATTAAAACATTATAATTTAAAAAATATATTATACTATTATTTAAATATGAACCTACTTTCGGTTCAATTAAAGGTTTTTTAAAATTCATTTAAAAGTTGTTTATAGTTGATTTTTCCTATCTGACTAACGCGTGATTGAAGTTGGCCGTGGTTCAAAGACCTATCTGTACAAGCAGGGAACTATAGAGATATACACTTGGAATGTCTAATTGCGTTTTCCATTTGATTGCTCGAGATTCGCTCCGTTTCTGTCTCTGACATCATAGATCTCGCCCCAATCGACTTGAGTAAAACCGCAAATGGAACATGCCACTGATATTCCAGCGCTTTGTTGTTTTTCGTCTGCTAGTAATTTTAATTTTCGCGTCTTGGTCAGCCACTTTGCCAAAACATCTAAAAGCGGGAAATGGAACATAAAATTTTGATCAGAACGATCTAGAGCGCTCGATTGCAGTCAAATGGAAAACGCTATTTATAGCATTTTCCATAAGGATCCCTCGGCGACCACTCGGGATTTCACTTACTCGGACCGACGCGAAATCGTTGAGAGCAAAAACGTTGATCCGTAACTCGAGGCAGACCAGTTTAGAGTGGTCAGCGAGCAAGTGATTCCGCCAATGGAGGACGAAACTCGCCGTCGGAGCAGATTTTTTCTGCCCAATGGAAAACGAAAAAAAAAATGACGAGCAGTGCGTGATCGCTCGGAAAGCGCGTCGAGAAAAAGGCGGGGCTTAACTACGTCAAGTGTAAGACGTAACACTACATTTCAAATTCATGGGCTAGAGGTTTGATGCGAAAAGAATGCGTCGTCAAATTACAAATAGGCAACCTTCTCCCGCAGAAAAAGGCTTATAAAACCATGGATTTCCCTTTGGTTATTTGAACTCTAAGGCAATCATTATGAAGGGAAATTAAAAATTAAGAAATAAGCTTTCAATTTAGTCACATCCAAAGTAACATAACCACAAATAGTTTGATTAATATATATGGACCATGATTTGCAGAATAATCAAGCTTAGTTCAGCACATGGCCCTAATATGTTAAAAATATAGGAGGCTCGGCATAAGTTTTTGTAGCAAAAGCGTCAGTGTTTTATACAATTAGCCTGAAATCATAGGCAGTCTCATTATTACAGTTACGTTGTTACTTATGGTCGCACTAAATTTGAAAATGGAATAAACTTGCTGTTTTGAAAATCTCGTTGTTGCTTAAGAAATAAAAAGTTTATAAGAAATTAGTTCTAAAATTATCCGTATTAAGTTTTAAATACCCCATCTCCCTTTAGGATGTTTACATGCTTTTATTAAGTATATCTTAAATTTCTATTCTCACTTTTTGAATCGGTTTTCTAAAAATGCTTTATTCGAGTGAATGGTGCCTTTACTCCTCACAAAACCCCAATGCCTATCTCCAGACTCCCAATCAACTAAAAATAAAATTTTCACTATTATTGGTAATTACAAATCTAATTTAAGACCAATGAATTCGCGACAAAAACTATAGCTACGCTCCCTTTGGTTTTCCATTGGAACCTAGATAGGTAGCGGCTAAAGCTGACGCTATTAGTTTTTCCTCATCCTTATTCCTAATTTTGATTTAAATAATAATGATACACCCATTCTTTTGAATTTTCGAATTTCCTATAGCAGACGCTAGATCATAGGTACTACCTAGTTTCATTTGGGTGGAGAATTGTTTTTCAAAAAAGCCCCAAGAGTTTAAAAAAACACTTTTTTTATCTTACAAAAGATAAATAATCATAGTTACTAGGAACTTTCTTCCCCATTGAATGCATCAGCTCCATCAACGAATTTTCACCAACTAATACATTTCCGTGCCATGATTCTAAATAAAATCAGATATTAAATAATGAAATTTTTTTAATAGTTTTATGAATTAAATTACCAAAAAAGAGGTAGTGGTGGGTTAATTCCCTAAAATAGTATCAAATCAATTTTAGTTCCTTATTCACCAAACAAAATATACACAGCCATTTTGACTGTCAAATTTGCTCCTCCAATTTTAAACACAAAATCTTTGATCCAATTTTGCCCACAAAGGTATCCATATTTATATTTATTTTCTTCCCTACACATTTAACATAAAAAAAATTAAATTTATTCTTATTATTATTTTATTTTTGTTGCAGATTATTGCAATAAATAAATTATAAATAATAATAAATTTTAAAATTTTATGTTAAATGTGTAGGGAAGAAAATAAATATAAATATGGATACCTTTGTGGATCAAAGATTTTGTGTTAAAAATTGGAGGAGCAGTGGACTGTGATTTGAAAGGCGGAATGACGTCATTCTGTTGTTCACAGGAATATTTTTTAATACTTCAAATGAACTTCACATATTAATCAACAATAAAAAATAATATGTCTCTTTAAGGCTGCACATTTAACGAGCTCTAAACTGTTTTTTTCAGTTCGAAGAACTGTTTTTGTTCTAATATATGCCCATTTATGAGACGTGGTGCTTTACAGGAATTACATCCCAATTTCATAATTTGTTAAAAATTAGTGCTTTCTAAAATTAAAAATTAAATGTTTGTTGTGTCTCTAATAAAAGTGCCGAACTAAGGCCTGCATAGAAAAATAATTTAAAACTCAAAATATATTGTTATATTAGTTCAACCACATAAAACTTTTTACCTTTGCTGCGCAAATACTCAGCCCGTCGTTTTGCCTGATTGTCTCCTTGGCATTTCAAATTTTAAAGCTCGAAAATCATTAGTTGTCAAACTTAACAGCCGTCAAAAAATTAAACATTCAAAAATACTGATAGTTTAGTTCAACCAAAGATAATACGTATCCTGTATTCGATATCACGGTGCTTTTTATGACTATACGCCCTGAAGCTGTTACCGAATTCCAGTCAAAATTCCGAAAAGTCGGGCTGCTAAATTATAACATCTCACGCGGCATTAAAACCGCCGTCAAAACGAAGCCGTGTCGGCAAGTTGGCAACTTTTTTCCGACTTCCACCCGTTCCCGTTGCGCATGCGCGCCAATCTGAAACTTAAAGGGAAAATGGATGCCTCGAAACTGTAATTTCCTGGCTTCAAAAACTTATAAATTATCGGCGTTATTGATTAAATTATAAATCGTGAAAAGCCGGGCCTATGAAGTGAAACACGCTGATTTTAAATCCGTTTACATAATTAAAATACGAGAAGTGGTTAAGGTTAGAGCGCGACCCAAAAAAGGCCTATAAGTCTTCCACGACCAAACCGGTAAATTGCCAATATACGCGTAGCAGAGGTGGAAATGGGGAAAAAAGATGAACTCTAATTATACTCTGCGGCCGCGGAGTATAATTTACGATTTTGGATCAGAGGGGATTGGTTATACTTCCTACAGCGATTGGAATATTGTTCGCTCGAAGCTAAGAAACTTTAACCAATGGGTGGCTTGACCCTACACAGGGTTTGTACAAAATTACCGGATTAATTTCCCTGACATTTCCAGGTTTTCCCTGACCATTTCTGTAGAAAAAAATAAATGGTTTAAGGTAAAATGGTGAAAAATAATTGCTTTTTAATGCATCTTTCAAAAATGTATTTTGGAATCATTTTCAAGACTTGTACGAACCCTGCAAAATCACCCCTTGTCCAGGCCACTATATTTTCTAGTTCTCAAATGAAAAATTAATTTAGGTTTACAGATTCTATACATGAGGAACAACCACTAATACAAGGTACACAGCGAGTTATTAAATATAAGTGTAACATATCTTAGGGTCTCAAGATGCATACAGTTACATCACACTGTCGTGATTTCTTCTCCCATCCACCAAGAATATGCATAACAGTTGCTATAATTAAGAATTTGGTCAAATTTAAGAAAGGCCAAAGTAATTCTTTGGCAGGTCCAAGAAATTCACAATCTTTACTGTTGTCTCAAACCCTTTAAAGCGAATCGTGATTTCCACAGAAAAGCCAACAGAACTATAATAAACCATTTCCAGATATAGGTAGACCGTTAAATTAAAGGGTCCTGGATTAAGACTGTTTCCGACCTATCCAATCAACCCAAGTTTGAGTGCAACAGATCCATTTTGCAGAGCATATGGAATATGTAATTTCTCATAAATGTTTCCCACCGATGGGGCTCCTTTGATTAAACGCGGCCCTGGACTGCAGCCCCTAAAGAACATGCCTACATCCGCCCCTGTTAGCAGATAAGTTAATTCCTGTAACTCAGTTCGACTGCAGTGGTCTAATTACATTTCTTCCAATGGAAAATGTGAGGGGTTAACCACTGTCAGATGCCATATAAACCGATTACTCCTACTCGATAAAGGTGACAAAAGGTACAGGCTTCTGCGGATTGTGCCGAGTGACGAGCCCCCCAAAAAAAAACGGGATACAGGGATTATCTTTTCTTACACTACTGATTGTTTACTTGTCGTAGTAGACAGTTGAGTTTGTGGGCCACAATGCAAACGTAATGATGCATTCTCCTACTTACACTATTACCGGTTGCAAATAGTCATTTTAAAATTCGTAATCTTAGCGTGGATTTCTCTCTTTCTCTCACAATTTTATCGTTATAAACACAACGCTCACAAAAATTTAGGATATGGCTTTTTTGTAAATGGAAATAAGCTTAGCCAAGGCTTAATATCAGAATACAAAGTCTGAACTAAGTCCGTCTCCTATCAAAGTTAAATTCATATTCGATAGAAATTTCAAATATTTTATCCCTACCTTTATCCATTCCTCTTCTGGGATACATTTCCTTTTAAGAATAAAGACACCTTAAGAAAAGATGAAATGACGCTGAATCGACGATGAAGCATGAATATTTGGTTCTACTTTCAGTACAAAAACGTTTTTCACGCCAATGCACTCATGATTTACCGGTCTCAAAATTTCGATTGGTGGCGAAACAGTTGGGTGAAAAATTCCAAATTAGTATTTTGACACGGACCAAGTAAGAGTAATCTTAGTAGCATACACTTATTTGGTCGATGATTTTACTAATTTAATCAATAGGCTAGAACTAAAATCCCGTGAAGACTTTTCCAGCTAGAACTAAAATCCCGTGAAGACTGCTCCAGCTAGAACTAAAATCCCGTGAAGACGGTTCCAGCTAGAACTAAAATCCCGTGAAGACTGCTCCAGCTAGAACTAAAATCCCGTGAAGACTGCTCCAGCTAGAACTAAAATCCCGTGAAGACTGTTTCGGCCGGCCCCAGCTAGAACTAAAATCCCGTGAAGACTGTTTTGGCCGGTCCCCAGCTAGAACTAAAATCCCGTGAAGACTGTTTCGGTCGGGCCCCAGCTCGAACTAAAATCCCGTGAAGACTGTTTCGGTCGGGCCCCAGCTAGAACTAAAATCCCGTGAAGACTGTTTCAGCCGTGCCCTAGCTAGAACTAAAATCCCGTGAAGACTGTTTCAGCCGTGCCATAGCTAGAACTAAAATCCCGTGAAGACAGGTGTTGGAGCTAAGTTTAATTTTTCTAGGAGAGGTTCCTCCGCGTGGTATCAGTTTCCGGGTTCCCGGATTTTTCCACCACGCACGGTGGATGTCCAAATTGATCTACGTGCTGAAGATCAATCTTTTTAAAAAGCAGTTCAAACTCACTAAACTTGAACAAAAATCTACCCTTGAATTCGGATTGTTTGTGGTTTTGATCTACGTGAAAGCCTGGACAACAAGCCCGATTGCCTGTGATGCACCTGCTAATGACCTCAATCTAATTCGAAGCCTTTCTAAGTACAGATCGGTATCTAAAATTATCTCAGAAACGGCAATTGTGGCGCTAAATCGGCATTTGTGGTACTTGGGTCAGGAAATGGCTCCACTTGGCCTTTTCTCTGATTTAGTGCCTATAGAAACCAAGCGACTGATGGTGGCAAAATTACAAGAACACTCACCTTAAACTATCTAACCTAATATCCTTTATAGCAGCATAATAATTGTGACACAAACTCCATAAAATTTGATCTTCCCGATGCAATAGAATCAATAATAGTACCTTCAGAAACTACAACTGTTATCCCAGATGATTATACAACTATTAATTTATTAGAAACTTCAACATGGAGGTAATCGGATGTTTTGAAAACCAATTCATTTGTAAGCTTCGATAATTTCTCCGACAGAAACTCTGCCAATGACAATATCGGTTACTAGGTCATTTAATCTCTTTGTTCATGAATTTTCTAAGTTCATCCCAAAAGGCTGGGCCTTCTCGTATCAGGAGGATGATAGGGAAGTAAATTTCTTGAAATATTGAAAAAGAAACTGCAGTATCGTTATTTACATATCAATAGTTATCAATTCGGAAAGAAACAGTAAACAAATCACTGCTGTGAAGGTTCTGAACAAATTTCTATCACAAGACCATGTGGCTGTTATTGCTTTTGGAGAATATTTGAAGATTTCGAAAACTTAAGCTTTGTTGGCATTAGCAAAGCTTTAAACAAATTAAATACTATGGAGTTTGTCAAGATGTAATAGAAACGCATCTTAAGGATGAGTTTGAAAATGGTAAACAAAATACTGGATATTTATCATGGCACGAAAACGCTTTGCATTCAAACTAGTGCGATAATTTAATATATTCAACTACATGTACAAGTTGCAAGAATCTGAAAACTGCTTTAAAAAAGGAATTGTATCGAAGGGATGTTACTCTGAACCAAAAGAAAGGGAAAATAAAGAAACTTAATAAGCATCGCAAATGCCCATTTTATGGAATGTCAAAAGTTAACCTAGTGAAGGATGTTCAAAGACACAATAGACAAGCTGCATATCTTAAAAGCGAAGTGTTTAAAATTAAGCAACTACATTGACAAATAAGGGAAGACGGCCAAAACTAAATAGCACTGATAGCAACCAACTCCTTAAAATTTTAGAGAGACATAAAAATGATTTCCCAAAAGACTCGGACAAAAGTTTGTTCATAGAAGAACAGATAAAAGCCCTAGCATGCAAAAGTAAACGAGGTCGTCGTTGGCATCCAAAAATGGTACAATGGTGCATTTATATTCAAAGCAAATCACCCTGTGCCTATGAAGCTATGGAAAGAAGTGCTTGTTTTGAATTACCATCTAGGAGAACATTATACAACTATGCTTCACATTCCGGAGCCAAAACAGGTTTCAAAGCTGAATCTTTCAAAGAAATCATAAACACCTTTGACGAGAATGGCAAACATGAACATCTGAAATATGTCAACTTATTAGTAGATGAGATCAATATTAAGGAGGATATTATTAACAAAAAAAGTACGGGTGAGCTTATTGGATTTGTAGACTTGAATGAATATGGAAATTCTGTTGTTGAACAAAATAGAATTTTATCTGCGCTAGAAAAGACTCCAATTTCAACCCAAATACTCTCGGTAATGGTCCAAGGCATTACTAGCAATATAACTTTTCCCCTTGCACACTTCCCTAGTGACAATTTAACCGGTGATATTTTACATTCGATCATTTGGGAAGCTATTTCAAAATTGTAGTTTTCAGGAATTAAAGTTCTTGCTGTTACTGGGGATGGAGCCAGTTGCAACCGAAAAGTTTTTAAAATCTCTGCTGGTGATGTAGGTTTTCAAATGCAAGAACCATTTTGCTCTCGATGAAGATAGAGACGTTTTTTTTTGTTTGTGATCCTTCACACCTTTTGAAAACCACTCGAAACTGTCTTGAAAATAGCGGAGTTCGCAAAAGGTTTTCTAAAACGTTTTCCAGGAATCTTTTCAAAGGTGGTCAACACATGCACTGGAAAAAAATAGACATTTTTACAGTGAAGATGTCCCGCGCAGCATAAAGCAATTACCCAAGTTGTCATATGACCATGTGTATTTAAATTCATTCTCCAGAATGAAAGTAAATCTAGCTACACAGGTCTTAAGCCGAACAATTGCCACAGTACTTGATAAACGATTTGGCAAAGAAGTTAGTGAAATGGTCAAATTTATCAAAGTCATGGCCAAATTTTTTGATTGCATGAATGCTAGAAATTTCAGAGAGTGTTATCGCAAAAGAAACCCAAACCTATCTCCATATGAAAGTACTGATGATCCAAGACTAAAAGTTGGTGAATTTTATAGTTTATCAATATTGAAGTCTGCCAATGATAAAAACATCACGTATTATTTTTATTTTAGTGGCTTGAAGATGATTTTATCGAGCACTTTAATGCTTGGAAAGATGAAGTAAGAAATCTCTCTGGTACATTCAATGCTGACCAGCGAAATTCCATGATGCTGAGCAGAGAGACTATGAAAGGGCTAAAAATAACTGGTAAACATTTGTTTTGCTGTTTACCAATTACTCGTGCTAATACTTTGATTGAATGTTTCTAGCTAAATCTGTTGCTGAAATTGTGAGATTTCTTATACGAAAGGGAGCCAAATTTGTACTTACTAATTGCCTAAATCAGGATAATTTAGAAAAAGAATTTGGAAAGCATAGAGCTGCTTGTGGTCCAAATACTGCCCCTAATGTTAATTTGTTCCGTCAAAATGTTGATAAGTTACGGAGAGTAGGAAATGTTTTTGCACCCACAAATTACCAAAATACTGAAAACTTAAAATGTTAAATTTGATTGCCAGATCTTTAAAAATATCACAAGTCACTTATAAAAACATCACAAGTCACTTATAAAAGGTAAATTGTTATTGGCATTGAACAAATATATCAGGTACTAATTTAAAATATTAAAACAATTCCATGACTACATACTGGTATTTTTTACTTTTGTTTTGTCTTATTTAAAGTCAAACTTTTAATTCGGTTTCCATTTTAAGTTTTTCCTCAAGCTCCCTTTTTTAGCCAAAATTAGTTTCTTCGATGCTTGGTGTTTATTTCTGTGGTAAATAGAAAGTGCTTCTCCCCTTAGGGTTAAAAAAGATTCTACTAATTTATTGAGCAATAAAGTGCTTTTATCTGCCTGAACAAAATCAGAAGAGGAATGCATAATATCTTCCCATATTATCTTTATGGTTTCATTATTTATCACGGTGTTTTTAGCTAAAGTTTTCCTATTGATATTTTCTGTCATTGGGTTACAGGTGATACGATGAAAATTTTCAGCAATGGAATCAATTACTTCAAATAACCTAAAAGTCTGTTCATTAACAAAAAATAAACCTCCTCTGTTCATACGTTATGTCCAATCTATCAGTGCCACCATCTTTTCAGAGAAATTTGACTCGGATATATCTCCTTTGACTCCAAATAAAACAACATAATCCACATTTTTGGGAACCTACTTTTTTATGGTATTAATGGTTGATCCGGCCACATAATAAAGCAATTCTTCATGCTTTGTATTTTGTTCATGTTGCGCAGTTGGAAGTTTCTTGGCTTGAATTTCATTTCCCATTATTTTCGCAATAATTGGTTTCATCAAAAACATTTTTGATTGAATGGAAAATCTTCTTAAAAATTCTGCACAGCAAAAACAGCGTTCCCTTTCTGTAAATCCCAATATTCTACTGAATACTTCTTCAAAGTATTTTGAAACAGATTACTTCTGTGAACTGGTCCCACCTCTACAACAGTAGTGAGGTCAATGAAGCCTTTAACTATTTTTTTACACTATTGATGAAGCTTATAAAATAGCCTTTCCGACTGTTGTAATTAAAAACCATAAAATGTATAAAAAACCCTTGGCTTGATGATTCTCTAAAAAAATTATCAATCAAAGAGACAAATTAAAAAAAATTGCAAAAAATTCCCAACCGATGACAATATTGCCTATTATAGGCGCTTTCGAAATAATGTAACAAACAAAATTAAAAAAAAACAAAGGAAAAATATTTCAATCATAAGATTGGTAATATAAATATAAATATAAATATAAATAATAGCAGGAAGCAAAGCTGGAAGATAATTAATGAAATAGTCCCGAAACAGTCCGTTAGAACTAAAAAGTCTCCAGTAATCAATAACATGGACGATATCAATAAATTTACAAAATTTTTCTTAAAGCTAAAAACTAAAAATATACTTTCAAAAAACCCATGCTTAGACGAATAACTGCCTTCTTCAATGGTTGTTACGGAGACAGATCGTAAGGAAATTATCTATAATATAAATATGCTCAATAATAATTCAGCACCTGGTCTTGATGGGATTGTGCCCAAAGCTCTAAAGGTCATCGGAGAAATAATTGCCGAACCACTATCCTTCTTAAGAAACCTTTCCTTTAATCAGGGTGTTTATCCTGACAGACTTAAAGACACAGTTCTAACGCTGATTCATAAAAGCGGAGACATAAGCGAACCCAATAACTACCGCCCGATTGCACTCCGCTCTGTTTTCTCCAAAATCTTTGAAAAATGTTTTTATACTAGATTAAAAAGTTTTTGTTTAAAATATAATCTGATATCTGATCAACAGCATGGCTTTATGCAAAAAAAAATACTGAAACGGCGATAAATAAGCTCTATAAGAAACTACTAGAAAATATTGATCGAGGTAATTATTCGGTGGTTTTTTTTCTAGACTTTAAAAAAGCCTTTGATCTATTTAACCATAAAAAATTACTAAGCAAACTAGAGCACAAAGGAATTCGAGGTATGGCAATTAATTGGTTGAAGTCTTTTCTGGAAAACCGTAAAGTCTGCACTAAAATTGACCAAAACTATTCAGATATGTTCCCTCTTAAAATTGGTGTGCCTCAGGGCTCGATATTATCCCCTAATCTATTTAACCTATTTGTTAATGATATAACTTAACTGCTAAAAGACCCTATTGAACTTAATTTGTACGCTGTTGACACGACTGTCTCCGAATACAACCCAAATCTACAAGAAATGATAGAAGACATTAATACTAAACTTGGTAAAATTAGCACATGGTTGGATAATAATGAAATATTTTTGAATACTTCAAAAACAGAATATATAATCTTTTCTAATAAAAACCGGGTGATTAACGCCCATACAAACATAATATCAATTTGTAATACTTTTATAAGGAGAGTATCTTGCTATAAATACCTTGGTGTTTGGCTAGATGAAAAGCTACTTTTTAATAAGCATGTTGATAAACTCTATAGCAAAATTGCTAGATATAAATATTTTCTAAATTATAATAAAAATCTGTTTAACAAAAAAACCATGCGAATGATCTATTTCACCCTGATTTACTAATTTAATATAATATACTGTATAACAGTGGGGTAATTCTTCCCGAAACAACCTGGAAAGACTTTTAATACTGCAGAAGCGCCTTGTGCGTATAATCTGTAAATAACCTTATCGTGAACACACCAAACCCTTATTTACTGAGCTAAACGTATTAACAATTGAAAAAATTTGGCGTCTGAGAAATCTAATGTATATTCATAATAGCCTACTCTCAAATTCTCATATGCCTTTCCAGGTTATCAAATGGAATGATAAACGCTACGTTACGCGTAATAAAGACTATCTCAAAATACCAAACTGTAATACTAGTCTATTCCAAAAATCGTTATATTTTGAAGGTGTGAAACTGTACAATCTATTACCAAGTGAAATCAAAGATTTAAAAGATTCTAGATCGTTCGCCAAAACTGTATGTTGCTATATACAAAATAACTAAGTCATTTTTTTCTTTTCTATTGCTTACTCTGTAGAGATGTTTTAAATAATCCTTTAATGGTTGTGCTATACTGATATACTTATGTAATTTTTCTACTTTGGACATTTGTCTGTTTATGATATATTTGTTCTCAAATAATACAATTGGCGGAAACCCTAGGGCCTACAAGTCTTTCCGGACTTGGCCCAACTGATCCAGTGTAATTTGAATGAGTTACTCCTAAATAATAATAATAATAATAACTTTTCCTTTTTTTTCTAAATTTATTTTTGACCGATAGGTGGTAGGAAATTTTTCAATGATAAATATTAAGAGCCTACCTGAAAACCTACAAATAACGTTGGTTTGATTGAAATCGACCGAATTTATCCCTAGATAATGAGGTCAGAAAAAAACAGGTTGGCCATAGCAGGCCAAAGGGTTGTTTATTAAATGACAGAATGATAAACTGGTCTAATTAGAGCTAGTAACTTTGAATAACTATTAATAAACGAAACGGATACTTCGTGGTTTTAAATTTGTATTGAATAAAGTAAAATACGCTAGCTTTCGGGCTGTGGCCCCTCTATAGGATATTAATATTCCAATATTGTATACCAATACCCTGACGTTTATCGTAACCCTCAGCACTCGGTTCGTCTCAAAAGTCAATAAGAAGAAGTTAGAGAGAAAACGCCCATACATACAAAATGCAAACACAACACACTTAACACCCACAACCGCCATAACACGAACTCAACATTCCCACATTACGCATAAACATTACAATAACAAAATTTCCAATAAAACTGAGTTGAAACCGTCACGACGGTGAGCGTTAACGAAAAAACAACCAAACCAAACCGCACCAAACGCAACTTTATCCGTTAACGCTCACCGTCAGACGGTGGTTTTGCCAACCTTTAAACTGCAAAAACGGTTTTTCGACTTTGCTCCGGTAACGCGTTCGCAGCCCACACACACACACACACACACCCACCCACCCACATCCAAACAGACACGATGATCGTAATACCCCATCGGAGAGGTAAAAATGTGCCACGTGCCATGTGACTCGCGAGTGTGTGTTTTAAATTCGTTGAATTTTTTTACTAACTGAAATATGTTCCATTCATATGATATGAATGCTACTCTTAAGTATCATGAACACCACGGTCAAGGCTGTCACGAGTCTTGAGTCTCAGACTTTTTGTATAAAATATTATTTATTAAAATAATTAATTTTAATTTAGAATATATTTTACAAGTGAAATTACCATTTGTACAAAAACCATTAGAGAAAATAGAGGTATTCCCCAAGAGAGGTGCCAGGGTGAAAACTGTTCAGCACCGATGCGGCATTTCCCCGATGGATCGCAATCGCTATGCGTTGAGATGAATAATAAAAATTAACTTATCAGCCTCGTTAGGACACAGAGCACGGTCGAATTCCTATGTTTTAGAAAATTTTAAATAATATAATTTGTCTTACCTTTAGTTTGTAAGCTATTTTACGACCTTCTTTATGATTTTTGAGCACTCTTAACAATATGAAATATCTCCTGATTTCAAGAAAAAACTGGCGTATTTATCTTTACTTTATTAAATAAAATATAAAATTTAAGGCGGGGAACTACGCCAAGTGTTTTTTTTAAATTACAAACAAGAAAGGAGTTTCTATAAATAAAATCCAAAAATCAACAAAGGTACTCAAAAATTAATTTCGTATGTCGGCCTCATTTTAAATATCTTTTAGAAGTTTCAGTTTTATCTTTTCTCTTTAAAACCTTCTTTACGAAGGTCGAAATTTATGTAAGGCATTTATGGGACTACTTATTTTTTTTTCAATAATGTTCATGCGATTGTAACGATGAGAGCTGGTTGGTTTTCGCCAGTCCTGGGACTAAAAAAACTAACTCTTTCTACTCCTCCTTAAAAGCAAAAGTAAGGAGAGAAACAAGCTTCTTATAAAACGATTTCATCGTCTGCTAAGCGTCTCGCTTCTTTCCCTTCAATAAGATCTCTGGTTTCAAAAGATAAACTGAAAAAAAAATCGAAAATCTGGTCCTAGAGTTTTACTTTCAACAAACTAAAGGGGAACGGCGGGCACACGGCAGCCCGCATAACCCGGCACAGCTGGCACCGGATATCCCGGCGGAACTCCAAAAGGCCGGGAGATGGGTCCGCCGTGCCCTCATACGGAGGCCCGCAGCCCCACAGCAGGCAACGCAATCCGCCGAGACGGCCAGTTTGCCCGGCCCCTCTCCGTTAGCCTGGGCCGAAGCCCAGTTACCAGCCCACACCTGACCGAAGTCGGAGGTTGGAGATATGACCCTTTGGACGGAGCTAACATCTCCCAGTGCGCCACCGCCCTTATGGGTTACAAGAGTCGGACCCCGACTCCCCGTAAAGCCACCAGTTATTGCACACTCTGACCCCTTGAGGACAGTAATGGACACTAGTAAAATGTTTTATTATATTGATATGACAAATTTATGAAAAAATAAAAGAATGCAATTTAAATTTTGGATTTGTTTTTGGATCCCGTCCGATTCGGTTTTTGGATCTTGTTCGATTCGGTTTTTGGATTCCATCCGATTCGGTTTTTGGATCCCGTCCGATTCGGGTTTTGGATATAAAAAAATCTGATCCAAAATTGGGCAGATCCAATTTCGGTTTTGATCAAAAACGAAATTGGATCTGCCCAATTTTGGATCAAATTTTTTTAATCAAATTTGATCTAACATTTTCATAAGGGTCTCCTTAATATTTGAAATTATTTTCATCGGTAGCAAAAAAAATAACATTTTCCAATATAACTAATATTTTCAGCAGTTAGACTTATTTCGAGAAGCTACAAATTTATTTGTTCGCCAGAACCTTATCATTTTTTAATAATTATAAATATATAAACGTGTTTATTCCGATTAAATTAATTTATTTAAATATCATTAATAAGTGTAAAAATAACATATTAAAAATTACTTTCGTTTCTATTCGCGGCCATTTCTTGGTCTCTAATCGACATCCCGGTAGATCCTAGTGGTTAAAAATGATGTGTATATTAATTTAAATATTATCAGTTAATTTCAATTGGATTAACAGGTTTCATGCGCCTAGAAAAGGTATAGAGGGAGCTCGTAAGAGAGTAGAATGTTCGCGATAAAGCTACGTCTACACTCCCACACATTTCAGGCTCACGGTTTCTTTAGCTTCAGTCGCTTAACCTGATGAATATTCATATTCTTGAAATAGTCCTTTCTCTAAAGTATCGTGTCCTTCCTGTAAAAATTTGGCTCTTACGCCATTGCTTTTTACTTTTACAAATTTACGCGTGAATATAAATCGCCCGTGCCTAGATTATTCTGATAAAGCTCAGTCTTGTGACGTCAAATCTACCTTTAATACGTCTACGTTCTATTCGTTTTATATTATAAAAACATTTCTTAGGAACCGAATGATTTATAACTAGTTCATTAGATATTTCAAAAACGACTTTGAAATCGGTGAATTATCCCGTAAATTGAGTAGTGGAAGTTTTACGTCGTCGGTGACGTCCTATGACGGTAATAGGACGTCACCGATGCTTTTAACGACGGGTAAAAAATTACACCCAAAATGGCTGCCATGGCCTAAGCTACGGAGTGCCACTACTCTATCGCGTAAACTCTTGCAATTCCAGTTAGCTTCCCATATTTTCAGCAACATAGTGCGCAATTAGCTTACCGATTTTGAAGTTGAAAGAATAATAAAGTGACGCACGTATCTTTTCTGGGCCACGTGTATGGCGCGTGGAGCTGAAACCCGACCAAAGATGCCTTTTTCCACAGTATGGAAAACTCGAAAGGCGAGAAGCGGCATGTCAAAGGAGTGGGTGAGAGAGAGGCAGTGAGAAACAGCGGGGGGTGACTGAGACCATGGAAAGACGATAAGGGAAGTGCCCCTAAACAACAATCCGACCTTCGTCTTTCCCTAAACAAGCGCTTCTTTCGATTCTTAGAGAGCGACTAAAATTTCTATTGTAAATTTTGCTATTCCCTAGCTTTCGGCTTAGCGATAGTCTTCCTTGACATTTTTACGATTATAAATATATATTTAACAGCCTATTTTTGGTTCCACGCCATTTGCTATACCAGAGTTTGGGAAAGGTTTGGAATATTTTTAATGATTGTGAATTTTTCTACGCTAAATGAGCAATTTTCAAAGACGTGTGATTTGACTTTTTGTGCACTATGCTTATTAATTTATTTAAGTTCCCAATTGAAATTATTTTTAATTGTTTTCGAAATAATATAATTTTAAATAATTTTAATATAAAATAATATTTTAAGTATCTCGCGGAGCTTGAATGACATTTTTAAACATTAAACGATTTGGGAGTAAATGTTTAACTGGCGACGCTTAGTGACTTTCATATCGGGCCCACGGCGCCGGCGGTCCCCGAATGAAAAGGGGCCCAAAAACGCTTCCGAATAACATTGTCCCAAATGATCGTAAAGGGCCTCAATATCAAGTTTCGTTGGGCGGGTCTTAAAGGACGATAGTTGCGCAACTGCCAACGCTTATGTCGTTTTTCATTAAGTGTGATATAATTGTTTCTTGGAGTGTAACTAATTGAGATTTATCTGTCGAAATCCATTGCATAAACTCAACCTCGTCAACATCTTCGGTTATTGTTTTCAAATATTGTAGAATCGTGCATTTTTCATTTTTTAAGTCACAAACACTGAGACTCATGAGATCAGTAACTGAAAATCTGTTTTCTTTTGTTAGTGCCGAACCATCAACTTCGCATTTTGATGGTATGTACAAACGCATACCGAATGCGTGCTTTTGGTCTTGTCAAAACACACCAAGGCAGTCTTAACGCACAGAATGTTGACAAACCAACTAAAGGGAGACCCTCTTCTTGGTATTTTTGATGAAGTTCGTTTAAGTTAAGCAATAATAGTCGTTTATGTTTTAACTCCTTTATACCTGTGTCTAGATCTCGTACCGAAATACATTCTTTTATTTCAGGAGTCAACGTACTGTTCTCGTCATTTTGATAGAAAGTTGAAACAGCTTATTTAACTTCGTTTGATAATTTGGAGCCCTTTGATTGTCTACCAGGCCGGCTCAAAATACCATTTTCATTCTTCATTCGCCTGCTACGTTTAACCAAGTAACTTCATGCGCCAATGGTTTCAATAGTTTTCTCAATCCCAAAGGGCGAAATGGTTAAGATCTGTACTTTTTCAGCATATGTAGTCTTTTCTGAATTAATCTTTTCTACTAGTTCCGTCACTTTTCGTTGCGGAGAATCATAATCTTTGCAGGAAGTACCAAGAGAATTATGAAGCTTTATTTTTAAAGCATTTGAAGCTGTTTCCAATTTTCTTTTTGCCAAAGCAATTCTTCTTTCTAGTTTTAGTCCCTCTAAAATATATTAATAGTAAAAACTAATTTCAATACTACCGAAAGAAAATTATTTTTATTATTAGACATATGAAAATCCCTACTCAAACAAATTTCTTTGAAATAAATATTATACATTAAAATTTTAATATTTCATTTAATTATATGTGTCGTGCAGTTCCTCATAATTTTAAAATTTTATGAGTTTACGGCTCCCTATTATCGCCGTAATAAAGAAGTATACAGTATTGTTATTACTAGCGTAAATGTATCATATGTAACCTAGTTACTCATGAGTGTGCCTCTGTTTAACATCTCTGTATTAAAAATTTAAACGAGACCTTGTTTCACAGCACTAACGTCGCGTAAAACTGGTTTTTTACTTCCCTCTCTCCCCGCCAGAACTACTTTTGATGACGATAAAACCGTCATCGACTGGGAAGTGACGTCAATTACGTCATATCCTTGCAACAAGGTCTTATTGTGAAAAAGTTCTTTCTGGCACACTTATGATTAAATAAGTTACATATGATAGTATGTAACCAAAAATACCTCTTTCTCGTTTTGGAAACAAATGGTTCCTATTTTAATAAAATACATTCCATTAAACATGTATTTTTTTAAAATGTGTTTAACAGTCTTAAGTTCTAGCGGTCTATTAAAGGGCTGGCGCTATTTCTGAGGGGAGGGGGCAGATTTTCCCCTTAGGCGCCGCCGCCGCCGATTATTTTCTGCAAATCGGTGCGCCACGCACCCGCAGAACTAATTATCGTTCCCGCCACCACCGTTTAAAATTGGTTCGGCGCTATTCTCTACGCATAACAGTTCAAAAGTACCGATAGACAA
The DNA here is from genome assembly GCF_980474605.1 of Leiobunum rupestre. Classification (NCBI taxonomy): domain Eukaryota; kingdom Metazoa; phylum Arthropoda; class Arachnida; order Opiliones; family Sclerosomatidae; genus Leiobunum; species Leiobunum rupestre. The sequence continues at coordinate 811,615 of NC_143393.1, read as the reverse complement.
AAACTAACTAAGTGGACGCCCACGGGTTTTACCCTTTAAACCTCTTATATCTGCTGACTGCGCTAAAACAAAAATTAACCTTTAAAATTTCATACTTTAAAAACTATTCATATAATCTTCCTCTTAAGCTAAGTTTATAATTTTCAATGAACCGTAACCAGGGCCTCCTTATCCATTGGGCTAGGTGGGCAGCAACCTAGCGGCGGCTGATGTTCAATGCTATGAGGCCAATAAAAAGCTACGAAAAAAAAGTCGAAAGAGGTTCAGCTTATGTTATATAATATACATAGTACACCGCAGACAGATTGCCACACTTCGTAATTTCAATTTCTTAGTTTTGTGACGGCCAATTTCGTCAGTTGAATCGACTGACGTTACTCGGTCTACTTATTACTCTGATAAGCATCCGAAGCTTCGGAGGGAAAAGTAAGTGCAGTCAGTCGATTCGCTGTCTCTTCTGGATTACCGGTTACGTATTATCGTTTGTAAAATTGTTTTGGCTATATATCTGTGCCACATTGACATGTTACTCTCTGGGGAGAGGTGAAATTGTAAGTTGGAAAGTTTTAAAAATTATATTTAAAAACTTTTCAGTCGTCAAATTGTCTTGTTCTTGTAAGTTAAGAAAACCTCCGTGAATTTTACTCGTTTTGTACCATTTGTTGTAATGTGGAATACGTGAAGACAAAGAAATTGAATAAATGATATTTGGGGTTTAAAATATCGTTTTTTTTGCTCATTCCTAATTTGCCATTGAATATTATTTTCGGAATTTATTTTGTATATTTAGTTCATTTTTTAAATGTTTAATGCATATAAATATCAGTATTTTTTCAACGTAAAGCTGTATAGCCTGTATACACGAAGGAAAGAATCTGGTAGACCGTAGATTAACCAGCTTTAGCAAACGTTAAAAATATCATGTACGCGAACTTCTACGTTAAATATCAGATTTTCTTTAAGTTTGGCCGTTAGTATCTGTACGTTTAAAATTGAATTAGAAAAGAGTCGGGAGACTTCTTTTGTCGACGGTCCATTCATTTCTCTCGACTGTTTTGGCAACAAGATTTTTGTTGGAAAAGAACCATTTTGTGATATAGAAGAGTACATGAAGATGAATTATTGAAATTGGACAATACCAAAAGTTTTTTTTTAATCATCGAAAATTCTTTGAAATCATTTACGGGTTACCGTATTCGCTGTTGAAAATTTTGAATCCCAACTTGAATTTTGTAGAATTAAAAAACTTTCGTGTTTGTAAATTTTCCTGGGTTGCTAAAGGTGTCTAATAAAGGGGTTCTGATTCTGCGGTACTACCAGCAGTGGCACAGCGACTATTACACGAGGAAAATTATATTTAAAAAAAATTAAGTTAATAATTTTCCAATAGACGGTTGTAATGAAAGTAGCTTTTGTAGCTCTACTGCTAAAACTCTTTTGAAATTCTTTCCCAAAAATAGCTTACACCAAATGCTTAAAATCCAACCAAGTTGAACCAACTGAAAAGTCTTCTAGCTCTGGGTTTAGTGTGATTGTAAGAAAGTTTAATGTTAATATTTATTTCATGATTTTCATCTCGTTTAGGCATTAAACTTTAACTTTATGGATAAATATGACAAAGAGAGTGGTAACGAATATCGTAAATTAAAGGAAGAAAAGAATAAGAGACACGACACATTAATGAGCAAAGTCACAAAGTTGGATTGCTTTTTCCAAAGCGTGATAACCATCCTAACGCGGGTACTGTCTCGCTTCAGAAACATTCGAAGAACTCAAATAATGGAGATTCAAATTCACAGAGCACATTATTTGAAAATGTGGAAATCTATTGTATACAGATCGTAGAAGTAGAAAACCGAAACGCGGAAAAAGAAAACGAAGAACAAAGAATCGAGGAAAAGAAAAACGAACAAATTACAATAGATTTTTATTACTTTAATGATCCAACGAAATGGCTTGCCTTAAATGATAATAGAATTTCACAAGTTATCAATTATTTAAGAAAATCACCAATTGATATAACGAAACTGGATTTTAGTGCATCAAAGGTTACTTATTAATCTCAAAATATATTATAAATATCAAAATAGATTCGCAAATTTAACGTGGTTTATCGTGTGCTACTAAATGGTAAAAAGCAATTGAGAAATTGGTTATTGTATACCAATGGAGAACTATTTTGTATTCCCTGTACTTTATTTTGTAAACCAAGAGGTAAATTCTGCACGGGTTTTAATGATTGGAAACATGCGGAAACAATAATTTCGCAACATGAAAATTTCAATTGTCAGAAAGAAAATACCAGAATATATGTAACTCTATAAAATAACGCACAAGAATATTTCCAAAACATTTCTGCATTGGAGATGACAAAAAATATAAATTATTAGAAAAATATATTACTATGGATTGTTGAAGTGATAAAGTTTTTAAGTTCAAGGGGTTTGGCTTTCCAGGGAAGTAATCAAATAATTGGTGATAAGCAAAATGGAAATTACTTGGGCTGTATTGAGCTATTAGAAAAATTCGATCCCTTGTTACAAAAACATTTCTTATTTCGCAAATCCAGGTATGTATCAGCAAATATATGCGACAAATTTATTGATATTTTAGGGAATAATTATTCTTAAATAATTAAAAGAAGCAAAATACTATTCGTTGATAGTCGACTCAATACCGGGCATGTCACATACTGACCAGTTAACTGTTGTAATTAGATATGTTAATTTCTCTGGAATGGCAGTAGAGAGGTTTTTGGTGTTTTGTAGAAAATGTAGGACATAAGGGCAAAAGTGGATATAAAACAGAAAGTCTGGGAGGAAAAGGGTTCGTTAGCTTTCTCAGTGGTTTCCTTCAAAAATGAGGAGTTGTTTCCCCTATACAATGATTGAGCCAATCAGGAACGACTCTGTTACGTTTGGCCTATGTCTCATGACGTCACGGTCAGAGGAAATAGTTTAGATGGGCGATGCTAGCTAACCTAGCGGTAAAACCAAGAAGCATTCCTTGGTAAAATTCCCGAAGACGTTGTCACATTGGTTAATTTATTCCTTTTTCAAAAATTTTGGCTCAAGCTCGTAAGAAATATACACCAGAAGAGTTAGCTTTAAAGCCGAAAAGTAAATTTAGTCAGTGTAATTTATTTATAAAAGATTTGTATTCAATTGGTACTATACAAACCAGTGAAGATTTAAACCAAGGTTTAACTAAAATTCCAGTAGATAGGGATGTACAGACAAATTTTAGTATAGTAACATGGATTAAATAACCCTATAAGGTTATTTAATCAATGATAGTAATAACCAAGGTAATAATGCAGAATCGCAAACTGAGATTTTGGGTTCAATTGTATCTCAAGAAAAGGGGGATGAAATTAATTGTTTTACAACTAATAAACTTAAATTTGCTAAACGTAAATGTGAGCCAAATGAAGCTGCTAAGGAGACAAATTGTGATGAAGATTTGACACTGTTGAAGAAATAAAAAGTGGATAACTGCACCCCGATTAAATTACTAACTTCAGTTGATAATGTCCCATGTCGCCTGTCGTGTATAATATTTATATTGAAACTTTTCTCAATCACCGCTGGGACTTTTCGAATTATAGTTAAAAATGTTTCTTGAAATTTTAATCATTTTTCACAACTGAAGTAGTTTCTTTAATTGTTTTCCCTGGATTATTTCTACCAGATGAGAGGCGAAACTGATCCGATAACCATTTTTGTAACTGTTGACACATACGGAATTAGGGAATCATGTGCAATAAATAAACCTCCGTTGTTAATTCCCCTCAAAACTACAGGGATTTTATTGAGGTTTTTTGCCAAGCTATCCAATGTACTACATTGGAGAGTTCATTTGCATATATTGGGTCATAAATTATAACTGGGTCAATTCCTTCTTCATTAAGTACTAAATTGTATACCAAATTATTCCATGCGTACAGAAAGCCACTATCCTCCTCTTTCTTCAGAGTAATGCGAATCTAACAACTCGTGTTGAGAACACATATCTTCTAGTAGTTCTTTTAAAGTTCCATTGTTTTTAAATTCGTTAAACACTTTAAGCCGCACACCCCATTCAAACAAAACAAAAATGTTTTTATCAATTATCTACCTAAGCCTTGCCAAACATGTGAATTTTCACAAAGAGCAGACGCACCAAATCCAGCCCAAAGACTATATAATCAGGTGGATAAGGAACTGAAGAAGAACTATAATATATCAGCCGATTTACGCAGGTACATGCGAGTAAAGCGCCATTTGTAATGCTCCGCCAAAGGGGGTAGGCACAAACTAGGGGCATGCTTGGGGGATCCTCATTTTTGATGGAACAGGGCTACCGGGTCCTCCCAGACTTTCTGTTTAATATCCACTTTTGATAAGGGTGAGGAAATGGAAAATTGTAAACTAGAAAATCTATCAAAATTGGATATTAACTTAGAAGATTGCAGGGGGCAATCTTATGATAACGCTTCCAATATGTCAGGAATGTACAGGGTGTCTCAATTTGCTCGATCAGGCCATTTTTCTCAAAATGTATTTATGCTAGGGTTCTGAAATTTTCAGGGTTTGTTTGTTAGGTATGGAAGGCTTTGGTTACTAAATTTCAGAAAAATCGAACGATTTTGTGCCGTTTTGGAAAATTTATTTTTTCACCGGTAGGTGTCACGCAAAATGGTTCAATTGAAAAGTTGTAGGGCATAGTCGAAAGTGTAAAAATAATTTTGGTTCGGTTGAAAAAGACCTATTTTTCACTGAGTTTGGAGGTCGGGGGAAAAACAAGTTGTACAAGCAGGCAATAGCCTTTAACGAATTGTAGGTAACATGCATTTCAGTTATGAGATTTCGAAAAATAAACAAATAATAATTAGCCCAAGTGACAAATGTTTTTTAATGACTTCTACAAAATGTTTTCAAAAATGCCACCTTCTGATGCAATGCACAAATATGCACGATGTTGCATATTGCGAAATGATCCCCGAACCATTTCTGGAGTCACCCGGCGACATGCTTCGATGATTCTTTGTCGTAAATCTTCAACGCTCGTCACAGGTGTTTGGTATACGTAGTCCTTTACGAATCCCCAAAGAAAAAAGTCGAGTGGTGTTAGATCGTAGGATCTTGCAGGCCAACGAACAGGACCAGTTCTTCCGATCCATCTTCCAGGAAACTCGTCGTTTAGATATGCAACCACGTCACGATATTGGTGAGGTGGCGCCCCATCTTGCTGGAACCAGATGCGTCTGTACTCGGCCAGAGGAATGTCGTCCAACACGTTGGATATTTCATTTTGAAGGAACTCCAAGTAGTTTTGACCGTTCAGACGATTTGGCAGGAAGAACGGGCCAATAATTCTGTCACCTAACACACCAGCCCATACATTTAAGCGAAACTGCACTTGGTGGCGGTGAGGAAATCTCCAGTGTGGATTCTCGTAGTCCCACATATGTTGGTTTTGACGGTTGAAAGGCCCATCTCTTCCGAATGAACATTCGTCGGACATCAGTAGTTGATCGTGAAAATCCTGGTGTGCATCAGCCATGAGGCAAAACCAATTGTAGAAGTCGAGTCGGCGCTGTATATCACCGTCATGCAGTTCTTGGTGAAGTGTCCCAAATGTAGTTTCGATCCAACCCTAAGTCAAAGCTGGCAGTCCTGACGCTCGCTCGAGGATAGGTGACGAAGTAGGCAAGTATGGTGTTTTCCATGTCGATGTCCTGGAGACCACGACCACGAAACCTCGGATTGATATTACCCCAGTTGTCGAAGTCGCGGACCACTCTAAGAACCGTCGTATGACTTGGTCTGCAATTGGGAAATCTTCGTCTAAATAACTGACTTACTAGAGTAGCATTACGACGACCTTCTCCGTAAAATAATTCTAGCATATGAGCGCGCTGATCTCGAGTGTAAAGAGGCATACTGGACAATAATCGGCCAAGCTGAGATAATGTTTTAACTTTGAAATGTAAACGCTTTAAATACGTTAAAAAACAACAAAAGAAAAATAAGTGTAATTTTTGGTCTACAAATCATTGTTTGATGATCTTACTCGTTACCACGTCGAAATGGAAGACGCGGTCTTTGTCTACTTTGGTGTTGAACGTAATAATTTTCTTTAACAATAACTTTTTGCAGATCTGATTATTAACTACATAGCTGAAAGCATAAGTTCCCTAAAATAAATGTACATGTGTGTTGTGATTATGTACGATTGTTTACGTTAAAGGCTATTGCCTGCTAGTACTACTTGTTTTTCCCCCCGACCTCCAAACTCAGTAAAAAATAGGTCTTTTTCAACCGAACCAAAATTATTTTTACACTTTCGACTATGCCCTACAACTTTAACATTGAAACATATTGCGTGCCACCTACCGGTGAAAAAATAAATTTTCCAAAACGGCACGAACCCTAGCATAAATAAATTTTGAGAAAAATGGCCTGATCGAGCAAATTGAGACACCCTGTAAATTGGTCTTCAAGCTCGTTTAAAGTTGCAAAATAAACTTGCTATTTATTTGCGTTTCGCAGCCCATTCTACGAACTTAATTGGTGAATCAGAAGCGGAAAGCTGTATAGAAGCCATAAAATTATTTTTCTGGTTCAACAGGAAGATGGAAATTATTAAAAAATCATTAACCTTCGAAATGTAAAGTACCAAAAACGTTAAACAATACGCGTTGTCAGCACATGCTGAAGCTGTTGAACCGATAGTTTCTGGATATGCTTATTTTATAGCTGCGTTGAAAGACATATCTGAAAATTCTACGCAAAACCCTTCTGCCAAACTGGAAGCCAAAACTTTCGAAAAACATCTTAATTCCTTGGAAACGGATGTGTTGATTTTATTTTGGAATGATATTTTGAAAAATATGAACAAAGAAAATGCATCCCTACAGAAAGTTGAAATTGATCTTCAAGACATAGTTTCGTTATATAATTCATTAGAAGGGTATATAAAAGAGAAAAGTATTGAAACGAGTTTTAAATATTATAAAAATAAAGGATTTGACTTATCTGGATGCGATGCATTCCAAATAAAAAGAAAATTAAAATAAAAAGACAGTTTGACGAACGTAGATCTGATAAAACAAATTTTAACAAAGACGAATAATTTTATATTAACATCTTTTATGTTATTATAGATAAGCTCGTAACTGAAATAAAAAAAAGGAAAACTGCTTATTATGAAATTTTTTCTCGGTTCGGGTTTTAATTTATTTTAAAGAATTTGGATGACGAAATTATAAGAAAAAAAGGTTCTGCAATGCGCAATACATATTCTGTCGATTTAGAGGAAAGTTTTATTTCAAGAATGTTTGCATTTTAATAACGTAAATATAATAACCAATGAAAAAATTACATCGAAAGCAGAGCTTAGTTTAAAGACAATTATAATTCCAACATTGAATCTACGTTCCCAAACGTAGCCACTGCATTACGGATTTTTATTAGTATTAGGAGAAAGGTCTTTTTCTGTTTTACACAGGGATAAAAAATTATCTTCGCTCTACACTAGGACAGTTTCAACTGAATATTTTAAGTATTCTCGCGATAGAATCAAATATGTTAGAGTAATTAGTAAATTTGCAAAAAGAAATATATTTAACAAAATATATAAAAACCTTTTATTTTAATTATTCTTTAAGTCAAATCTTATACTATGTATCATGGAGTATTAGCTTCGCTCTCTATACATGGTGTCCACTAAAAATTACCAAGGCGAATATCTCAAAATCTGATTTAGGTACGATTTTGAAATTTTCAAGTCGTATACAAGATGTAGAGGGAAACCTTCTGCGTAAATGTCGATGACCTTGAACCACGTCTTTAAGGTCATCCGAAACGTAACTCGAGAACCGTAAGTGGAAGAAAGTTGGTTTCAATTAGAAAAGTGTTCCACGTGACATTTTAAGTACAAATAGCTTGAACCTGATCAGATTTGATTAATAGGAAGCCGAGAAATGCTAGATGAAAAACAAGAAGGTCGTTAAGTTGATAACGTGTCGAAAGTGAGGTTCGGGAGCTGATAACTCTAAAGATACTCGTGTAAGAGTACTGAAATTTGCTACACATCCTCATCAGGATTGAGGGTGTTAAGTTTAACAATTTCAAGGTCATCCAAAAACTAACGCGAGAACCGTAAGTGTTAGAAAGTTGATTCCAATTTGAAAAGTGTTCCACGTCACATTGTAGGTCTAATCCGCGTGTGCTCCAGCGCCGATTAGCGTTGAAATAAGCTAATATATCGACGTCAAGGTTGTTTTCACGATAATCTCCTTCAATTATTCCATTAACTTCACCTGTTAATTGAAATCGATTGACTACTCGCAAAATCGTATTGTGCGTAAGTGTTAAACGAGGATGACCCTGCCAAAAAATTGCCGCTGCTAATCACGCTTTTCTCCCAATTTCATAAAATAACCAAACCATTTCGCCCTTTTCTCGAATAGTATACATAACTTTATTATTTCTAAAGAAAAAATTAACTTTGGGTTACAAAAATAAACTTCGAATGAATATTAGGCTTACCGTAAAATTAAATGACATTTGAAATTTTTTAAATGTTGTTGTCATGACGACAACCATAATGAGTTTGACTAGCAAATTTCGATGTTACTCGAATTGGTTTCGATTTATGTGCGTTTTCTTTCAATTTTCATTTTAACGACCTTTGTGATTTCGAAAAACACTTTCTCGACTTCCTATTGGTCACATTCGATCGAATTAAAGCTAATTGGACCTACAATGTGACGTGGAACACTTTTCAAATTGGAACGAACTTTCTAACACTTACGGTTCTCGCGTTAGTTTGTGGATGACCTTAAAGACGTGGTTCAAGGTCATCGACATTTACGCAGTAGGTTTCCCTCTACTTCTTGTATACGACTTAAAAATTTCAAAATCGTACCTATAACAGATTTTGAGATATTCGCCCTGTTTCATTTTTTAGTGGACACCCTGTAGAAAGCATGGCCGTATCTAAGGAGTTATATATGGTGGAGAGCCAAGCTCGCTTCACTCGCTCGCCGAGGATAGGCTCGCCAAAACTACCCCGAATAGAAATCCTGGATACGCCTTTGATAGAGGGGGCGGGAATGTTATTTGCCCAAGGCGACCAAATATCTATAGAGGGCCCTGACCATAACATGAAACGGTGGTTCGGTGGTAGAACGTCTGCCTGTTATGGAGGAGGACTCGGGTTCAAATCCCGCTCGATGCAATCGCAATTTGATACCAAGGCGAATACCGTGAACAATTGTTGGAAACCCTGCCATTTGGACGTTGAGACGTTTATCGTAACCCTTAGCACTCGGTTCGTCTTAAATGTCAATAGGAAGAAGTTGGAGATAAAACACCCATACATACAAAACAAAAACTCAACAAACTCAGCACCCACAACTGCCACAATTCAACATCCAATAAAACTGATTTGAAACCGTGGCGACGATGAGCGTTAACGAAAAAACAAACAACCAAACCCAACCCTATCGCAAATTTATCCGTTAACGCTCACCACAAACACGGTTTTTCGACTTTGCCCCGGTAACGCGTTTTGAACTTTGCCCCCGGTAACGCGTTCGCAGCCCACAGACAGACACACACACAGACCTACACGTTGATTGTAGTACCCCTCCGAGGGTAAACGTTTTCTTAACTCAGCTAGTTTTGAAACACGTATTTTCTCAACCTATATATAATATTTTCATCCACCCTCATTATTTAGATAAAAGACAGAGTGACCTGATTAAAGAAAGTTGAAACGAGAATTTTAAAAACAATCAAGTTATTTCCAAGCAAGTCGAGGATTCATAGATTATTGTTTTTAATAAATAAAATAATTAAAAAATATGTTTTACCGATAGATATTATATTCTATGTTTTGGTTAAATTTTAAAACCATCGAAACATTTAATTTTATAAAGTAGTTCTCCCCCCCTGGTGTGAGTGTGTTCGGAAAGGGGGGAATTCATCCCTCATAGTTTTTTTGTCATATAGGTTTCCCCAGAAGAAAATCGGCTTAAAAGTATAGCCTTCCACTACTAAAGCCTTGAACGATTAATTGACGACTCTCAACAGAGTGGGACCTGGACTCGGAGAGTATTTGTTCCACCTAGAAACTTTGGGTTGCAGAAATAATTTTTTAATTTCTTATTTTTTTCCGTGTAACTACAACCTGATCGGTTGCCATCAGGGGCAATAATGGTTTTATTGAATTGGGGTGTGAAAATAAGAAGCGTAAAACGATATTTATTCCTAGAGTTTCATAATTTGAATTTGAAATCTAAACGCGTTTACGATAATAACATCAGCGCTGGCGATTGTTTAGAAACTGTGCCATGGAAAAGGTCCTGATTCTTAAAACCTTAAATTCGCTTTCAAACATTTGGGCATATATTACCTCCCCTCTCCTCAGGCCCTTTATTGAAACCAGGGGTGCATAAATTTCACTCTCGAAGATCGAAATTTTCTCACTTGCGAGGTCGTAATATTTTTATTATTCTTTTATTTTACAAAGAGTGCAACTACAATTACGGACAGTCGCAATAATATACGTTTTTAGAACCATCGTAGCAATGAGCCTTAACTTCGTTAGGGCATGTGAGTTTTGAGCAGTCCAAATCTGACGGCCCTTTTTCGTCAGTTTTAAATTCTCGGTGGTTAGCTTTATGACACGTGCAAACGCAGTGGTTGTCACCAGAGACCCTATTCACTGAATAGCAAAGCGCTTTTTCAGTACCAATCCCTGTGCAAAGTGAATCGCTGCAGTTGGACAGTGAGAGCTCCTCAGACGCTGGGCAAGCTTTGTAAGAGAGATTAAGAAATATGTAGACAGATTTATAGCAACGGCACATTCACAGACGTAGCCTGGTTAGAGATACGCATCCAGAATATTTCCCTGGAAATTTACACGGTAAATTACTATGGCAACAATAATTTACAATTTTCTCGGGAAAATTACGAAAATGGTAATTGCCCTGGTAATAACCAATTTCCCATCAAATTCGTGTTGAACTGTTTCTTGTTTGTTTTATCATTTATCTAAAATGTGCCTTAAATAAGTCAAAACCTAACATTATTCGCGTTGTAGTATATTTTAGTATATTTTTATCGTTTTATTATATTTCGAGTGTTTGCTTAGGAAGAATATTTATATCTAGCCCTATTTATTAAAAATCACATTCATATCTCGTCTGCTTCAGGGCCGTCTTTAGCTCTCAGGCGCCCCTGGACTCAGTGGCGTAGCAAAAGGGAAACAAAGGGGGAGCCATGCCTCGAGCGCCACTCATTTTTGGGCTCCATAATCTGTTTGATGACCTTTTTGTAAACGGGCCGCCAGTCATTAAGGGCCGCATTTTTAGGTATGTTTAAAACAAAAAAGGGTGACATTCAAGAGATTTGTTCCGGGCGCCACAAACTCTTGCTAAATTAACGCGTAATTTACTGATTTCCAAAATGACGGTAATTAAGGACTCTAAGCCTGGTTAACTTAGACCCACGCGATCATTTTTACCGGTAGCTGCTTTTTAAGTCCAAAGCACATACGGTTATAAAATATTTTGTGTTCGAATTATAGTGGTTGAACCAGAACATAACACATCGGTTATCATTAAAAAAAGAACCTTAGAAATATTGGGTTATGTGAAATTGTGTCGGATATTACAACCTTTAACACAAGCGTAAGATCATTTTGTGTTGCGATAAGGGGAGAGGGTTACAGCACTATTGTCTAGGTAACTTAGTCTTTGTGTTTAGTTGAACATACGTAATTATGTTAGTACCCTGATTGTGGGTGCATTTATTTGTATGTTAATATGTAGGTACGTATAGGAATAGGTGAATGTGAGGTGGTAGGAAAGTAGGAATAAGGTAATCTTGTTTGTAGGTATTTAAGTAAGTGTAGAATCATAGGTAGGTAAAGGTGTATGTTTATAGGTAGGTAGGTAGGAGTAGGTGATTGATTATAGGTAGGTAGGTGAAATTTTAGATGTATAAATGTGTATATTTGTGTTTGAACTGATAGACCGTAAATATTTATGGAATGGATATAATGGAACGTTTACTAGAAAACGTTCGAAAAATGTTGGGTATCCACTTGCGTGTTACTGAAGAAATCTCGGGTAAACATACTCTGAAATGGACTTTTCCCACCCTAAAACTTAATTTTGTTAGTATATGGTAAGACTTACGACTTAAAATTTTTGTCAACTCTCCAAACTTTTTAAGGGCTATCGAATGCCACCAACGTTAACTCTGTGTTCCTATGGGGAAGCTAACTTGGTCATTGGGGGCGCAGCTTTAAAATTTTGGTGCAACGTTATTCCTGTTTTTTTTTCCTGGTTACAAATACGTAAATATCTTCTGTCTCTTATAATTTTTTAATTTCTGCCGCATTTTTGGCTTTTCAAAACCGTGTGACGCAGGACAAAGTCCCCTATGCTTAAAGCTCTAGATAAAAAAATTCAACCCAATATGGCGGCCGTTTCCAAAGCTACGGACTGTTAGATCATTATAAAGAGATAGGAAACTCGTACCTTCGGGAATGCTTAAAACCACGTTTTATTTATTCTACTTAAGCGCTTCAAACGGCGAGACTTACAACAATTTTGAACAATTTGCGTGAAATTCAAACTTATCTAAATGTAAAACGATATAGCCATACTATTGTAAGATTTTCAAATTATTTATTTTTTGTTGATTGGAAAGCTCCATCCAGAAAGTAAGTATTTTTTAGAAAGCTAGAGTAGACTTCATTTTAATATTTGAGTTTTTAAATATAACAATACTAAGAATGAAATATCTAAACAATTAAAGTTATACCTGTTTTTGCAATTATATTTATGGTTTGTTAAAAAATAATTACTAATCCCTAGCCACTGGGGGAAAATGGCGCTAGTGATACCGTGATCGGGCTTTTAAGGAAGTTTCTTTATTCTCAATATATCTGCTTGTGTGCCAGGATATGAAGTAAAAGAGCGGTAAATGATGCGTACACTCATCTCGGACGCGCCCATAACAAGATTTTTTTAGAGAAATTGAAAACTGCGGAAATAGCTTGAAATCCTTTTCCGCAGTGATTGTTTTACATCTTTCAGTTTCCGTTTAGTTTCTTATCCTGCTCCGTTTTTCCCTGGCTTAGTATTGTCTTACTAATTCCTGACGTTTCCGCTCGTGTCACATGTCGCCTATTGGTTGATCTGTGTTTCATTAAGTATCGACTCGTGATGAAAACCCAATTCAATTATTTTCGACAACCATTCAAAATCAAAGGCGAAAATATTTACCTGGATAAGCATAATGCATCCTATGAAATGCGTCATTGTGTATAGGTACGTTGCACATTAATCCCTGGAGAACAAAAGTCAGACTCGACACCGAGATAAGAAAAGATGAGCCTCTCATATCGATATATTCTTTACACTTTCGAAACAGCAGCTACGAAGAAAATAAAGGTTCTTAGTTTTAGGGAAAGACAATAATTATAGCAGCACCAAGTACTTTAATCAGCTAGGCTAATACCCAAGGCACCACCTTCGGCATACGTCATCAAGCGTTATTTAAAGCCTTTAATTCAGGTGGCCGGGTTACAATGCGTAGGAGGGTGGTGGCAAGCCCTTCATGCCATGCAAGCTAACAGCTCCCTCACTCTTATTTTTCACTTCTGATCACACTTATTTGTTACTTCTGGTGAGACGTTGAGTGTGACCCTTGTTTCTTCTAATTAACGACAAACACTAGTTCGATCAGTTTCATACTTATTTGTTACGTTGAGTGTCACACTAAGTACTTCTGGTCGTACGCCGAAGAATAGGTCGATCAATGTCATACTTAATTGTTACTTCTGGTCATACGTTGGAAGCGCGGCGCACTCTTAACGGCCTTGAATAACGCTAGAGGGAAACCGGCGCGTAGACCTCTATAAACACGCGGATTTCCAATGTTGGAAATTGCTGGGGTCCGTATACGCTGCCCAAAAAGCCTTACTTAGAATTAAATTTAAGGCACGGTTTTGCTAATCTAGGTTATAAGTAAACGACAGCTATTCAAAAATATAACTTTTATGAAAATCGAACTTAAATTAAGGAACTCTATGTAGATTTTTAGGCAAAATATAAAACCACGAAAATTGGGGTCCCGTAAATTACACTGAAAACTATACTTAAATTTCATATTTACTGATTTAACCGAAGTTTTAGGGCCGCTGAATCCCAACCTATCCAATAATATTTTTTTAACGTTATGGAATTTAATTATCTACCACACAAAGCGAAACCACCGAAAATAGTAAATTGGGCATTTGCCAAACTTCTAGGGCTCCGATTTGAAAACTTTATGAAATGATATCAATGGCAATGAATTTACACTCGAACGAGATATCATTGACTTTTCTAGCCCTAACCGTTGAAGAGATATGCGCGACACGGCGGCATCGGCATCACTGTACGTGAGACTAATACACACAAATCAGCAATGGCTGTCGAACTCCAATTATTCGTTTTAGAATGCAATTCCGTACAAAAGAGAGAACTGATGTAATGAAAAAATGTAAATGTTATTAAAATTTTAAGAGTGTCGGACCCCTTGAATACTCCACTTAAAACGCAAACGAGTTTCGCTGATTTTTGATTGAAAATATCGTAGACGGAATTTGTGCAAATAAGCAAGATTTGTTAATCAGTCACTGCCTTCCCAATTAGCGCTTCCAACGGATTTCTACGTTGCACTTTTTTATTATCTTGGCGAGTATTTTTGACAAAGCAAACATCAGGAATATCCGATGGAATCTTAATTTGTTTATTTTCTTATGTATTTCTCAAATAATGTTCCACTATATTATAGATAAGTTTAATTTATTTCATCCTATCATGAAAGTAATTATAAAATTCTTACCAATTTTTTTTAATCTGAATGCTTGTTTGAGCAACGTTTCCGTGTTTGAATTGCTCGGAAGCAAACGGCGTTAAGGCAGAGACGAAGGAAATTGTTCCTATGTGGCAGGACAAATGTATTTTGTAAAACTAGGTTATCACCAATTGTTTAACTGTCAAAAAATATTTAATTCAATACACAATTCTATAAATTACGGGCTAAACGAGCCAAATCGCTAACAAAGACCTCATCAGGCTATTTGAGTAGGACTCGCTTAGCTTATTCTTTGGTTTTTAAAAAAACGTTCACCACTTTGTTGTTGGTATTTTTTAAAACTTCACGCGTAAGATCAATTGGTTGAGTATATCTATAGCGGCTTACGAGAGCAGGGGGGGGGGGGATTGGCAACGATTTTGACTGCTTGGAAATTTTTAGTCGCAGCCACCAAAATATTAGTCTCGCAGCCGCCGCCCCCATACCAAGTGCTATTAATGAGAATGCAACTACAATTTGTGCGATATGAAAATGCAGCGTACTAAATACACCATAATTATTTTATTTAAATATTAATGTGTATTTTACAAAAAAACACACAAACATGAAAGTCTTACCTAACTGTGATCTTCTTATATATTCGAGAATATCAGTAAATGAGATATTTTCCATTTTTTTAGACTGACCTAGCATTAAACTTAGTACACACTTACGTAAAACGGTGACGGAAAATATTAAAAGTGAACAGAAACGTAAAATAATTAACGTAAGTGTGTTCTAGGCTTTAAAAAATATTCGCTGAAGAGAAATATTTCTGTAACGAAAAATCCCTGTATTAAAATTTTGGTCACGATGCACAGAATCTTTTCCGTTACGAAAAATCCATATGCGGAATATCATTTGTAACGAAAATTCCATGTACGGAATATTTTTCGTAACCTAACTTCCATGTACGGAATATTTTTGGAACGGAGTTTCCGTATACTGAATATAAACATATCTTTCTTAACTTAATTTCCGTATCGAAATTTTCGTTTCGAAACATTCGTCTACGGAATATTTTTTTTTTTCAAAATTTATTTCAATAATTAACCAACATTGTATAAGTATATACAAAATTTACATAAATACCTAAAGTTTGACATATTAACTTATTTCCTAATGAATGCTATGAGGGACATACAATTTGGGATAAGGGAACTGATGTAGGGAAGGAAGCTTCCGAGGGTTTGTGGCACCCGGTTCAAAATAATGGTATGGCGCCGCAATGTATGTCATAAACAAAGTAATGAAAGCCACTAGCTTCACGTGTGGACATTTTGTACTAAAATGAGGCGGTTTATAAAAAAGTATTTTGTTTTTTATAAAAAGGACTATTACCGACACCAAAAGTCACACAACACCCATAAGTTAAAGCTTTGATCATGCATTTTTTTCTTACATACTTTCTTCTTCAAAGATAAAGCAGTAAAACCATAAGTTTATGAATTACTAGCTCCCTAGGGAGATAGTAAGTAATTAACTTATGGAAAAACTCTGCAACCCGGAACTTAAATACTCTTTCTGATTTTTTTTTCTATTGGTCATGGCAAAGGAGTCAGTTCTAAATGGTTAATTATATAAAAATTCGTTTATGGCTTAACATACGAGAATGCGGCATACGCTACTGTCAATGGTGTATTAGATACTTTTATCCAGTTTTTAGCCTCTTTTTAAATGACAACTGATTGTTAGTATTCTAAAGGCTCAACTCAATTGAGGCGGAAGTTTCAACTTCAAGTTCAAACGAGAAAACCAAATGGAAATTGTAAATTTTTTACTTCAAATCAAAAACCCAAAGAAAATATACGCCTCCCCCCCTATAAATTTAAAAACTTTTTGTCCGATTGAGATGCACTAAAAGACGTGTTCAATAAGTTTTGGTAAAATAAGATTTAAGCTGACGAACTGAAATTTCCACACCGACACCTAATTTTAAAAACTCCCGGAATATGTTACTTCAAGTTGGGTAATACTAGTTCCGGGCTTCGCCATTTCGAAATGTTTTGGCCCCCACTGTAAAGAAAGGATGAAATATCCCAATTTCATAATTTAGGGTATTATATGTTACTTATACTGACACTGTTCCTAAATTTACCGTTTGTTATATTTAACCAAAACTAAACTGAAAAGTTTGTGCTTACATGGTTAGTAATTACATGTAGTAATGAAATAAATACTAACTTTCAACATTACTTTGTTAAAAAAAAACGAAAAGTATTTAAAAAAAATCACAGTTATAAAAATATTTTTAAATTCGGTTGCTCCATTATGAGTTTTATTATTATGGTTACGAACTATTAAAAGTATAAAGTAACAGTAACCGACACCTTCTAGAACTTTAAAATTTTTCAGTTCAATTCTTGTTAAATGTTTCTACAAACGTAAGAGACTACTTCTGCAAATGTCTGTTAAGCAACTAGAAACCTCAATCTAGAAACCTCAATCTTGGCTAGTGCTTCTAACTGTTATCTGAATAAGGCAATCTCTTACTATTTTCTCATATCGGATATATTCTTAAACAGTTAAGCATATAAATTTGCTAATCTGCTCGAAGTTTTATCCGATGGGGTGGTAACTGATTTGTTTATCCGAATTTTCAACTGATCAGCAGATAAAAATTCGTATATTCCTACCAGATATTCGTTTTATAATTTTAATTGGACTACAGTGATTAAATCTTACGATTTTGCTTGCTACAAGTTTGTTTTTTATTTCTAGTTATTAGATATGTCGGTTTTTTAATTAATTGCTGTTCTATCTTGCTAAAATTTCGTTATTAATCCGCAAATGTAGGCTTTATCCCTAACAGCCTTTCCCTTTACTTCAGAGAGTTATCTCGTTGTTTTGGGCCAACGCTGCTGGGGAAGGTAGGGATGACTCATTTTCGCTCGCGTCGTCCACCTTCGGAATTATCTTAGTTCTAGGCGGTACTATCTATTAGAGGCTTATGCTAAGTCTAATAGGATGAATATCTGATGTAACTAACATATAATACCTCGCGTACAAAGCAGGAGCGGCGATTGGGGCCTCAGGTAGGCTTAA
The DNA here is from genome assembly GCF_980474605.1 of Leiobunum rupestre. NCBI lineage: Eukaryota > Metazoa > Arthropoda > Arachnida > Opiliones > Sclerosomatidae > Leiobunum > Leiobunum rupestre. The sequence continues at coordinate 793,664 of NC_143393.1, read as the reverse complement.
AAAGCTATAAATTACGGGAAATGGTAGAAAAGTCCATCAAAGAAAGATAATTTTCTGCCCTCTTTCGTGATTTTTCTTATTCCATTGTACCCACGTAATAAGCTATAGTCAACATTAATTTTTTCACGTGGGGCCTCACAAATCTAGTAAACGAACTCATTTCAAGTCGATTTTTAAGGCCTCAATTAAATATAAAAGACTATTTTCGGTTTAAACATAAAATTTGCCAATTGAATATTTTAAGTCAATTAATAGGGGGGCCCAACAATGGAGAAAAATAGGGATTACAACTCGGTTTACAATTAAGGAACATTATTAGCCTACACCTAAATATCTCTTGGTGTCGCCACTGGTTCGAAGAATTCTGGACGGGACCCAGCTGGGCTATATGAACCACGTATTATAAGGACGTCCCCGGGCTTTTATGTTTGCTGGGGAGTTGTATTACCTGATTTAATGAAATAAATTCGCGACTAATATATTTTATGCCTTTTATTTAGTACATAAAAAAAGAGTAGTACATAAATTCGGCATTTCGATTGTCCATTCTCTGCCTAGATTTTAAACTTGAACCGCATTATTTTAACCGTGAAAATAACGTTTTTCTTTATGAGCGCCCTAATTTTTTAAATTATTACATTTAAGGCGAGCGAACAATAACACATTTGTTAAGTAGAACGATAATTGAAAAATTCGGAAAAATCAAAATAATAATTCAGGAGCAAGATGAACAATAACATATTTAAAGGAACAAGATGTCATCGACCTGTGAGTACACACAATTCTCAAGATGTTCTAATTTTGGTGGTGAGTTAAAGTAAAATTTGTTAAAAATATCAATTACCGTGTACACTGTCCGAAAAGTTTTTTCATCTTTTAAATTTAAATTTAAATGGCGAATATTTATTGCTAGAAAAGATGTTTTTAGCTTGCTGAAAAGAACAGAAAAACCCTAAAGTACACTTACAAGCGTAGGTTTTGACCTACTTTCAGCACCTTAACCAGGATTTGATTTCCGGGTGGGCACGCAATGGAAACAAATAAAAAAAAATAAAAAATTGTACCTACAACCATACGGTCCAGGGTGGGCACGGCCCGACCGCCCCCCCCCTGGTTACGGCCCTGCTACTTTCGTCAACAAATTCGAAAATGTGAAATTGTTAATTTTTTAAAATATGTGAACATAAATTATAAGGACATTTTTTTCATGGGTAGCATTTTTCCACTGCTGCAGAAGATCATGAAAAATATTTTTTTGGAATTTCATCCCATGTTTGTTAAATATTAGAGTGCATCACAGCTAGAATAGTTCTTCATTTAGTTAGTGGAATTCGAACTCTCTAGCCATAGGATGATGCAAAGTGGACTTGGAAATACTTGAATGTAATTCGCATTATTGCTAAGTTTTCTTCGGCGGACATTCCTCATGGTAAAACACCTACATCTCTGTGCTTGTTTTAATCCTGTCACCTTTGTTATTCAAGATCATAACATAAGGATTAGGTCATCATGAATTTCTATAATTTTATTTATCAATTGATTACTGGGAGCTATGATCTACTACTGAAAAAATTTAACAAGAAAAAATGCACATTTTGTTTAATACAATTTATTTATAAATTTAAGCCTGAAGCATGAATACAAGGAAACTTAAAAAGGTGAAAAAAAGACATTTAAAGTTAAATTACATGCTAAAACTTGTACGAATAGGTCTTTGAGAAACCCTACATGACGTTTAAAGTTAAAAATTAAAACGTGAAACTTTGACTAATTGATATTTGGTCTATTGCTCAAGTTTGCATTTTTACTTTACACTGTTAATTTCTTTTAGGGCTTAGCTTTTCCCCCTTTAAGATGAGTTTATTTACCCTTTCTATTATTTATTTGGCAAGACTGCTTATGAAGCCAACAAGGCTTTTGTACAAGCATAGTTATAAAAGGAATTAAATATATATAAAAATTAACAGATAAAAACAAGACAAAATACTATTACAAGACTACTATAATACTACTATAGAAAACACAATCATTGGCACATTTTAAGTGTTGAGAAAGCGATACACGGATGTCAGAAGGGAGAGAGTTCCAATCATTAACAGCACTATTGGCGTGGCACGTTGTTTGTTCATCTTGTAACAATTTGGATCAATCAAATCATATCCTATTAAGGATGTAACACGATTAGGTTAACTGTTACAAAAATTAGTGTTTGGGTAAAAATCATGAATTGAATTTATATCTAAGAAAGATATAATATTGAATATTTGAAATTAGAGAAGAATATGAAAATACACTCAGTGATAAATTAAACACTTAGACTGCCCCTTTCCTTCCATCTCTAGTTGGAAAAATAATCAAAAAAGGAAAGAACTTCTCGCTCACAATAACTAACAGAATATTAAGAATCTCTGATAATATAACTCTGTTTTGAAAATAGCAATGGAAAAAGAAATTAAAGAATGTATTAGCAAAAGGGCCCTACAAAAAAGGATAAAAACAAGATTAGAAAATGAAAAAAATTGTAAGTAATATTTTAGTTCAACAATACAAAGAAAGAGTTTTAACCCAGAGAGTATAATTAGTCCTCTAGATAGGTCCCCAAGGGAAAAGTGTTGAAAATTGAGGCCACATGGTGATAAAGAAAACTAACACATCTAAATATCTTGTTGTCTGGCTCGAAGTGACCTTGAACTGGGATGTACAATAGGTTTAAAAAAAAGCTTATAGCAGACTTTGGTTACTGAGAATACATTTGGCTATTGATTCTTTGAGATTAATTTTTATTACTCTTATTAAACCAATATAAGATAAAGCCCCGAATGTTGCAACCAAAGCTATTGCGAAATTGCCAAAATACTCCTCGTTAAAGAGGCAAAACAAATTGCTAGGTTAAAATCTGTACAGCTTAGTTCTTATCAGAACCGCTAGTTTTTTTTGTATAAAATCAAAATTAACATGCCACACTATGTTTACCAACAGCTCTCTCCTCGTGTGGGAGGTGTTGTTTCTTGCCCCTGGCCTTAAATCATTAGATTCCATAAATATGCTCATTGTATGAAATTTATTTCTTAGAAATTTGTTAGTCTTGAGAGGAGATCTAACAAGTAGTAGAGCCCCCACTTTTGATTCAATGATATACCTTTGCAGGCTGTTGAGAAATAGAAATGAGCTATATAATAGCAACTGATAATAGTGCGTGGCGTTATGTTTCTCATGTGCACGTAAGTGAAAGAGTATGGTGGGTGGTACCCAAATTTTTAGAAAAATGAGGATAATCCGAATATCGATGGTACAACTTTAGGGGGTGCGGCTGGGGGGCGGTAGCCCACCCAATATCTTTTAAGGGATTAATAATTAGTAATTAATTAACTAATTTATTAATTATTATTTAAATGATTTACAACTTACATATATACCCTAATTACCACCCTGGTTAAGCAAAACCTAATATATGTTAGCTATTTTAGATAGGGGGTGCAATATACTCCGCCCCCTTCGCACATTTGAAGTTAATTCAGTTGTTGAAATAAACCACGTGATGTAGGGTATCAAATTAAAGCTTATAACCTCGTGACTAACACTATGTAAACTATAGTAACACTGGGTGTATTTATGCAAAGTATTAAAGATAAGGGGCGCGTCAAACCATAACCCCAGATACTTTGATGTCGCCGTTTGGAATATAACCGCACGGTGTAGGGTATCAAATGAAAGCTTATTACGTCAAAAATTATAATATATAATAATTTTTCAGGTTATAAAAGGGTTTTCTATTACTGAAAGATAAATATTTATTACGCTATTTTAATACAACAATAATGGTTAAATATATTTGATATCACATTTTTAAAGAAATGCACATTTTTAAAAGGGAATACACCTTTTAAAAAGAAAGTTCCGTTTCACTGTCATCATCTTCACTAGAACCTTCAAGGTCTTCGACATTTTCATTTTCTATGTACGAATTGTCACAGTTTTCTGGGTCACCCCCACACGCGCACATTTCAGTACATTTAATTCGAGGAGCGTGAGAAGCACATTTACAGGGGGTTTGCAACGGCCACGTCCACAATTGCACTTAATAAAATCCAAAACGTCCTCTGGAGCGCAAGGAAGGTCGCACAAAACTGGTTGATTAGTACCATCTTGAACGAACCACCCGTAATTATCTGGTGGTGGTAATCGGGGATGTTGTGTTATATCTCTTGCCCATTTCATGCTTTGATAATGCGCCCTACGTATCGCAGGTCTCAATACTGCGGATATAGGTGGTAGCATTTCTCCTTGCAAACCTTTTTTTGAAAAAAGCCAACAATGAAGCTCGCCCAGTGTTGTTTTCGATACATTCTTCGTTGGTTTTAGATATACGAAGTAAACTAACTTCTCCAATAAACTGAATATTCCTTCTGTAATGTTTTCGCCTTCTCCAAGTGACGCTTACGCGTGCAGAATGTCCTCATCCGCGTCTAAAAATGCTTTCCAAAATGACGTCTTAGTTTTTCCCGCGAACCAGCCAGTCACATCAGAACCAGATACGGCGTGAAGAGTCGGGAAATGAGCCTCAATTGATCTCCTTAGATGTTTTCCTCCCAGAATACGATTGACAGTGTGTGATCCATATAGCCTAGATTCTACCCATAGCTCTGGAATACCAGAAAGTTCGAGGAATTTTCCAATAGCCCTTAATTCCGCCATTTCGATGTGAAGTTCTTTCGTGTTAAGGTTTAGCGTGGTAGATCGATAGCGTTGCAGGACGTTAATCAAATAGTCTCAAGTTCAACCCCCAATCCTTTCGATCTAGCACGCTAAATTTTTTTTATTAATATAAAACGGGATGTCGCCCAACTAAACTGTCATTATAAAGATGTCAAGTTTCGTAGTATTTCTACCTTCGAACGCATCACCCGATATTTACCCGGAAAATACGCCTTCTACCTTTCAAGTACTGTTATCAAAACCTTTAAATTTTAACAATGAAAAATGGTCTTGCGCATAAGCAGAAAAAAATCTTCCTGAAACGTATTCGAATATAACAAATGAGTATTCGCATTTCCAAGTAGGGCACGTGTCAGATGTTATTTCACCCGAAGAAAATCAATGGGATTATATTAAAATTGAAATTCCACCAAAGCGTTACGAGGGTGATCTAGATCGAAATAAGAATACTATTCCAACATCTCTTCAAAATAATATACTCAACGAGTTTGCTAAAACTATTGAGGCCAATTGAACACTTAAAGGAAAAATTAAAATAAATACGGTAAAAGTAGATAAAAACGAAGATAGTTCAAAATTAAAAATACACTTACAAAAAGATGTGCAAGTAAGAATACCTGAAGCATCGCCCCTAGCGTCTGTTCTGGAATTTCGAGAAAATGATTTTGTCGACAGTGATTATCTTTCTAATTATCCACTCTCAAATCACGCCAAAACTATTTCTTTAACTTACGCAACAAATTTTATCGAAGTACGAATAAAAAAAGCGTTAATTGTGAATAAATATCAACAAAAATATTTACCACGACAAATTCCCGTGGAAGAAATACAATCACAACCAGGAGGAAAAAAACAGAAAATTAACAAGAAACCGAAACTAAATCTAGAAGTAAAACAAGAAACAAAACCAAAACTTGAACCAAAACCAAATTTAGAAGAAAAGCCAAATCTGAAACCAGAAGAAAATCTAAACAACATTTTACCAACAGAACCTTTAATTCCAAATATTTATGGAGACGTCAACCAACCAAAAGTTTTAAATCCTTCCGAAGAAAATAATTTACCAAGTTCTCTTCCAATAGCAGTTAATCTACCATCTCAGCCTGTTATTAAACAAATGCAATGGAATAATTACGCAATTGTTTTTGAGGCGGGCAGATATGAGGGAGAAAGACAATATAATAATGAAATTCAACCGTTCACATTACACTTAATTATAAGCGATTTATTAGAACGATGTAAACCGAGACAGTTTGATGGATTAAAAACCGCGATATCGTCCGATGATGAAGATAATTTATATTTTAATTAAGAAATACCGGTAGGGATGGAAATTAAATTTCAAAATCCATTAGCAGATATTTTTAAAATTCCACCAGACACTTATTTTACGGGTATTCAAAAATTTGGCCCGTTAAATAATTTAAATAATATTACTTTTAATTCGCACAACAATTTTATCGACATACGTATTGAGACTACAAAAATACCGCAATTTGAGTAGGAAGATTGCGCTTTCTACTCTATATCAATTATCCAACCTTTTTTATTTGAAGGTCAGAGAGATGATTTTGGAAATATTATCCCATTATCTTTGCATAGGCAATTAAAAAACGAAATTCAACAGGCGACAAACTCCCCCCCTTTAAATCGGTTCGAAATCCATTACGTAATCGAAGAAATAAATCGAGGTCATTACTTAAGAATTTCATTCCCTCGAGACCTACAGGCGGTCTTCACCGGGAGCTTAGCAAATATTTTTAATATAAACGCGCCAAAATTTCAAGATGGTGTAATTAGCAGTCAAAATCCTTTAAAAGTGTATATGGAAAAATTTATGTCAGATGAGGAATCGGTTATAGATTTTAGATATAATAAAAATATTCCAATTGAACCGCCTAACTGGGAAAATGACAGTTATACGTTTGAACGTAATTATTACGAGGCTAATAAGGATTCTAGCGGGAATTTTAAACCGTTATCTCTTCATTTCAAAATTGTAAATGAACTTCAAAAATATTTTGATTCGCATGTTTCTCTTAAAGCTGGATTTTTTATTTTCAAAGAAAATGAAAAATATTATTTTCAAATTGAGTTAATGAGTGGGTTGGAAATTAAAATATTTGGACCTCTAACAGACCTCTTACAAATTGAGTACAAAATAGATTATATCTCCTCAGTTTATAAAAGCAAAGCATTAGACCCACTTCAAATTAGATTAGAATTAGATAATACGGTTAATTCTATAATTTTTCGAAACAGAGTTGAGAATAGTCGACGACAAAAACGCGATATTGATTTCCACAATTACGAACAAGGTAAAAATAATAAACTAAATGTTGTAGACAAATTCCATTGTCGAATTCCAAGTGGCGTTTACCACACTATTGAAGATGTTTTAATTGCGATGAAACATTCATTACCACAACAGAGCTGGGCTAAATTCGAGTTTAATTTTAATTCAGATTCGACAGTTTCAGTTAAAGGTTTGGGTGGAAACAGTTTTTTAACCTTTCCAATAGATAACCCCAAACTCGGACAAATGTTAGGTTTTTCCAACAATCAAATTGAAAGACCTCTTTTTAACGAAATAGGTATGTACCCCGCAGATCTCAACCACGGAATATCCGGAATTTATGTCTATACAAATATTATACAACCTGTAATTACAGGTCACACTAATACGCCCCTGCTGAGAATTATCAAATTAAACGAAAATAAATATTGAGCACAAGTTGAAAGATTTATTTTTTAGACTATTTTCCAGTTCTCTACGATCAAATACAGATTATAGAAATTTCTTTAAGGTCGGATAACCGTGAACTCCTGCCATATAAGACAGGAAAGACTATTGTTAAATTAATATTCAAAAGACTGGATTCTTAGTCTAAAGCACACTTAAAACAAGCTCATCATGGAAAGATATTATAATCATTATGTACAAACAGGACGTGGATATAACGTCTTTCGAGGAAGCAAATATCAAGCTGGTCGTGGAATTGGGTCAATTTTTAAAAGTTTAGCAAGATTCGTAACTCCTCTTTTTCGACCCGTAGCTAAATCACTCGGTATCCAAGGATTGGTTATGGGAAAATAAATAATGGACGATGTTGTTGCGGGTCAAAATTTTAAGGAGTCGTTAAAAAAATAGAAAAATTGCCCGAACAAATCTTTTAAATAGTCTCGGTGATACCATATGAAATACACAGAAAGGCTCTGGAGTTCGGAGAGGACACAAGCGCAAAGCAAAATTACGCAATAATCAAAGAAAACGCAAGAGAACAAAAACCGATTTACTTGACTAAACACTATGCCTCAATTTGAATCTATGTCTTCGGAGTTGGAGCTTTTTAACGAACCCCTGATTAATGGAAATATTGAGGGAAATAAATTTGTAGATTATTTCCCTATAGCTCCCTTATCTAATGCTACACAGATTGATTTTTCTATCCCCGGGGAGATTATTATATTGACATGTCGAACTTGATGCTTAAAATTCGAATTCGTGTTAAAAAAGAACAAAACGGAATTTTAATAGATATACCTGCAGCCGAAAAAAAGTTTCCCTATAAAACCTTCCACTACATTCTATTTTTAGTCAAATAGACGTATTTATGAATGAAACTTTAGTACAGTCTAGCAACAACTGCTATCCGTTTTTAGCATATTTAGCAACAGTTTTAAATTTTGATAAGGGAGCCAAACAATCTTACAAAACCGCCGAGGGCTATTACGAAGACGGATTTTGCGACCCAGCGTTAGCGTTTGATGATGTTAATAAAGATAAACAAAAGAATGGAATTTTAAAAAGAAGTAAAAATATTGCAGGATCGAAACTTTGTGAATATATGGGTAGACCTCATGTAGATTCTTGTAAAATAGACAAATTTCTTTTAAACAAAGTGAATTTAAGAATTCGACTCTTGAAAAATTCCAATGAATTTATAATTATTTCCCAAGAAGATGTTAATCATAAATATAAACTATGTATCGAAGACACGGCTAAGCATATTCTCGTAAATCCAGATCCCCAGCTGGCACATAACGTGATACTTCATAAACAAAGAGCTTTGTACGATTTAACACAAACAGTCCTTAAAACTCTGACAATCTCAGCGGGCGCGAGCGATTTCGTGAAGTCGAATATTTTTTTAGGTAAAATTCCCAATCGCGTAATAATCGGAATGATAAACAATTCTGCTTACAATGGCGCCAGTCGAGAAAACCCCTTTCAATTTAACCATAATAATCTCTCGTTCTTACAACTTTCTTTGGATGACCAAAATATACCAGAAACTGCTCTAACTCCAAATTTTGGTAAAGGCCTTTACACTAGGTCGTATTATTCACTATTCTCGGCATTGTGTTTAATTGGAAATAACTCTGGTAATTGTATTGATTACGAAAATTATAAAAACGGTAATACATTATTCGCGTTTGATTTAACTTACGACTCCTTGGCAAATTCTAACAATCTCTCAATTCAACGAAATGGTAGTTTTCGAATGGTAATGAAGTTTTCTTCCCCCTTAACTAATATTCAAAATATAATTATTATTGGAGAATACGAAAACCGATTTGTCATTAACCAAGAGCGTCAAGATACGTATATTACGGAATAAAAACAATCAACGAGGGCAAAGATTGGTTAGTTGCTTCGTGAAAACGTAGTGGTAAAGATGTATCGAACTCACAGTCTCTCACCTAAACAAGAAGTATCGGTGATAGGTTATGTAAACCCATCCATCAAAATTTACCGACTAGACACTTGCGCCGAATTTGAACTGAATTTGGAAGCCTGGCAATTCCTATTCACATTCGAAAAGGAAATAACTGATTTTTTTTAAGACCAAGTTGCTAGTTTTCATACCTGGCTTTCTCTTGAAAGTTCAAAGATAAAAATCGACTGTTTAAAGGGACAAAAGGAAAAAACTCGTGGATGTACGAGCTTGCGCAAGAGGAAAAAACCATTTGTTTCATCTTTTTTATTCAACAAATTATGGATTTACTCTCAACCAAGCAGGGTGGAAAAGATTGAAGCATTGTAAACATACAATTGATCAGGAGATTAATTTAATTTTGTCGGCAAAAAATATTATGCGTGACATAATTGTACACGAGCTCACGGATAAAATGTTTGAAATTACCGAGAATTGTGAGAATCCACATCGTAAATCTTCGATTACTCACGATGTCTCTTGTAAACTAGGATTTAGCACAAATTTTGAAGACCGAGTTGAAAATATGATATTATTAGCCATTCCACAATTAAATTTTGATCATATTGTTGTTAGATTCCAAAAGGAATTTGGTCTTGACCCCTTAATAGTAGAAAGTCAATTATATTTTGATATTGTTCAAAATGTTTCAAACTTAAAATGTGATTTAATTTATTAAAATAAAAACTTTTACTATAATCTGTTTTTATTATTACTATACATACATTTAAAGATGGTGGTGTCAAAAACCGACAAACAATTAAGTAAAGTTTATTACGATGTTGAAAACCCATACAGCTATTCTAACAGTGTTTCTTTAAAAAAAACTTTTCCCAAAATTTCGGAAAAAGAAATTAAAAATTTTCTCAACAAACAACCAACTTACACACAACACAGATCTAGGAGGTTAAATTTTAAACGTAACCAATTATATATAACAACTATTGACGATACATTTATGGCTGATTTATTAGACTTACCTCTTTTACAAGGTTTTAATAATAATTACCGCTTTACGATCTTAGTTCAGGACATGTTAAGTAAATTCATTTTTATTCATTCAATAAAAAATAAAACCTCGAGCGAGATTGTGAAGGCTTTTAGAGAGATTTTCAAAAAACGAGTACCTGTTAATTTATGTACCGACGCAGGGTCAGAATTTAGAAACGCCCCATTTCATGCTCTTTTAAAAAAATATAACATTCACCATTATCTCACGTATACCGAGAAAAAGGCCTCTATGATTGAGAGACTTGTTCGTACGGTAAAATCTAAAATTTTTAATATAATTACCAAGACCGGCGATTTACATTATCTTAATAATCTACCATTAATTGCAAAATCTTATAACGCTCGAAAACATTCTACAACAGGAATCACCCCTAAAGATGTCAATAAAAACAATGAATCAGCAATTTGGAAAAAAAAATATGGCAACCTTAGCATGATTGGAAAACCAACTTTAAAAATTGGGGATAAAGTTCGATTAGCCGTTGCAAAATCAACATTTGATAAAGCATACAGAGGAACGTTTACAGCCGAAATATTTGAAATTCATAGAGTAATTACGAGAGATCCCTGTATGTATATTGTGAAAGATTTGACCGGCAATATAATTAAAGGGGGGTTTTACGCTCAAGAAATGGTTAAAATTCAAGTGTAGAGCGCTACAGTCTTTATTCAACATTTTGTTAACCATGGGTGAAGTACACGTTCTTCTGGGTCTCGCGATCGTAATATTTGGTGTTAGTGCCACAATAGTGTCATCCGCGATGAAATTAAAAAAACGAAGTCCCGAATATAGCCTAGACATTGGAGTTGTGACAAAGCATACGACCTAGGAAAAGACACGTACCTCGTAAAATGTAACGAGACTTTCGACGTGCGACATTTTAAGAAAGAAGACGGAAGTTTGAAGCCATCTATTAGGGGAATCAACTTAACAAAAGATCAATATGAAAAAATTAAGCATTTTGACGGTGACGTGAAAGATGAATACTAATCAAATACAATCTATACCTAAGTGTGACCCACGCTCGAGAGATAAATTTATCGGAGTGTTTCCAGCTAATAGATTACCCAAACCTCCAATTAAAAAAAAATCATATTGTTTCGTAGTTAATACCGACCCTGATACGCTTCCAGGGTCTCATTGGACGGCTGTTTACAAATCGGGCGACACTCTGGACTTTTTTTGTTCTCTAGGAAGATCACATCATGACTATGGATTTTTGCTAGAACGATATGGCAAGCGTATTCGATACAACACTCATAAATTTCAATCAGATAAAAGCCAAATCTGTGGACCACATGTGATTTATTTTCTAACCTCGAGATGTATGGGGATTTCTTACAGTAAAATAATTAAAGAACTGTATAATTTCAATTGAAAAAGAAATGATAGTTCAGCGTTGTTGAATATACAGGGTCTTTTTTTTGCTCGGAAAAGTGTTTTTTTTTTCAAAAACTATTTATAGTACCGATTTCAAATTTGGAAGGTCAATTCTCTATACCGGGGGACATCAGTTTGAGAAATTTGAGCTTTTTCGGTAATGTTTTTCACCAATTTTGAAAAATTATTTTTCGACCACTAGGTGCGAGATAAAAAATTTCTATTATAAAGTTGTAGGCCGTCATCGAAAACTCTTAAAAATTGTTCACTCGACGAAAAACAATTTATTTATCAGTGAAAATTCGAGCTTGAAAAATTTACAAGTTGGTGAAGCCAAATTACGATTGTTTGAAACGATAATTGAAACCGAATTACCTAATCCAGTTGAAACTTTGGTTAAAAAAACGACCGGATTTAAAAAACACGAGGCTATAGGTCAATCCTAAACATGCATTGGGTATTTAAAGGAAAACTTTGGGAGATTATTATCAGTGTTTGATAATATTTCGAACAATGCCTCGTTATTCAGTAGCTGAGCGTACCGAGATAGTTGCCATTTACTATGGAGAAGCAGCGCAAAACCTTAGAAGAGTGACTGAAATCTTCGCAGAAAGACATCCAAATGGAGCACCATCTGTAAATACAGTAAGACGAGCAATTCACGATTTCAATCAATTTGGTAACTTGCAACCTAGGTTTCGCGGATTGGGTCAACCGGATTTAGACTTCGAGAACAATGTACTCGCGTACTTTGTGGCATATCCTCGTCACAGTTGCAGTTGGGTTGTTCTGCAAATCGTGTGTGGAAAATTCTTCGTAAGAATCGCTATCACCCATACAGAGCTACGCTCCACCAAGGACTAATTGACGGAGACCATCAAAGACGTTATGAATTTAGCAACTGGTTACTAAATGCTGTCCAAGAAGATAGACAATTTTTGCGCCATGTTTTTTTCTCCGACGAAGCGTCATTTTCTAGAGATGGGCCCTTTAATCATCAAAACAGCCATCTTTGGTCTGACATCAACCCACATTGGGGTTTTGAATATCATCACCAGGTTCAATTTGAACGGGTCAATGTTTGGGTTGGACTTGTTGGAAACCGTTTGATTGGTCCCTTTTTCCTGCCGACGAACCTCAACGGCCTAAAGTATTTACATTTTCTACAGAACGAACTGAGTGACGCGCACAAACCTGTGTTGCAGCCAATGGTGATATTATTGAAAATGTTTTGTAAAAATTTATGTGAATAAAATATCTGCATTTAAAAACCAAACGTGTACATTTTTTCAAGTGTGAAAACTCTTCTACGTTTGTATTAGACTTGTTCCCTTTTCAATTATCGTTTCAAACAATCGTAATTTGGCTTCACCAACTTGTAAATTTTTCAAGCTCGAATTTTCACTGATAAATAAGTTGTTTTTCGTCGAGTGAACAATTTTTAAGGGTTTTCGATGACGGCCTACAACTTTATAATAGAAATTTTTTATCTCGCACCTAGTGGTCGAAAAATAATTTTCAAAATTGGTGAAAAACATTACCGAAAACGCTCAAATTTCTCAAACTGATGTCCCCCGGTATAGAGAATTGACCTTCCAAATTTGAAATCGGTACTATAAATAGTTTTTGAAAAAAAAAACACTTTTCCGAGCAAAAAAAAGACCCTGTATGTATTCATTTGATGAAAGAGTGGAAGCGAAATAAATCGATTTGTTTAGAATAAAAAAAATGTTTATTTATTTCACACATAATTATTGTTACACATTTTTATTATTCTTGCCAGCGCGGAGGAGGCCTGGTTTGTCGTTTTGGCCTGGGAGATTTTTTAGGCGATGGTGATTTTAATTTTTTTTGCGGTGATATTGGAACTCCACCAACAGCACCCTCCTCCAAAGATAGCTCTCGATCCCAATCATCTTCTTTGCTTAAACGACTTCCAATATCGGTATTTTCTAAGTATTCTTCAAATATTTCATTTTCTTGATTTAATCGTTTTTGCATCTTATTATCAATAGTTGTCTTTTGTTGCTTAACAATCGGCGTAGATGATTTCCTTTCCCAAGAATCTACAGTCTTTAAGAGACTCGGGAATTTGGCCTCTTTCCTAGTCTGCTCGTTTTCTCTCTCGCTGAGATAGTCTTTTATTTTGCGTGTCATAGTATTTAGACGCAGCTCTCCCTCGGGCGTCTTGAAGGGTGAATAAATTTTCGAGGCGAACGGGGAATTTAATGGTGCAACAAGTACGGGTGCTTGAAAGTTGGTAATTTCGACTTTAGGTACGGGTATCGCCTTCCTCATTTCCCTGGCCTCGCTCATTATTTTTAAAAATTCGCGTAATTTGGAGCGACTGTTTAAATTAGAAGATAATATATTTTGCATCTCATTATCTAATAAGTTATAATATGATTCCTGGGGAGAAACAAGTTGCTTATTTTCTTGAGATATTTGTCCGACACTCGATGCGGGAACAAAAATCATTTTTTTCATTTTATCTTTTATTGAATAAATTGGCAATTAAAGGAACGATAGAGCCTAGTAGGGCCGGTATGAAGCACCCCGTACCTTTCTGAATTAATAAAGCACGCTTCCTTTTTTGTGAAATTTTCGGACTGGCCAAAAACCGTATTGATTTGTTATATTTAGATAATTGTTTTTTTTGGCTTTAGATAACACAATTCCACCCCCTTTCAAGTTTTTTCAAACGGTCTGTAAGGCTTTTAATTGCGTTAGAGAACTGTTAGCTAATAAATTTTTACGTATCCCTCCTTTAGATTTATACAATAAATTTAAATATGGATAGTGTGTTTTAAACCTGTCAGATGGATTTGCAATAGGACTCGTTTTTTAACGTACTGTCTTTTTTGGAGCCATTGTCTTTAATAAACTTAATAATAATATAGTAAATTATTTATTATTGGAAAAAACTACCATTTGTGGTCCCTTTTGATTAAATGTGTACGATCTTAATCGTAAGTTATCTGGAGTGGTGACAGATGTGTCTATAAATAGTGACTTGTAAGGCTCGCTAGTAGCCATATCGTAGGCCATTTTAATTATTTTTGTATTATTTGGAGATATTTGATTAGCTAAATATTGAATTTGACTTAAATCTCGAGGAGATTTAAACAGATTTAGATATGACATATTAAGAGAGATTAAACGAGATTGTTTCCCTCGAGGAAATAAAGTTTGTGAGATTAATATGACTGAAATTTCATAATGACTGTCGACGGTAACCAATTTAGCAATTTGGTCATTTTTGTAAAGCTCGTCCGCCAGATCATCAATAATAAGTAAGGAATTTCTATTTGATTCCCAAAACTCGCTGTCTATCGGAGGTAGTCCTTGAATAAACTCTATATCGGTTAAAAGTTGAGATAAAACCTGGTAACCTGATTGCCAAACCGAATAACAATAAATAATTTTAATAGGGGTTTATCGATTAATTCATTCCTCCATCTAATTAGTGAGTTCGTCCATGATGATTTGCCTGACATAGTAGGCCCTGACACCATCATTCGAAATGGTGAAAGAAGTTTTATATAAGACCCCAGCGAACACAAATCGTCCCTGGGACGTCCCAGCATGGTCCATAGAGCCCAGCATGGTCCCGTACAAAATTCGTCCTACGGGACGAATAACGGACGTCCCATTTAAGTCCTCGTAGAACCAATTTCGCGACATCCGATATTCAGCCCAATCGACGTCGCATGGATCTCCACTATTCGTCCGAAATGTTTCGTCCAACAATGCTATCTAGAGGTGCGTTTATCAGCAATTAATTTTAATTTTTTTCACCTGTATTTGCATTTGAGCTGATAATGATTAATGAACTACAAAATATTAATTTTATTATTATTTAAATTTACGAGTTTATTTAACGTTAATTAATGCAATTACGTGTTAAATCAAAACTACTTAATTATTTAATTAATTTTATCTGTTCTTAATTTTTATATTTTTTTATATTATTATTTTTTTAATTTTAATTTCCATTATTTTCATTTGATGCATTATTTCTACAATCACAGCCAATTACTGCGAAAAAGCTGATCTAAGATGTCCCACCTAAATACCTTTTAAAATATCTGGTAGCCCAGTTTGTAGTTTCTTTTGTACGACGCCATTACTCGATAGTTTGGAATCGGTCACCATAAAGTCCTCAATGCGTTCTACACAAACGTTAAAGATTATAACAAAGTAATCTCTAGTATTGCGGATAATATATCATAAGAGTAAGTATTTTATTAAAAAACTGTTTGATTTTTTTAATGATTTTAACTCGATTTTTTTAATGTGTCTTTTACAGAGGTAGGAAGAAAATATGTTTGATCAAAGTCTATTCATTTTGGACCTGTACATGTTTCAATTTAACTTTTTAAGTTTATTATTCATTACTCTCACTGAACGGTTCGCCTAAAGCTTTATTTCATTTTGTTATATTTTATATATTGGATTTGGAATTCCAAAAGTAAGATTTGCATTGAATTATCCGAATGTTAGGGAAGGTTCGCTGTTTTTAAAGTTCATTTTGGACCTGTACATGTTTCAATTTAACTTTTTAAGTTTATTATTCATTACTCTCACTGAGTGGTTCGCCTAAAGCTTTATTTCATTTTGTTATATTCTATATATTGAATTTGGAATTCCAAAAGTAAGATTTGCATTGAATTCTCCGAATGTTAGGGAAGGTTCGCTGTTTTTAAAGTTCATTTTGGACCTGTACATGTTTCAATTTAACTTTTTAAGTTTATTATTCATTACTCTCACTGAGTGGTTCACCTAAAGCTTTATTTCATTTTGTTATATTTTATATATTGGATTTGGAATTCCAAAAGTAAAATTTGCGTTGAATTCTCCGAATGTTAGGGAAGGTTCGCTGTTTTTAAAGTTCATTTTGGACCTCTACATGTTTCAATTTAACTTTTTAAGTTTATTATTCATTACTCTCACTGAGTGGTTCGCCTAAAGCTTTATTTTATTTTGTTATATTTTATATATTGGATTTCGAATTCCAAAAGTAAGATTTGCATTGAATTCTCCGAATGTTAGGCAAGGTTCCCTGTTTTTAAAGTTCATTTTGGACCTGTACATGTTTCAATTTAACTTTTTAAGTTTATTATTCATTACTCTCACTGAGTGGTTCGCCTAAAGCTTTATTTCATTTTGTTATATTTTATATATTGGATTTGGAATTCCAAAAGTAAGATTTGCGTTGAATTCTCCGAATGTTAGGGAAGGTTCGCTGTTTTTAAAGTTCATTTTGGACCTGTACATGTTTCAATTTAACTTTTTAAGTTTATTATTCATTACTCTCACTGAGTGGTTCACCTAAAGCTTTATTTCATTTTGTTATATTTTATATATTGGATTTGGAATTCCAAAAGTAAAATTTGCGTTGAATTCTCCGAATGTTAGGGAAGGTTCGCTGTTTTTAAAGTTCATTTTGGACCTGTACATGTTTCAATTTAACTTTTTAAGTTTATTATTCATTACTCTCACTGAACGGTTCGCCTTAAGCTTTATTTTATACTGTGATAATTTATATAGTTAAATTGTAATTCCAAAAGTAAGATTTGGATAGATATTAAAATTAAGCTTCGAGAAACAGTACATGAAAGAGTACATTTTTCATTCGATAGTCTTAATTTTTTTTAAGGAATATTATTAAATGGCTAAGTTTTATTTTGCTTCTGATTTAAAAATTAATTTTATGTTTTTTTACATTTGTATAAGGAAGGTTATTTAATTTTTTAATAGTTTAGTTCGAAATTTATTTTGTTATATAAAAATTAAATAACTATATAAGTTTTGTAATTTATATGTTAACTGCTAATACTTGCAGAGTTCGTGTTATTACAATCAAATTGTACACTTGTTGCTGGATTTTTTACATTATCTTGTATTTTAATGTTTTGAATAAAATTTTAATATCAAGTTTGGCTTTTTAAATTATTTGTTCAGAATACGATATCCAATGAACGTCCTAGTTTCATCCCTATTGACCCATGATTGAACCAAATTAAAGGCCTAAAGACATCTCTAAGTTTTATAGAAAGACATCCAGGGGACGACCGCCGTAATCGCCGTTGGACGTCCGAAAACTCGTCCCCGGGACGTACTACGGCTATAGACAAACCGGACATTTGGACGTCCTTTAACGTCCAACCGACGTCAACCCCGGATTTTGGGATGTCCTACGGACGAAGGCAAGATCCGAGTGTGACGGTCTATTGGATGTCCATAGGACGTGTTTGTGTTTGCTGGGACATTACTGTTTAAACAAAGACAATATACTACGTATTTTGTTAGTAAATTGTCGGTTTTATAGAATATATGTAAAAATCAACAAACACATTTTAAATTTAAAAAATTATTTTATTAAAGTGTAATATGTTTCTTATCAAAAATCATTCCTTCACCAATTATATAAACTTTCAAAATAACATACAAAAATAAAATTTTTGAATAAAAAATAAATCACAATAATTCCTTCACCAAAAAATTATACATTAATTCCCGTTTTTTAGTAAAAATTCAATTTTGAAAGTTAAAAGTTTAAATCTTAGGTTATTTAAAAATAAAGTATTTACTCGATTTTCGGAAGAGATTTCATTTACGATAACTATGTGGTTGAATGAAACCTGTTTTGCGGGTTTTTTGTTACATGATTTTTAGACTTATAATTAAAAGATGACAATTTTATTTTACAATTCACCATCTTCATATTCTAAATAGCCGTAGGGTACACTAGAGATATTCTGCTTTAACAGACGTTTACAAAATGTTTTTTTTTAAAGTTTTACTTAAGTTGCCAACACGTAAAAGCATTTTGTACGTTAAAAGGAATTTTCACCTTAAACTCGGTATTTGGTACAAAAATCATCTGTTTGAAAGCGTCGAAATGAATAATTTCGGAATTCTCCCTGGTAAGAGTTATCCCTTTTAGTTTTATAATTGTCTGATTATTTTCAAGTTGAAAGCTGTAACTTTTTGGCCCGGTTGATACGAATTTTGTTATATATGTATTCGGGGTCTCGCACGTAAGTTCACCTAAATTACCACCGATGGGGGGTAGCCATTCGTTTGGTAAATGAGTAAATTTAACTCCGTCTGTGTCAAAATAAATTACACGCTTTCCCAACTTATTAATTAATTTATGCAGATGAATACGCCCGTAACTAGTGACAAAGGCAGCAATTATTACATTACCTTTGGTAAATGTGGGTGCCAGCTCACTTTTTTTATAACCTACCATGGCAACGTCGTTGTTGATTAAATGCAAGTCTGTTAATTTATTCGTTGTGTCTGCTATAATCTCGGTTAATTGGGAGTAGCTATGTATAATTTTAGTTGATGATTTATCCATTCTTAAGGCCATTCTTCCATATAACGAATTCTGAGCTAATTTCGCGGAAGTTCTTAAGGATGGGTTATCAACAATTTCTTCGGGTTCTAATCTCACTCCATGCGCTTCGTATATCGCGTCTAAATACTCTTTTTGTTCTCGATATGTTTTAATATTAGGCGGAAATCCTGAATTTTTAACTTTTGCTCTAAAAAAATGTCAATATATGGTTTGAAGAAATTGGTTGTAATATTATAGTGATACACCTCGTAATTTCTAACAGCTGGTATTTACATTCTTTTATTGAGTAGTAGATTTCCAACGAAGGTAAACCACCGTTATAGCTCGTTCGTCAATACTTTGAGTACATTTTTCATCATTATTTATCACACAACTCCCGCATAAAGGATAATAAAGTTTTTTATTAAAACGGTAGGGAAGAACGGGTAAGTAGAGTTCTCTGGGGGAAGGATTCGACAACTAATTATTCCAAAATAGGCGTCAGGTGCATAATCAAAGCTGTGTGTGATAACTTTAACACTTTTACAACCATATTCCTTTTTTGTAAGCAATACGCATACAGACTACAAAAATCAAAATATCGGATTTGTTCTCCAATTGATGTGTCTATTTCATGGTACAGTTTAATTGTTTCTACACGTCCTCCAACTAAAGAATCTCTAGGGTTAATTTTAGGAATAATTTTAATTGTATTAAAAAAACTTAAGCTTCGACATTTTTTCTCAACAAGTCTAATATCTCACATTCAAAAATTTGAATATATGTGTGGTTTGGTAAATTTTGTTCTATAAATTCTTTTCGGTGTAATTCTCTTTCTCTAATTTCTTTAAATGTTTTTCCGATAATTGGATTAAAGCTCGAGCCAGAAAAATGTTTTGGACAACCGTGCCAGAAATCACCCATTACATCAACTACTATGGGTGGATTTTCACAGTAACCATCTACGAAATACGGACCTACAGCCTGTTTGCAAAATTAATTTATTTTCCTTCTCATACCAAGATAAATATTTTAATGCAATCTCACTTTCATTCTGTCTACTTGCCAAACCGATAGCCGGGATAGTACATAAGGTATTTGGTTCTAAAAACTTGTCGATAAATACATTATTAAGTGCCCCAGAAAGAGAAATACCCCCATAATTACTGATATCAATTTCAATTAGGTCTTTATATAAGATGCGAAATTTCTGCATAGCTAAGCGTAATAAATTACAATCTAAAAGACAATACGCTCTGGATTCTGATTTAATACAATATACTGGTTCAAGCTGTTCGTGTGAATACCAATTTTTAAATTCTCGGTATTCCAACTCTTTCATTTTATTAGGCTCAAAATTTTTTTCGTCCGGAATTGGTCCTGAATAGTTTAAAGTCTCTTTTGTCCAAAAATATAGGGAAATATCCTTTAGATTTAGGTAAGGAAAACATTTTAGGAAAATGCTTTAGTGGTGCATTAATATAATTTAAAGAATCTACAAAACGAATGTCTTCCCCTTTAATATAAATAGTAAGAATTTTGGCTCCATCGTAAATAACCTCGGGGATGACATGTTTAATTAATTTAGAAATAATAAACATTCCGTCGAAAGATCTCAAATTATGATCCATTACGATAAGGTTTGTAAATTTCGGTCTAATTGTTTTTCTTTTCCGTTTCCCATCCGTAAGTAAAATAGTTTCATGTTGAAACAAAAAATTGAGAAAGTTATTTACACAATATTGTCCTTCAAAAACCGTGGTTTCAACAGGGTGATTTAAGATTTCATTTTGTGCCACTAACAGAATAGGTTTATGAATATCATGGTCGATTACAGTTTCAATATCGAAATACACATAGGATCGTGGTTTTTTTAAAGGTCGACTGTTTAACATAATGCTGATTAGGATGATGTTCAATTTTACAAGAGTTGCAAGCTGTTTCACATTTGTGAGTTTTTAAAGTTTCAAATTGAACACAGCATTTTTCGCATCTGTGGAAAAGCTTGCAAGTTTCATTTTTAAAATGAAAATTGTAACATTCACCTTGTTTTAAATACATATTACAAAGTTTACAACGAACTAAAGGAATTTCTAAAATTTCGTGAAAATTTTGACTTAAACAACTTTTACTTTTAATATTTTTAGTGTCAAAGCAGTGCTGCATGTTTCTATGTGTGGTGGAATAAAAAAAATCACAGTCTGAGCACGGAGCTACGCCACCCCAAATGGAATGTAGATTTTTAAGCAAATGAACGTGCGTGCCAATTTTTACAAGTAGAATTTTGTTTTCGGAAGGTGGAAAACCTTTGAAATAAATTTGAAAATTTTCCGCTGCGTTGAATATTATTATCGGATATTTTGGGTCTAAAAATGTTTGAAATTTAGCTATATCAACAATTTCTACAGATCCTTGTGCAATTCCCACATCCTCATGCAATTTCTTAGCGGTTTTAGTTTGTAATTTACTACGAAAGAGTGTTAAGGAGCGATATTCTTTAAGAACACTTGTTAATGGAAGTTTTTTCTTTTTGTACTCGGCAATTTGACAGAGTTTTTGTCCAACTGTGAGGGCTCTCGCTACGCATAAATTATCTATGTTGTTTATATAGTAAAAATTGGTTTTAGTTTTTAAAAAAGCATCAAGATCGATAATATCTCTGTTTTTAGGGCTAAAATGTTTTTCCCATTTTCTGTGGGGATTTTAAAAGAATTATACTAAATTTAATTTCTCCATCTAGTAATAAATCTTTTTTCGATTGAGCAATGCGAGCTATATGGCTAAATATTCGAGAAACAGTTAACTGATCAATTTTAATAAATTTAATGTTAATTGGATGTTCTAAATTTTCCGATTGAATTGCAAATCTGAGGAAATCGAAACCTGGTGCCTCTTGTTTTACGTATTTGATAATTTTGGACAGAATCTTTTCAAATACTGTAAAAAATAAATGTGTGGGGATTTCGTTTAAATCTATTAGTTCTAATTCAATATCAAGTTGTTTACATTTCCACTTTTTTGAATTTCTAGGGCTTAATGTTTTAATTTTATAAAACTTTTTATAATTAAAACTGTTTAAAGATGAAAAGTCTAATTCAGAGTCCGAACCGTAATCACTGGAGTCTTCCATATTCTAATTTCGTTTCCAGGTCTAAAATGTTATTCTAATTACTATTACGAATAATTAATTAATGAGTTTAACTTGCCTTCGTGGGTGGGCAAACAATTTTTCCTTCCGTCTGGTCAATTATCTTTTTCAGCCTGTTTGTTGAGTTTATGATTCGCACAACGTCCAGGGATAGGGTGTTGGCTAAGAATTTCACTCTTTTATAATCTCCCTTCCAGAGCTCATCTTGAGGTAGATTCTTAATGTTTTTATACGAATATATCTGAATATCTAGATATATGCCCTTGTCGCTCGCCTTTTTTCTCCGAGTTTTAGTTTCGTAAGAAACCCCACCTTTCTTAACTTTCACGGATTGCTCGATACCAACTTCTTCGATATTTGACATACGACGTACCTCTTGAATACAGTCCCCATCCGATTCGTCCGAATCTAATAGCATCTCCTCTTCAGGCCTATCAAAAACCGAAACTGCTTGACTCGCGGAGATTTGACTATTGCTTGTGGAAGCCATTTTAGGCTGTTATGTTTCAATAGTAAAATTTAGCCCTTTTATACCAAAAGTAATTTATTTTTTCATTAATTTTTTCAAAATATAAAACCTTGAATATTAAAGTGTTTAATACTACAAGGATAGAACCTGGTTATAATTTATCGATATGTAAATGGTATTTAAAATTGTTTGTGAATGCCAATTTAAATATAGACGTGTATAAAAATATAAAATTGGACTTTATATTTAATCAGTTTTTATCATTGAATCAAATATTTTCCGTGACAAAAAAGAAAACGCCCTAAAAGTTTTAATATTTTTGCTTTAAAAATCGATTATAGATGTAAGAATTTTGTGAATTACAGGGTTAGATGTTTTAAAATTCTATGGGAAGAAATATATTTCTGCGAGGCATAAAATTTAAGCGAAGGGATAAATTATATTTCTGCAGGGTGCATTTAATAAAAAAATGGTCTTTTGACTTGATTTTAAACAGGTTAAAACAGGATGTAAAAAATTAAATATTTTGAAATTTTTCTTATAAAAGAGTGTCTTTACCGTATACGTTTTATAAACCGTGGGCTCTCGCGAAGTTTTGACTTTTTCCGGTAAGATATCTCATCCGCTAGCTGTGAACCCTTTTACTCTTAAATACTTAGCTTTACGCAAAGTTAGGAATTATAATCTTTTAAAAATTAACGATGTTTCGATTAGACTTGAAAATTACTGTATGAAAACAGTCTTTCTTGAGTGTCAAGCCTTAGTAGAACCTTTTAAAAAAAGCATTTTTGCGTGCCCCTTTATAAAAAATCTTTTAAATTATCTCCATCTGTTTTTGCTTCAGTTTTTTCTAGAAGAATCAATAACAATTCTTGTCTATTTGACGTTCATTCTAATAATTTTTTCTGTCCCCACGACGGTTTTGAGTTTGACGGTTTAATGTTCCACACTCAACCACTCTTGAGGGCTGGTTTTCCTATGAAATTTTACGTTTAATTGGAAAGCATATGCGCTTATATCAAAATTTAAATAAGATCCCATGGTTTCGACAACATAGAAATCGTAGGAATCTTCAACACGACCTTTTAATTCTCTATCAATTACAGCAACTTTCTTTCGAAAAAAACAATTAACTATAACTAATGACTTTTGTCTAACAAGATATACTATCCGTTTAGAATTGGGAATGATAGTTCTATTTTTTATTAATGATTTGGATCGCCAAGAAGTTAAAATAGTTACAACTTTAGAGTAAGGAATACTAATTTAAAAAAAATAATTGCAATAATTAAGATAAATATTTCTATTTAGTTGCAAATTATCTCCACCAAATTCGAATTTAAACGATCGTCGGCGAATTTTACAACTACGACTCAAGGTATTTACAATATTTTTTTATTTATTTTTATTTTAAAAAATTAAATTAATTTTTTACAATAGGACTCAAATCTCATAAAGTTTTAATTTGGTGAATTAGACATTTTTTATTTAAAGACTTTATTTGTGTTTTTTATTTTTTTATTGTTTTTTGTAAATGTTAAACAATTAAAAAAATGTTTCATATTTTTTATTTAAAATGTTTTCTTTTTAAAAAGTTAAGTGTTTTTTAAATATGTTTTCAAAAATAACTAGCTTTATTAATTTAATTCAGGCGAAGGAGCCTCTTTTTAATACTTCATAATCTACTTTTTCTTTTTTAACTAGCTTTATTAATTTAATGTTGGGATTGGTGCAAAGACCTTTTTTTTTCTCTATTAAACATCCTTTGTTTTCATCTTTTTTATACAATATATTTTCAAGAAATTGTATTATTGTTATCTTTTTGACATACATCTAATTTTTTGGTTTAAATTAATTGTTTGATGTAAATATCTTTTTTTGTTAGTATTAGATTTTTTATATTTGCTTTTATTAATACTATTATTATTATTATTTAAAAAACTTCTTGAAAATTTATTGTTTACAACTGATGTAAACAAAGTTCATCTGGGATACAATCTAGTGCTCATTTCAAACTACCCATTGGTCATTTATTAATCTTATTTTTTTTTCATATCTTCTATATACTTTTTTATACTAATATCGTGTTTAAACTTTAATGTTTGATTTTCTTATATATGTTTATTTTAGTAATTGTCTTATTTTTTGATTTTTTTTCATGTCTTCTATATATTTTTTATACTAATATCGTGTTTAAACTTTAATGTTTGATTTTCTTATATGTTTATTTTAATAATTGATGAGTATATTAACTGAAATTTTATAAGTACATTTTGTACTAGGTTGTTTAAAAATTGAATATAATTGTTTTTTTTATTAAATTTAAAAAAACTTGTTTAAGAAGGATAGGGATAATTAGTTAACCTTAGTTGTACTACAAAATTAATAATTATTCCCAAAGGCAATATTTTTAAATTTTAAAATATAGGTCAGGCTTAAATTATAAAATATCAATGTAAAGGATTTTTACCAGGAGAAATCTAGAATCAAGATGATTGGTGAATTATATCTAAAGCCTGTACTTTCTTTGCCGCGATCGTTAAAATTTCTCTCTCTTCGAATAGTAAGAATGTATAATCTTTTTAAAAACAAACTATTTGTTTAGCTACGAAATTCTTCAATTATTTAGCAAATATATGCAGATGTTTTGTGGTGGAATCACAAGAATTTAAAAACAGTTTTAGTCTGAACTTCACGTGTTAGATCAAATTCAACATGTTGGCATTGTACAACATAAACGTTCGAACTGTTTTAATTAATTCAAACATTCTCGAACTGTATACTTCCGAAGCGATTAAGACCAAAACCAGTGTTTTTATTCGTGCGATGGTAGAGCAACAAAAAAAGTTAAAGAATTCTGGTGGTAAATATTTTTCGATATAATCGTTTTTAATAGATTAATTTATTTATATCTATAAATTCTAGCCCGAATTTCCAACCCGACATGTCGATTTGTACCGAAGAGGAAAAATATCTTCTACGAATTGATGTAATTATAATTATTTTTAATTATACACTTAAAATATTTTTAACATTGTGTTTTTTATATTTTTTAGCCTTCAAATTATTTATACATCCTTCTTTAATTCTTTATTATTTATTAATTTAATTTGTTAGATTGTATTTTAGTTTTATTTGTAGTGTTTTTTGTGTTGTTAAGTGTTTAAAAAATATATTGTTTGAAATATAATAGTTATTTAATAATATAATAACTAATTGTGTTTTTGATTACTTTTACTAAAACTAACATTGTTTTAAAATAATAAATCTATTAAAATATTTGCGAAAAAAATGAAAAAAAAAACTTATTTATATTAATATAAATTTTAAAGTATTTTGGGTGGGGCCAAAAGTTGCCAAGGCTATAAAAAGAAGGTTTCCCCATCTCGCAATTAACTAATTAGCGTTTTAAATGGCGAAAAAACGAAAAAAATAAAAAGACGATATCAAAAGTTAATTAACATAAGTAATCGGGGGTCACATATTACCGCCGATATCTCGGTCCGACCTTGTCCGATCGTGTCCAAACTTGTTGGGGTGATAGACCGAGGCTTAGGGGTTGTGGACAGTGCTCGAGCATCGAGGTCAAAGATCATCTTCAAGGTCAAATTTGAGATTGAAAACAAAAATATTTTGTTACCTTTTTCCAAGGTCAAAAATTGGTTTTTGGAAAAATTTTTGGGTTGTTTTGGCGGCCATCTTGGATTTACATGTTCAAATATGATTATTCTCTACTTACAGTCACTGGAACTGATCGTTCGGTAGGAGACAATCCAAGTAATTGTAGAACAGCGATGCGTGTAATTTCTTTGGTATTATACACAAGGGAATTGTGTGCTGACCAAGTGAGACCATGGTCTAAACCATCTTGTTTTCCACTACCTATTCTTGAAAGAATCCACATGAAATCGTGATTGAAAGCTTTTTCTTTTTGACTAGAAACTCCAACACCTTGAGTATAAGTGGGAAATATTGCGCTTTTAGGGCGTATTGACTTCGAAACTGAGCATGAAAATTGACGGTGGAATTTCTGTATTTTGAGCCTCTTCTTTAAAGAGAAATGGTTCGTTTGCATCAGATGACTTGACTTTTTGGTAAATAACAATAACTGTTCCGTGCATAGTACGTTGACCACCAGGGTCTAAGTTGTCAAAAGCGAATGATATTTCTATTCCAAATATGAAATTCGGTGGAAGATAGATACCGTCGTTTTCGTTCCTTCTACAAAGCACATTTTTAGCTATTAAATTCTCAACGTCTTTTACTCTTGAATAATTGACGGTCATTCCTAAATGACTTAGTAGTTCAGCTAGTTCTGAGCTTCGTGACTCCTTGTGAATGGATAGTCCGACCCCCAACTGCAAATTCATTTCTCGGGTTCTTCTTACACTTTGCGATTTTGTGACAGATGCTTGACGAGGAGATAAACATTAAAAAATTAGCGTCTGAGCAAATCTTAATGATCGTTGGTCAATTTCGCTCTTGCGTTTTTCATTTGAACAGAGAGTAGCTTTTCCGATCATACACCATTTAAAAAAAATCAAGAGACCCATTAAAACACCACTTTTCTGATGACAAAATCAACTTCCGTATTACTGACGATGCTTTGAACAGTCTCCTGACCTGAAACTCTTGGTTATCTTCGTCTTTCAAAGTGGTTAAAGCCGCGTCTTTAGTGCCACTCAAAGACACTAATTCCGAGGAGCGCTTTTGTTTTGGTTGAGAAAACTCGATTCCTAGTACTTCATCTTTTAAAAAATCTTTCAGTTGCCTTCTTGCTATAACTTTGTCTTTAGACCATTTGAAATACAAATATTTAAGTACAAGGCATGAAGTTCAGCCATAGAAATGACTTTCATTGTATTCTGTGCAAAGTCCTCTTCAACTAGATTAAGGAACTCGATGCCCGAAGCTACCACTGCCGCCTTTTCATTTTCTGTAGAGCTGCCATTAACGTCGTGGATCGTAAAGCGTTGGTTACTTTTTTTAACCAACATTGCAAGTGATACATAATATCTACCGCGTGTGCGTCCGTTTCATTTATACATTCATTTAATCGTACCCTCCATGTGTCGTTCCCATTTAATTCAACTGCTTATCTTAAAGATGCTCCGCTTGAATCATAAGATATAATATGTAAAGGGTGCCGTTTAGTTTCTTTGTTATCACAAAAGAAGCAAAGAAGTTTAGAGTACTTTGGTTGTTTTGCTTCTCGTAAAAGGCAATGGTACACTCTTAGTCTGACCCCTGCTAGTAGAAGCGGCTAGCTCTAAAGACACTTTGCTAGCTTCGGATTTCAATTTTACTCGATAACGTTTTTTAATTTGACTTCGACGAGACTTCAGAGATAATTTTTTATAACAGGTCAAATGCCACTTTACCTTTCGCTTCTGTAAGTTTTCAACTGTTACATTTCCATCCAGGAAATTTAGAAGTTCTTGGCTGTCAACGTCTTTTTGATCTGCATATTTTGTCAATAAAAAAGATATAGTCTCGTAAGTAGAATTTGCTGGATTTTCCACAATTTTTTCTCTGGTATCATTTTTACAAAACACACAGCTATCACGTTTAGGCGCCCGTGACATCTTAAGAATAAATTTAAATCCAAAGAAAACGAACGTTTCCTTAGCTGACAGAAACTCTTTGCTAAATAAATCGAGGTTCTCGAAGTCAACAAACGCTATCGATCTGCCCATCCACATGACCCTAAATAATAGCCCTGAAACTTGTTTTTTCATTCGTGTAACAGTTAGGTGTTATAACCGGAGACCTTTGCCTTATTCGTCCGCTTATCTCTCTCCCGTTCTATGCGAGCCCACTAATAACGTTTGGTTTCATTTAACCTTTCTAACTTTATGGCTCTTACACTTTTTTTGTTTAAGTATACCCCTTGAAACTACATTTTTTTTTAAATAATACTTTTTGACGTAAAAGCTTTCATTTGATACCCTACACCGTGCGGTTATATTCCAAACGGCGACATCAAAGTATCTGGGGTTATGGTTTGACGCGCCCCTATCATTAATACTTTGCATAAATACACCCAGGGTTATTCTAGTTTACATAGTGTTAGTCTTGAGGTTATAAGCTTTAATTTGTTACCATACATCACGTGGTTTAGTTCCAAAACTGAGTTAACTTCAAATGTGCGAAGGGGGCGGAGTATATAGCGCCCCCTATCTAAAATAGCTAACATATATTAGGTTTTGCTTAACCAGGGTGGTAATTAGTGTATATATGTAATTTCTTAAACATTTCAATAATAATTAATTAATTACTTAATTAATTACTAATTATTAATCCCTGAAAAGCTATTGGTAGGGCTACCGCCCCCCAGACGCGCCCCCCAAAGTTGTACCATCGATATTCGGATTCTCCTTATTTTTCTGAAAATTTGGGTACCACCCACCATACTCTTTCATTTACGTGCACACGAGAAGGTTTTTTTTACATAACGCCACGCACTATAAGTCTTTTTTCGTGGTTTTAACAACAATCCATACAAATGTTCTTAGAAGACAAATTTTGCAAAGTTCACCTATTTACATCTAATTTGAACCATTTAACGTTCATCGTAAATGTCTGAGTTGGTTTTAAGGTGTGATATTTTTCATATAGGAAAAAACTAGTTGAATATAGGTACCCCTTGGCTGTTCTTATGGGACTTAGGAAGGTGAAATCAACTAACTAACTCTGCTCTTAATTATTTCATAATCGCACAACCTTGCAAACATTTCCTGCTGTATAAATATAAGCAGAAACTAGACTAAACTGTGTGACTGAAATAAAATAAAAGTAAATATTACTGATTAACTGATTCAAACTATATAAAGTTATTTGGTGGCCCTGCTGTTTGCTCATCACTGATTTAGTAGATTATCGAAACTACCATATATAAAGCTTTTTCAATTCACTGATCGTGATTTGTTCCGTCTTAAGACATCATTCACCCTGCAAGAGAGAAATGGAACATGTTTCGAAGATTCAAACATTTAATTTCTAAGCTCAAATGGAAGACGCGAGAAAACTTAAAAAAACTGCTCCAAGAGCAATCTTTTCCACAAATCCATTAAAATCAACAGATTGGTAGTAGGTGAAATTTTATCAAAACAGGTAGAAGCATGATAATTTAAAATAATAATAATAATATAATAATATATTTAGGATATACCCTTATAAGCACCATCTCTAGCACTCCAAAGCAGTTATAGAAAACACTTATTGTAGTGGTGCTATTGAAATTTTAATAAGGTTATTGATTTCTATGTTTTGGAACTTCAATCAATGGCCAACATGCCGTCAATTTTTATTACGATAAGAAATGGAAAACTAGTGTCATATGCTGATGGCATTATGGAAAGTGAAATTGGAAAATTGAAGAAATTTTTTTTAAAAGCTATTGATCATTTAAGAAAGAAACAAATCACTGGTAAGTGAATGGACATTATCTAGCCCCATAGTTTTAATTTTATGATAGGGTGAAATGTTCTAAAAAATTTTGTATGCCAATGAAGGTACCCAACTATTCCGCCTTCATATGAAAAACGAATACTTATTCCAGAAAAAAAACTAATGTGGTGTAATTTGTGACTTACCTTAGTATTTTTATTGGGGGGGGGGGGTGGATACATGGTGCCATTTAATTAAAAGTCATTGTGGAAGAACTTAATTTATTAATAATAATAATAATAAATAGATTTATTATATATGAACATCTTTTAAGTACAATACGTTTCTACAAAAGAGTCCTGGTAGTTTTACCCCAAACATTAAATTCGCACTAAAAAGACATGATCTAGAAAACGAAATGAACGTAATTAAATGACATATTCAGCTTCCTCTTCAATTGATTGTGTTGACTAATGCTAAGTTATAATACATTTTGAGCTTCCGTGCAGTGCTACTAAAGTTTAATTTATTATATTAGGGCAAAAGACATAAAAAAAATTAAAAATTCTAATGTTTGTGTATAAATGTATATATATTTATTATATATATATAAATATATATTTTAGATTCTTCTGTTGAATGTCCAGAACAATTTGATCCCCAAAGAATGTTTGTGGGTGACTTGAGAGAACATATTACAATAATTCTGACACCCTACAAACGTAAGTATTATTTTTGAATAGAACTTGTAACAGAAACTCGTCTGAAGAATGGAATCCAGGTTTTGACACGACTATTTTTATTGCCGAGGCATAAAGCTAAATATTATTTGTAAAATTTTGATAGACAACTTTATATGGATTAACAAAATAGGTAAAAATATTATCAGGATTTTTGTGGTTGTAGAGGTATTTCCAAAAAGTAAAACATTTAAAGAGAAATATATGTGGCAGTCCTTGTCAAATCAACATGGCCCAAACTACTCCAGTTCTCTATTTTATGAAATTTGGTAAACCGATCTACTTTTGCTTAAAATGAAAGAAAGTAAAAGTGCAGCCAACCCCGACTAGTCAACCTTGTATTAATTAAACAATTTTATTTGTTAACAAAATTAGCTTAATTTAATTTTTACAAGTACTTCAATTCAAAACAAATGATTTAATATAATTTGATGCTTATTTTGAGCATTTCTGTATCATTATTTGATTCTTCATGTGGTAGCTTTCACTATCTACCAGTGGTTGCTGTAGGCTTTCCAATTGACAATACAAAGGAAAGAAAATATTGAAATTTTATTCCTATAATTTAGTTTAAACTTTGTTCCTTGTTTGCATATTCAAAACCATTTATCTTGTGTATTTAAGTTTTAACTAAGCTATTGACAATTTATTAAACCCCAGTGCACCCTTATACATTTTTTAAATTAGGAAATACATGTAGCAAAATTCTAAAGATTTTTATGTACATCCTAGAAGCCTCTAACTTTCCACTTAGGAAAGTTCGTTATCTTTTGCTTTCCACATGTTAAATGCCATTTTAAAGTGTTGGTTGCACGAAAATGGATAGTAATAAAATCAAATGAATGAGGGCTTGTTTTGAATCCCTGGAAGTTCTCTTTCCAAAAATGTCTTTCTTGAAACAAATTTCCAATCCTCAATGTACTAATTGTTTGTCCAAAACTGGCCTTTTTGCTCCCCAAAATCCTGAAATTTTGCGCGGATTTTCCTCCTTTGTAGCATGAGCAATATGGGGCAAATAGAAGCTGTAGTTTAATTCCTACAGTACATGGAACTGAATTGGAAGGAATTTTTTTACTGGCATAAATTTTCAAACCGAAGATTTTTAATTAGGCTTATTATCGAAATAAAAAATATATTTATATTTTTTAAGCGTGCGCATGGCGGCGCGTACGACACAACAAGTAAACAATGTAATACTTCGGTTTCATATAATTTTACTACTACATAGCCTTAATTGTGTATGCCTATTTCAATTACTCGGCCGCGTTGGATTTTTTCTTGGATGTTAAATCAACCTGCTTATAATCCCAGATGTAAAAAAATGTATTACAGACAATTAGCCATGATACGCTTCACATTTTCTGATGTCATGGGTGCCGAAAATAATTTGAGAAGTCTGGAAGTTCGCAAAAACCTTGATTTCCACAATTTTGACTTCTTTTTATGATAATTCAAAAACCACTTATCCAATTTTGATGAAATTTTCTGTACTTGCTATAAAATGTTTGTTCTTTCTAATGAATCATTAATTAGCCATAGCTAAAATTTAGTGCAACCAAATGCAACCTTTTAAATAAATTACTATTGCTATATTCCCAGCAAACAAAACAACGTCCTTTGGACATCTGATAGACGTCACACTCCGATCTTGCCTTCGTCCGTAGGACATCCCAAAATCCGGGGTTGACGTCCGTTGGACGTTAAAGGACGTCCAAATGTCTGGTTTGTCTATAGCCGTAGTACGTCCCGGGGAAGATTTTTTGGACGTCCAACGGCGATTACGGCGGTCGTCCCCTGGATGTCTTTCTATAAAACCTAGAGATGTCTTTAGGCCTTTAATTTGGTTCAATCATGGCTCAATAGGGATGAAACTAGGACGTTCATTGGATATCGTATTCTGAACAAATAATTTATAAAGCCAAACTTGATATTAAAATTTTATTGAAAACATTAAAATACAAGATAATGGAAAATGAAATTAATTGAAATAAAATTAAGGAAATAATTATATAAAAAAATATAAAAATTAAGAAAAGATAAAATTAATTAAATAATTAAGTAGTTTTGATTTAACACGTAATTTCATTAATTCACGTTAAATAAACTCGTAAATTTAAATAATAATATTCATAATAAAATTAATATTTTGTGGTTCATTAATCATTATCAGCTCAAATACAAATACAGGTGAAACAAATTAAAATTAATTGCTGATAAACGCGCCTCTAGATAGCATTGATGGACGAAACATTTCGGACGAATAGTGGAGATCCATGCGACGTCGATTGGTCTGAATATCGGATGTCGCGAAATTGGTACTACGAGGACTAAAATGGGACGTCCGTTATTCGTCCCGTAGTACGAATTTTGGACGGGACCAAGCTGGGCTCTATGGACCATGCTGGGACGATTTGTGTTTGCTGGGTAATTACTTCCAATCTACTTAATTAGCCTCACAGGTTGAGTTGATAATTTCAAGGGTATAAAGGGACGATTTGTGTTTGCTGGGTTGGTCTTGGTTAATCTTCTTCCAGTTACGCTGTGCTTGGTGTGTTGAAACTGCAACAAAATTTCCTATTACATGGTTAAAACTCAAATACACAAGGAAATTGGAGTTTTTCAATACACATATAGACAAAAATTAATTTTTATAGAAAGACTGTATTTTAGGTATAAACCAATAAGTGACTTTCAAAATTTCTTTTCCAAAACAATTGTAATTAATAATTTTAAGAAAATGCTTGATAATTGTGGTTGAAATTAAAATATTCACGACTTTAGTGCATTAAATATTTAGATGTTTCGCTGCTATTGAGAATTAAAGTACTTTTAACATATTAAAGGGGAACAGGGCCTCATAAGTCACAAAAATCAGCCTAGTATCTTACTAGTTCCAGGCACGTGGGAACATTTGGATTAAGGGGGTACGGCATGGATGCTGAATTTTGGTGCCTCCCGCCTCATCAACAGGCTTTTGGCGCCCCTTTTAAAACAATTTGGTGTTTTTACTCCTGAATCCTCCATTCCTACGTCACTTATTGGTTCCCTCTGCAAAAAGAAAAATACTATTCATAATATACAATAAAATTAAACCTTGATAGATAATTCATAAGTAGCGAGTACCTTATTTTTAATGGTTTAAAATTTTCCATCCCTAATTTTTTTTAGACTTTAGGTGTTTTGAAAATATGCAAAACAAATGTAAATGAAAAGCATTATTATATATATAAACTTTTATTTTTTGTATTAGTGACTGTAGCAGCGTGGACCACAAGTGGAGTCGATATTTAACTAATTGTAATATTTGAAACATTTTTCATGGTGTCTTGCTATCATTCTTTTCGGAAATGCCGTGCATGTTTGGAAAATGAGCTTTTATGCTTTTAAATTTGACTTTTGAGCTTTAACTTAAAGTGCAACTTAAGAGAAGAGGCTAGGTAACTGCCTCCATCATACAAACTAATATAACATGTCGACCTTTGTTATAACTACAGTACAGCCTAGAACAAAGTTCACTAAACAAGCGCTTTGCATGGGATGAGAAACTGCCTGGAAGAGGCAATTGTGTTTCTTGAAATTGAGGAAGCCTTTGGATCAAATCTATGTTGAAGGACAGGGAAAGTGATGTCCTCGTTGCTGGGTCTACACCAGCTGTGGCTGCCCACGAGGGGGGGGGGGTCTCTCCCCTGCTTTAGTGCCTGCTGCTGGATGAGCTCATTCGGAAGTTCATCAGGGGAAGTAGTTGTTTTGGTTATGCTGATGATATTGCTATCGTCATCACTGGGAAGTTCCCAAATATGGTCAGGGATGTAACGTGGAGAGCTCTAGCGTCAGTTGAGTGCGGGTGCAGGGAGGTCAACCTCGTAAGACAGTCCTGGTTCCTTTTACTCATAAAAGGATACGGGGAATGTTTGATGGTATTTCCTTATTTCCTTGTTTGGTGCCTGGTGGTGGATGAGCTCATTCGGAGGTTGAAATCTTATTGGGGTCAGTAATGACCCCATTTTCAGGGCTTGCTTAGCAAAGGACGAAACTGCCTCATATGTACTCTGCAGCTGCTATTACTATGCGTCTCAGTGGTTTGAGCATTTGAGTATGCATCAGTTGGAGGCGCATGACTTTATGGCAAGGCAGATATTAAGCTTTGTGTTAGAAATTGGACTTTTTTAAAGTCATCAGATTGGGGATGCACAATGGACCTAAAGTCGAAGTGCGCAGCTTGCCATTCCATTCAATAATAATAGTATATAATAAGCCATCTTTTGCTTAAAGCGGCTCTTATGGAGGGAGGGGGGCATTAATTAGATTTAAGTGAGCGCTCGCTTTGTGAACTTTGTTCTAGGCTGTACTGTATCTTATTTTACCTTCCAACAGTAGGTTTTTCCTCCAAGATTTGATCATAAAAGGGTTTCGCATAGACAAATGCCTTATTCCTGTTCATGGGGAAATTTCTTGTAAACCTTTGCATTATTTTTTATATTTTGTCTAGGAAATGGGTTATTTGATCAAGAAAATGTACCAACTTGGTGGCCTAATGAACTACCTTACCATTCAATGAACAACCCAAGTAAGTTGCATATCCAAGATATTAAAGAATTCTTACCCAAGATTTAATAATAATAATCAGCCTAAGTCAACTTGCGACTTCTAAGGCCTTTTAACCCGTGACCTTGTTAAACAGCGTAGGAGGGTGGTGGCCAGTAATA
This sequence comes from Leiobunum rupestre, assembly GCF_980474605.1. Taxonomy (NCBI): domain Eukaryota; kingdom Metazoa; phylum Arthropoda; class Arachnida; order Opiliones; family Sclerosomatidae; genus Leiobunum; species Leiobunum rupestre. Next base: position 758,038 of record NC_143393.1, on the reverse strand, counting down.
AACATTTATGGAGTAAAAAAAATGAGATTCCCGTATGATCTCTATTGGATATACTCTCATAACTTCCACTGACTGCGTTACATGGTAAAACCCTCAATTCGAATTTTGGGCACGAGTTCCGTATGATCATTTTGTTTAAATAAAGGTTCTTTAAAGTTGTTTAATGTTATAATTCTTTAGATAAAGATGGTCATAGATTTTCTGAAATTGAATTAAGAAACATCTTTCAAAGTTATGTGAATTCTGGAGGTATTTGTATTAATTACGGAAAACTCATGAGGCGATTTGGATTTAATAAAAATTTATTTAACAAAATGAAAATTAAAAACAAACATTTTAAAACGTGATATTTGATCAACGTCCGACACTACGTGAGTATTTTATTTTGAGTTCGGATGCCTAATTCATTTTTCCATTGAAATCATAATTTAACAGATTCTGATAACAATACAATTTTATTTCCCAATATGACAAATCGGTAGAGATACAAATTTTCCAGATTTTTATCAATACTATACTGATACCGATATTTTTACATTTTTACCAATTTTGAAAAAAGCTGATGAAATTTAGAAAATATAAATCTTAATTATAATATTATACCTCGCTTAGGCACACTAAAATTTAGTTGCCCACGTCTTTTAATTTCTTATTTCTATACACAGTATAGGGTGGTTGTTAAGGGCTGCCAGACCAACCCCGACAAAGACTCTTGTCATAGGTAGCATAGCATTTGGTATACTTAGAGAGAATGATCCACTTATGGTGTAATGTAGAAGGGACCCAAAAGTGAATTTATAACGCTATTAAGGTGGTATAGATTAGTAATTGATATAGAAGAAATTGATAAACAAATAATCAATAACGTTGCAAAATGTTTTTTTAAATATTTTTGACTACATAGTTTAAAGACCGAGACTAGAGCGAATTTCCACCCCTCTAATCCTGTACTTAATTTTTTGACGAGTGAGAACTGATTGACATCTCTGACAACTTAAGTGACAGCTGGAGTGACCGCCTGAACAATTCCATGCACTGTAGCTTACCTCTTTTTTGATGCTCATTGTATATTTTCTATTCAAAACCAGTCAGAGCCGCCGGTCAAGCTGTCGACGCTGTCACACAATTTTGCGGGGGTCTAAATTCGCGCACGAGAAAATGGGATCTCTGTTCTCGGCCTTTAACTACCTTTATTCCATAAAACTTTCATTCGCTGTCACTACAAGAAATTATCAATAGCTTCTCAATATTATTACATATAGTAATTGGAACCATTTCTAAATTATATTACATAATGCTTAATTAAGAACTCTTTCATATTAATTAAGTTTATTATAAAATCTTGTTAACTATATACACGCAAAAACAAGAGCTAAGATTCAGGGGCAGCGTCAGTAATAGGCACGTGCCTATCAGTGAATTTAAAAGGGGCCTTCAAAACTATTATAGGGCATCCACAAACTATTGTTAGGGGGCCCCAAAATTTAAATTAAATTCTTAGTAATAATGACAATATTTGTTGTTTGAATGGGCAAACTCAAAAGAATGTTATTAAAAATGTAGTGAAAATACCCACACATTGGGTACTGGTAGTCATATGCAATTAATAATATATTACATAATACAGCCTCTAATATTATAAACCATGGCTTAAACCAAGTAATTTTTTAAAAAACAATGGGGTTTTTTTTAAATAAAACTTTTTCCAAAATGCTAGTTAGTACATTTTCTTACCGCAATGATTATATTTCTAAAACTAGGTGACCACTTTTCCTTAATTTTCAATACCTTCCTATAAATTCCTTACGTTTTTTATGTAATATAACCAAAAAACCTTCCTTCGTCATATACTCTTCTACAACTTTATTTTATCTACTGTTTTGCGATAAGAATCATTTTTGCTTATGGTTTTTCGTATATTTTCCTTTAATTTGCTTTGAAAATTTATTAATTTTTCTATAAAATTTTTGGGCTAAGCTGTAAGTTTTTTTGCATTGTTTAATCTAAGCATATGACTACCTGGTGGCAACTACGTTAAATATCAGTTAGATTTACATATTTATATGCCAAATTTTTAATACAAATCAACACATTTTGTTTCCATCTTTGACTTTCATTGTTTTGTCTTGAGATTGCAAGAACTAGACTAATTTTACTTCACTAGAAACCTTAACAACTCACAATTGTCTCTTGACAGGCTTAGCTGGGGCAGCCACGATCGGGGGGGGGGGGTGTTCTACTTCCAGTTCACATTCAATTCGGACTACAAAATAATTGTGTTACTGCGGGTAGAGTGCCTATAACTGCGATAGATATATGTTGGCCAAATAATAGCTCATTCTATATACATTGGAGAATATGAACGCATGCTTGATATAAGGTGTATTTGGTCAAATTTAATTAGAAAAAGTAATTTAAATTTTAATGTAAACTGATTGCCAAAACAGTTTATCACTTATATTACCCACCCCATAGTCCATCCACAGATTTTGCACTGGGAACAAACTCTTCTAATCTAACTATCCAGAAATGGATTAGGTAAATTTTGTGATTTATCACTCTGATGCTATTATCACAGTGACATTTTAGTTAGTTAATATAAAAGACAAGTTTTATGTCACGTCAAATCAAAACTACTCAAATAACAATTAAACTTAGAAAACAATTTTTTTAGGTATGATACGCCAATGAAAGTTGAAAAGTTCCTTTTTTTAAAGTTTGACAAATTATCACTATCTTAATATCTATTATGGGTTCAGTAATTTCAAAATAAGTTGTATGAGTTATACTAGAGCTTACACTGCAAATCTTTATGACACATATAGAGCACCTAAGAACATCTACTGAACACATAATTCCGTAACATGTGTATTTCAGACATTCCTTATATGTGCACTATATATGGCTTTTACGTTCCGTGCTTATTTACAAATGTCCTACAAATGTTCAATGTGTATTCTCTGTGTTCCCGTAACATCAGTATAACACCGAACAGTTACGGAACATAAGTGGTACTTTTGAAAAGCACATGTGTTACATCTGCAAGTGTTCATTTTGAATGCTAGTGGTTCATCTGCAAGTGTTCTTCATTTTGAATACTGTATTATACATCTGCAGGTGTTCTTTATTTTTATTGTTGTGTTACATCTGCAGGACTGGTGTCCTTCATTATGAATGATATTTGGTTGTTGTTGTAAAGATGGCCTTGCATCCATGAGCTTATTCAGAATTTAATTTCTAGGTACCTCAACCGCTCTTTTTGTTCCTATTTCAATTCGGTGGAGAGGTTTTTTAATACCTAAACTCTTAAAGTTCTGTAGTTGTATACGACCGGCAAAAGGCGGTGCCTATAACGACAGTCGACAGTGTTTTAGTTGAGGTCAGGCTGATCCAAGTATATATTGGGTCAATTTCACAAGTGAATTTTGATCGGTGTGGGACGCAGTTGAGGTGTTCGGGAAGCATATTCCATTCACGCACTGAAGTTGGAACAAACGAATGCCTCCGAAGACTGTTCTTCATAATCGGAGGACATACGAGAGTCCACGTCGTGAACCACGGGGGGGTCTCACCAATGACGAGATAGCAGCTTTGTAGGGAGACGGTGCTCCTTTGGCTTTGAGGGTAACTGACTATATGGTAAAGCGATGCTTCTTAAGTTCTTAAGTTCGTTTATTGCAAAACAAGGGGTCAAAGACCCATCACAGCGGAGAAAAATATATACAGAGGAAAAATATAGACAGGAGTAGAGGAACTTTATAGAGTGTTGTCGTCTGATACGATTTTGAAAACTTGTAACGTCACAGCTGTAGTGTTAATAGTGTCCGCCATGACAGTTACCGTTTTTTATCAATAGGCAAATTACAATGGTGACGTCGCTTAAGTCGTCGGCGCGACCCGAGAGTAGGTCACTTCACGTTTTTAAGCAACTCGACTTATTTTTATTTCGAAGAATTAAGCATATCCAGATTCAAATAAAAATATTTAAAATAACACCTATAAAGTTTATTTTTTTTAAAGGAATTGCGCAATACATTAAAAATGTTCACAATTTCCAACACTTACTCAAATCTGTTTTTTATAGCGGGCTATGTACATATATTTATACTTGGTTTTAGAACTATGCGTCATTGCGTGTTTTTGGCGCGAACTTCGCGAAGTGTTGGTGTTTTTTTATCCTTCCTGGTCATATTTCCACACGGCTTTACAGTAATTCCTCTCCAACTTTAATATTCGATATTCACAGAACCGGTTGATTTATGAAAAATTGGTAAATATCTCGAAAATTTATTGTAGTTATTGTAAGATTTTTACCAGCTTCTTAAGCAAAGCAATTATGTATGACAGTGGCCGAGGGTAATTAACAATGGTTCAATTTCACAGTCACTGAACAGGCCGAGGCTTTCAGCCTATCCTACTGAGATACAGGCTTATTGGACCAAAAAAAGGTCAACTATTTACCAAGCATTTTGACTTTTTGTGAATATATATTATTAAGAACATAGTGAAATTAGACTTTACATTAGTTTCAAAAAGTGTTGGTAGTTATAGTATGCACTATAGCTTACTGGGCTATAAGCTTAGTTAAACCTTAAAGTGGTTAAACATTGAGAGATTTTGTAAATATTTATCATGAACATAGTCAAATTTTAACTGGCGTTAGTATGGAAATGTTTTAATCCTAAGGTTTCTACCAAGCATTTTGTTTTCTTCTGGGGCATTGCAAAATGGCATTAATACCTGCCCTAATTTACCAAACCATAAGGATAGTTATTTTAATAGTCAATTTGGCAAAGCTTAAAACACCTATATCTAGTTAAGTAACTTACGTACGTGTGTTAAATTAACATTTATGTGATACGCATTAATAGGCTACAACTTTGTTTTATAAGTGGTTTTTTTTGGAAATAACCTTTTATTGTGATTCCTTTTTCGCAACTGTAATTTTAGTTTAGACGAATATAAGAACACTTTCTTCAGTGAACAAATTTTAGTCTTAGTATTTTGGAATTCGTATAAATTTAAGCCCCTACAATTTCATAGCTTTATTTTTACATTTCACATATTAATTAAATATAAATATTCAACATGCAAGAGCCACGAGTAATTTGTTGTGAAATGTGTAGTTTTTCCTGTTCTGAAATTGACTTATATAATAAACATGTGATGTTGCTTCATCGAAATGAGAACGCATTTTCCGTATCCTGTAGTAGTTGTCCATATAAAAGCACAAGCTACGCTGCCTTTAGAACCCATTGTAGCCGGCAGCATAAAGTAAAAAACCCACAACCAAATGTCCCAAACTTAATTGAGCCTCCTGAAATTTCTAGTGACGAGGATGATTTTGGATTTCCAAACTTTGAGAGAAATAATGAAAATATATCAGAATTAATTGGTGTTGAAAAGCAAAGATGTCTTAAGTGTTCTTTAGGACAGTTTTTTCTCAAACTGGAAAGGAAGCATGGCATCAGTAAAAATGCTATCAATAACATTGCAATAGAAATACAATATTTACTAAATGAGGTTGGGGAAATAATCAGGAAGGAAATTATTGAAGTAATTAAATCCGATGGTTCATCTCAAGTAGATATAACCAAGGATGAATATGACACTATTTTTTCTTTCACTTCACTAACTAATGCGTTCTTAAATGATAAAAAGCGTATGAAGTTTTTTCAAGAAAATTTTAATCTCTTGGAGACTAACCCAGTTTATATGGGTAAAAAACTAAAGAAAGTTAAAGGCAAAATTGCTCAAAAATCTCAATATGGATATACTGTACCTTTCCTAGAAAATTTAAGAGCGCTTATAAGGACCCCAGATGTTGACTTTTGGGTGTCAAATTCTCATGAAAGTGAGGATTTAGTACTTAGAGATTGGTGTGATGGTGCTTTTTTTAAGCAACATAAACTTTCAGCCCGATGCCTTCAAATTGTTTTTCATGTGGATGATATAGAGACTGTTAACCCTATTGGTGTGCATAGGAAAATGCACAAATTAACTGTGTTTTCCTATGAAATAACTAATATTCCTCCTCAATTTAGATCTCGTTTGCACGTTAAGCAACTTCTTGCCATAGCAAAATCGTCTGATGTGAAGCTTTACGGTATGAAAGCAATTTTAATGGAATTCATTGAAGGCGTAAATGACTTACAAAAGGGATTAGACTTGTTAAGTGATGGAAGAATTTTCACAGGCATGTTAGTTGGTACACCAGCTGATACACCTGCATCAGCGCAACTATGGGGAACTAAAGAGGGGGTTTCATTTGCTAAGAAACCCTGTAGCAGTTGTGAAGGCGAGAGGCCTCAAACATTTGAGGACTTCATCGAAACAGATTTTATTTTAAGAACCACAGATAATCACTTAAAAAATTGTGCAATTTTAGACCAAATAGTTTCAAAATCGGCTAAGAAAGAATGGAGCTCCAAGTATGGAATTAATTATTTGAGCCCCCTTTTCTTATTAATGACATATCGCTAGACCTTTCTGTACATGATCCTATGCACGTTTTGCTAGAAGGGGTCGTATTAATAGAGCTAAGAGCTTTGTTACAGAATTTCATTCGCAATGAAAAATATTTTACACTGGCATGGTTGAATTCTCAATTGCATCTTTTTGACTATAGCTTTCTTGAAGTAAACAGCAAACCAACGCTAATTGATGAATCAGCATTGTCTGACAAAGGTAGCATCTCAATTTCAGCCTCAGCCTGCCTAACCCTTTTAAGTATTTTGGCTTTTATTTTGGTTCAAAAAGTACCCCCTGAAAATAACAAATTATTGAATTTCAATCTCCTCATTGAAATTACCTTTTTAAGCACATCCCCTTTTGCAATAGAGAAAAGCGCTACCCAATTAGCTGAAGCTATAAAAACCCATCACGATAATTTTTTAATAGAATACCCAAATGTCAACTTAACACCAAAATTCCACTATTTGATTCATTTTCCTCGACAACTTCTTTTATTTGGCCCTCTAAGACACCAATGGTGTATGCGTTTTGAAGCTTCATTCAGTGTTTTTAAAGGGAGAAAATGGGGCTCGTTTAAAAACATTGCGTTAAGCATGTGCAATTATCACTTGCTTCGCAGTTGTTTTTTTCAGAGCAATTGTTATGGATTACCAAATGAGAACTTTCTCTATAGTAATGATGAAATAAAAATTTCGAAAGAAGTTCTTATTTGTAATTTAGACGAGGGTTTGAATGATGTGTGCTCTAATTTTTTTATTGGAAATGTAAACCCAAACCTTGATACTGTGTGTTTTCTCAGAGAGTTACAAGTACATGGACATGTCTATAGACCTGGGCTCACTTGCATAAATTTAGCCAAAGTTCAAAATGAATTTCCAATTTTTGCAGTTATAGATATTATTCTATACTTTAATGAAAAGAAAATTTTTGTTGTACGAAAGTGTAGAGTGTCTTCTTATATTCAGTATTTAAATTCTTATGAAGTAGTGTTTTCTGAAAGCAGAGTGGCTGTAGATTTTAATGAAATTGACAATACATGGCCAGTTCCAATTAGAAGATTTTATCAGAAAAATTACGTAACAAATAAATATTCATGTTTCATTAATTCTAGCTTGTAATGTGTTAACAGAACCTTAAATATCTTGTAAAAAGGAAAGGGACAGTGGCGTCGCCAGGGTGTTTTAGGCAACGCTTGAGCCACCAGAAAAATTTCTGAAGCACCCCCTAAAGTTTCTTAATAGCGCCTCCTAAAATTCTAGGAAATAGCTCTTAGTAAAATTTAGTCTAATATTATAGTACTTGTTAAAACTGTTAGTAGATTTTTAAAATTGAACGATTATTGATCTCATTGTTTCGACTCGACAAATGAAATGGTTCCTATATTAATAAATAATACAAGAAAACGTTTTCTTTTCTACCTTAATTCCGCAGTTCTTTTTCTAAGAGGATACCTTTTTGGATATTGGGAACCCTAGTTGGGTTAATGGCTTAAGGGTCCCCAAATATAAATATCTTGGTGACGCCACTGGAAAGGGAATAAAACTTTTTTAATTGTGAAATACAGCATTCATTGGACCAATAGGCCTGCAAAGCATAAATGCAGCAGTAGTATTCATGCCTCGAAGGTATATCTTTCGAAGTACAACTCTATTTCTCTATTAAAACATGATTTTCCTTGACTTTGCTGATCTTTTTATCTTTGTCTCCAAAGTTAAGGTTCTATAATTAGACTAATGAGGCCTTTTGTAGTTTGTTTTAAATGTGCTGCAGGAAATATATATTTTTTAATGTTTACTGCCTGGTTCCAGTTCTGAAATTGAACCAAAACTTTAACATTTTGTTTTGTTTTTGATGACAATAGACATAAATATTTAAATCATAAATATTATTTAAGTTTATAGTGAATTTAAATAAACAATTCAGCATTTTAAAAATACTCAGAAATGCTAGACTATAGAGGGGTTAAAAGAGGAATGTGTAAGGAATGTGTAGGAGAGTGCTATGAGTATATAAAACCTTCGGTACCGGATGATATGAAATGCTTATACTGTTTGTGTCCCCCGACAAAACATGAAAAAGGTAATTTATTAACATATAAAATATACCTCAATGTATAAATTTTTTAAATTCGTTTTTTAACATTAAGTGTTAACAAATGACGAGCCAAGTGGTGCGTATAATATAAGTGAATCAAAGAGATTTAATGAAGTAAACGAGTCTGGGGAAATTGAACAAATGGTGCTAGATCAGAAACCTGATGTGACACCTGCACTTAATGATTTTACTGACGAAACTATCGAGTTCAACTTAGGAAAATCACTTGAGAATGAAAATGAAAATTCCTTAGGTAAGACATTTTTCATGTACATTTTTTTCTACTAAAGCATATTTTATACAAGAATGAACATATATTTTCACTCCTTATAAAAAGTGATTTATAATATTCAGTATCTTAAATAATAGAATTTAGTACTTTTCCTGTTAGTATGTTTAGCCTTAAAATACCTACAGCCACACTTCTTCCTTCTTAGTATCCTCGAAATAGTTAAAACACAAAATGATAAAAAAGTTTAATAATTAAACCATAACAGTTCAAAAAGTAAAATAAAGATACTTAAATCGATCGGTTCCAGAGGAAAAATTAAAAATGTTAGTAAGCCAGATTTACGAAACTGGATACCAGTTTTGTATTGTTTGGGGTCCATATAGTACTGTATAGAAATCTGTTAGATATAAAGCAACCAAAACTAGGAGCTATGACTAACTGAAAATGTACTACTCAGGTGGGTTGGCAGAGTGGTTAACACTCTTGCTTCACAGCAAGAGGTTTGATTCCAGCGTGTAGCACTGGTTGAAAATCCAGAACCACTCCTGCGTAGAGTTTGCAAGTTATCTTCCCACTGGATGAAGGGATTTCCCCCAAGATCTTGGTTTTCTAATTTCCATGAAAGCTTGCTGAGGTTAACTGTAATAGTTACTGTAACGAGCTGTCAGCTAGCTCACATGGCATGAAGGCCTTGTGACCACCTTCCTACACGCTAAAAAAGGTTGGGTTAAAAATTACCCAAATTGGGTTAATTTATAACCAAAATCTGGGTCAGTATTGCACCTACCAAGAAACTTGAGTAAACTTGAAACAACCCAAGATGGGGTTAAAAAATTACACCTGCTTGGGTCAATGAAAAACTACCCAAGCGGTTGGGTAGCATTTTAATAACCCAAAATATGGGTCAATTATTTAATGTCCCAAAATAAATAGTGTTTTTTATTTAACCCAAAAATTTTAGTCAAATGCGACTTTTGCCCAATTTTATGGTTAATAATTTCATTTTATCCCAAGATTTGGGTAGTTGAAACTACCCAATATGGTTAAAATTGGAAATTTGACCAAATTAATTGGGCAAGATCTACAATTAAGTCTACTACCTGGGTATTAATAATATATGTATAGTCCCCTGCAACAGCTACGGCCTTGTCACTAATGTTTTTAAGATTTAAATTTGCATCGTGCATCTAAAATGTAGCCATTAACTTTCGAAAATAAACTGTAAAAAACATTTTATTTTAGTACTTTAAATATACAATAATAATTCACAAACTTATGGAATTTGATTTTAAACTCGAAATTTTTACAAACAGTTTTTAAAACTATGAAAATCTTCTTATCACAGATTGTTGTCCGAAATTTTGGTCTTAAGCTAAATAACAATAACATTTATCTGGAAAGATTAATCTCAAAATTAGGAAATTTATCACTGTGGAAATAGAGTATACTTGGTCTGATACTATTCTCATCTAACATAAAGGTGGACATGTCTTAGACGAAAAAGGGTTATTTAAAAATGAGAGTTTACAAAAAATATTCTTGGAATGTTATATAATCATGGAGAAACCTTTTCTCCATGATATAGTGATTATAACTATTTTATTTATCCCTTTCCCAATAGGTGGTTCATCAGCAATAGGGCAAACCTTAATGTTGGACGAGCTACTTAATTGTTAGAACATACTACTAAATTAAACAAATTAGAAAAACATAATATAATGAAGTGTGTTTTGTCACAATTAATTAAGCACATAGAATTCAATATTTCAATATTGAAATAGATATTTTCTGAAAAATATTCTAGACCATAATAGTCATAAAATGTAAAATAATTGTAGTACAAAATTTTTAAAGAACCACAAAAAATTATTTAAGCTTATATTTTTTAGTTCAGAAGGAACTTAAATTCTATGGATTTTCCAAAATAGGCATAAAATATGATTTTATGTATAATGAGACTTCAGAGAGATTTTACAAAAACATTACCAAAATATATAAGCACTCCTACATTTTTTTATTTGCTAAAATAAGTTGAAATTTTTTCCCAAACACCTGTTAGATATTAACTTGTAAAGGACAAAATTCTACTCATATTATCCAAAATACAGAACCACATTTCTTTGTAGAAAAAAAAATCAGTTTTTCCTTTCCCTAAAATTTTTAGCTCGCCAAATGCTTGAAATTAGAAAAAATCAAGTGTTTTAATTTTTCCAGAAATCTGTTATATACTAACTAGCAAAGGTCAAAATTCCACTAATTCCACTCATCCTATCCATAAGTTCATGAAAAAAAATGGCTTAAAAATTAGGTACATTTCTATGATTCGCTAAAATATGTTGAAATTTTTACCAAAAATCTGTTAATTATTGACTCGTAAAGGCCAAAATTCAACCAATTCCACTCCTACTCTCCTAAATACAGAACCACATTTCTGTCCAGAAAAAATATCAGTTTCACCTTTCCCTCAAATATTTAGCTTGCCAAATGCACGAAATGTGAAAAAATCAAATGTTACTCTCCATTTACAAGAACTTGATTTGTCAATTCCGAGTTTCAAATGCTTATAGCAAGAACCTCGTTGAGTAATTTATTGCCTGTAAACTGAACACATTAATGACAACATAGTAATTGCCTTGATTTAAGAGCAATTCCTGTCACTAATTTCAAGAACTTCGAACCAGTTCACATTTTGTATTCATATAAGCTTATATTTTTAAACAACTAGACCTGAGTAAAACTTTACTGATGTTTGTATGTAAAAAACACCCTTACCAAAAAATAAGTGGTCTAAGAACTATTTAAGTTGGTTTTAAGTTTGTATTTGAGACAAATACCAACTAAAAACCCACTTAAAAACAACTTAAAGCCAACTTAAAACTTACTTTAAATGTTACTTAATATAGACCACTTAAAGCCAACGGCATTTCCCCACCAACTTAAAAAATAATATGTAATTTTCTGACCACTAAAAACCAACTAAATACCAACTTAAAGAAAAGGGCATTTTCCCACCAACTTAACTAGTTTACTGAAATATGCTGACCACTTAAAACCAACTAAAAATCAACTTATTTTTTGGTGGGCATGTTCACACAATCAAAAAAGGCCTAAACACTTGAAACAAATAACTTTAGGCCATGAACTAATTAACGTAATTACGTCAATTAGTTCTTGTTTAAGCCTTATTACGTATAGGAAATGCATAAAATTTAGTTTAGAACATACTGCAATGTTTTAAGTATGTAAGTTCATACTGCTTATAACTAAATTAAGAATAATTTAAAATTACCATTTAATTCAATGGTTGTTTTGTGGAATTTAAAACGAAAACTGAACCTTTCCTGGAATATTAAAAGTTCCTGACATAATGACATTTGCCATAAAGTTTTAGTTTCGACTATTTGTCAAGTAAACGTTAAAGTATAATGAACCAATAAAAACTCAACATTCAAACAATCGGAACGTTTAGCAGCCGACATAATTGAGTTTTTCCAGTTTTTGGGTACATTTTACCCAAGTTGGGCAATAAGACAAATCTGGCAAATAACCCAAACACAACCCTTTCAAAATAACCCAGAAGTGTTAGATCAACCCAAAATGGTTTAAAATTAACTCTAATTGGTTAAAAATAAATTTTACCCAGAATATTTAACCCAACCTTTTTTAGCGTGTATGCATTTTAACGCAGCCACCAGTAAATAAGGCATTACAAGTTGCAAGCTGACTTGGGCCTGTGGTGGTAACTATAGGGTATTAGCCTAGCTGATTATTAAACCGCAACAGCTGTAAGAGGTGAATCGCCACTGTTATAGTAAAACTGAGTGAAGCGAGAAAGAATCACTAATGGACTGAAATAGAAATAGTTAAAACGTAAAATGGTAGAAAAGTCCATGTTACATTTAATGTAATATAAGTAAAAATAATGATTAACTTCGTTAAATTTGCATATTTAAAAAGATCAATGTTTATTTACAATGATGTGTCTGACCGGTTTCGAAACGCTTCACATGTAATGTAGTAATGTAATCTAGCCTCCTAGCTCTAAATATTTGATTCTGTCCCAATTATAAATTATTTTAATTCTTGCTTTGTTAGTCCTATCTTTGCTGATTTCAATATCTTCCTTTTGGAAAAAGAAATAAACTATTTTTATTTTTAAAATTCAGCATTGAACCCTCTATTAGTAGCTTTGATAAACTGATAATTGCTTAATATCAATGTATCCCTTTGACCAAAACAGTAAAATAGGATTTTTAGTTTTAAATTTACCCTTTCCACCTCGGTTTTAGGTTTGATAGACTTATCGTTGCTAAAAATTAATTCCTTTGATTAAATGAATAATTTTTTTAATTTAAAATCCACCCCTCTATTCTAGCTTTAATACTCCAAACTTTGTTAAATTTCAGTATTTCTTTGATAAAAATTATATATATAAGAAGAAAATGTAATTGTATTCTTAAGAATAAAATAACATTTTTAGTTTTGAGGGTACAAATGTACATTTTAAATTTCTTTATTCCCTTTCCCAATGGAACAGATTGATATGTAGCAGTGAAAGACTACCAAAGCCAGAATTTAGGCGGAAATAGGGTTACTTCCAATAATGAATTTTAAACTTAAAAATTTCGTTATATTCCTTTTTTTTAAAGGCTTAGATTTCAATTTAGTAACCCTTACCAAAAAATAAGTTGGCTAAAAACCACTTAGTACAACTTGTATATCAACTTGGTTTTCAGTTTGTATTTGGGACAAATGCCTACTTAAAAATAACTAAAATCCTCTTTATTAATCAACTTATTTCCAACTAAACCAGAATCAACATTTACATTTAACTACTTAAAAGCAACTTAAATCCTACTAGGGAAACATCTAAAAACCAACTTTAAAATATTGTAATTTCCTGACTACTAAAAACCAACTAATTATAAACTTAGCAAAAGCAGTATTTTCCTACCAACTGAATAACAACTTATTGCCCCTTTAATAGTAACTTGAAATATGCTGACAACTTGAGCCTACTTAATACCAACTCAATATCAACTAATAATGTGTATACAAACTAAATACAAAATGAAATCCAACTTATTTTTTGGTAAGGGAACTTTGGGACTAAAACCTAGAATAGAGGGTTAAATTGATATTTAGCATTGTGTTATCTGCTCTTTCTTAAATTCAAGCAGTTTTTAATGGAAGTTTGTAATCCATTTGCGATTTTAGCACTTGGAAAATGTTGCTCAAAAAGCAACATCCCAGAACTATCTGCAAATGGAGCCTCATAGCCACTCTTTTCTTTTCACAATGGAAAATAAAAATAAATTAGCTTTTTTTGTGGTTAAAACTACTGTGTAAAGAAATGAAAACGAGGGTTGCATGTCGAAACCTCTCCCATGACGAAGCTTTGACTACAGAAAATTAACGCCCTCCTTCTCAATCCCCTTGTAAATATTATACAGTGTGATGCTACTGAGTAGCTGATTTTTGCAAATCCTGTTGGTAGGGCCAATTTTGAGAACATGACTTGTACCAAAATAAATTAGACTATACTTTAGGGTTTTTAACAAAAGATTTTGCTAAAATGTTTTTCAAAAATTTTAAGTCAATATGATTTAGGCAATTATTCAATTCAAGCTATATATTTTTTTATTTATCTTAATGTCCATAGACATAACATAATTTGTACGTACATTGATATTTTGCTACCTTATTTTCAAAACCACGTAATTATGTACCCAAATCTTAAGAGATACGTGGCGTTGGAAATATGGTAGCAATTTGGAAACCAATATTAAATGAAAACTTTTTTCAGAAGATTTATGTGGAGTAAAAGCTCAAATTCAAGACTTTGGATTGCCAAAATTTTCTCCAATTATTCAAAGTGCTTTGGCAACTAGATCTGTGGTTTCAAAGGGGTATTGGAACAATTTCACAACCGAATGTTGTCTTCACTATATCAATTTCAGTGGTATTGACAATCGATACGCGTATGAAAAAATTGGAATGACCATGATCAACAAATATCCCTGCTTAAAAATGGCAGGACGTAATGAATGGGTATGTTAAACATTTCTTAATACCAAGGTGTTTATAATCATTGTGGTTCAAATAGTGGAATTGTAAATCTTCATTTAAGGTGAAAATCGCCTTTTTGCCATGGGAATACGTTTCTGATAACTAAATTTTGTGCTAAAAATCACAATTTTTTTCTTGAAAAAATTACTGTAATTTTTTTTAGTACAAAAGGTTCCCCTTAATATGACTTCGGCTAGTGTTGTCATCCGTTTAATGCTACCAAAACTGCAGAACTTATTTACTGCTATATCTTAACATTGAAATTTTTAAGGAAAAAGTAAAAAAAAAGCAAATTAGTGCTAAGTATTTTACATTTAGAAAGATAACTGGTCGACTAGTTTTGGCATCGAAAGTGCCATTTTTAAGACTAAAGCCCAGTTCACACTATACAATTAAATGGGACACTTAATTGTAAGCAAGAAAATTGTACAGTGTGAACAGAAAAATTTTAACAATAACTCCCACTTTTTCTGTTCACACTATACAATTTTCTTGCTTACAATTAGTTGGATACCATTAAGTGGTCCAATTAAATGTATAGTGTGAACTGGGCTTTACAAATAGTATTGCAATGTACATTTATATAGTTTTCAGTAGGGTTGTTACAATTTAATGGGGCCTTTCAATCTAGAGGGGATTGATCATTAAATTTATGAAACTTTTCTAAGTGCAGTTTAGCTATGGTCCATCAAAATAAATTTACCTTTTCCCATTTACATATTTCAATACTTTCTCGTGTGTTTCTATTAAAATAATTATTGGGTTGTGCTATTATTTTTGAGTTTTTAAAATCTATTTTAAGCTAATGAAGCACACGATAGTGCCAATGGCAACCTAGCTACTTCTTATTCTTGAAAATGGCACTCTCAATGCCAAAACTAGTTGGCAAGTTCTTTCTAAATGTCATTATAGTTGTTTATAAATAAAAAATATTAAAACAATAATGTTTGTAAATTTTTATTAGCTTTTTGTTAATCTTAGTCACTTAAGGTTAGAACTACCAATCTGTCTTTCAACCTTTCAATAGTGAAAATTGACCATTTATTTATGTTTTCATAAAAACAGTTCAGTAAACACGACTTATCTCTGAAAAATGCCAAGCCTGCCTAAGCTAACTACTAGCGTCCCTACACTATTTAATTAAAACCTATAGTACTATCAGGGGCTATACGGACGTTATAAATTCATGATTCGTGGGTGTATATCAATTCCTTCCTTGTGATCATTAAGTGGGGTGGCGGAGTGGTTAGCACTTTTGCCTCCCAGCAAGAGGAGCCGGGCTAGATCCCAGCTTGTGGCACTGGGTGAAAATCCAGAACCACTTTTTCTGCGTAGTTTACATGTTCTCTCCCCACTGGTTAAAGGGGTTTCCCCCTGAGATCGTTGGTTTCACCTTCGCATAAAAACTTTCTGAGGTTAACTTTAATAGTAGGTGTAGGGAGCTGTTGGTTAGCACGCGTGGCATGAAGGGCTGGCCACCAACCTCTTACGCTGTATAACCCGGCCACTGTTTAAAAGGTCTTAAGTCACAAGTTGACGTAGGTCTGTAGTGGTGACTTGGGTATTAGCTTAGCTGATAATTATTTTTACTATTAAATATTTTATTGCAAGCACGCTAGATTGTCTGTCGTGGCTTACCGGATAATTCTTATTGGGTGATCTTTTAATATAATCGTTGAAGATAGCATTTTGTTTTTTTTACAGTTTCAATTTACTAAGTGCCTTAGTTCTAAAATACGTAAAGAGAGACACAGAAGAAAGCATGAGAAGAACAAGGACCCAAAAGGGTTTCTTCGTCTTGCTAAAGTAGCATTATCTACACCTTCGGAAATGGCTGACTCTTTGCCAACTGATCTTTCACATCCTAAAAGTGTTAATGCTTTGGCTATTTGTAATAAGAATAAGAAACAATCTGCAAGGTGACATTATCATGAAATTTAAATGAACGAGGGACTCGCTGCTCGTCAGATGCAGTGTCGCACCCAAGGGGCCTGGGCCCCTCCAAATTGTTTGGCTTGACATTGATTTTTAATTAAATTTTTTAACTAAGCCTTCGCTTTCTCCTCCCCTAAGAAATATTTCTGGATGTACGAACTGGACAGCGAAAGCTTGAGTACTTTAACAGTGTTGTCAAGTATGTGTACTGACACATACTCAACAGCATTGTTAAATATACTCAAGCTCTGGCTTAGTGATATGTGCAGAAAGCGCAACTGCACCAGGCTTACATACTTTAAAACGCTTTAGGAGCCCAGAATTTAATAAGTACCCCCCCCCCCAATATACTCTGATACACGATCGTTTAAACTGGTTATGTGCAGACGTGACTATAGCTCCTAGGAAATGATAGGCAATTCCTTCAATTACACCATGTTTTCTATTATAGCTTTTCACGTAGTAACTTCAAAGGAGCCCTTTTGAATAAAGAAAAAGAATTGGAGGCCATTCAAAATATAAAAAAGGAATGGTCAAAATCCAAACCAGATAAGGCAATTCTGAGGGCCTTACTTAAAGAAACATATGCTAATAGAACTGCCTTTTTAAAGGATCAAGAGGAGTTTACATTTCCAGAGTTATTAAAAAACTATCCGTTTTTCAATGAACCTAAAATGGTAATTTTTTGACATTGGAGCTTTTTTTTGATTTTGAGTTAGTTTTTTTTATAGTTCCTCTATGAATTACGGTTAACTTTGGGTAGTCCTACATATGATGAGTTCTTAAAAAATACTGAAATTTTTGTTGAAGTTTTGAAAAAGCACTTCAAAGCTGATCTTACATTTAAAGTAAGTTTTCATTGAAGCCAATATTTATATCAGTTACTATTTTCATTCATACACATTTATATCAAGGGGGAGAGAAGGTCTTTTGAAGCTTGGGGATTATTGGAAAAGACAATTTCTTGCCTTAGTAAAGACAAAGAGCTGCCAATTATAAAACATGTGGAGGTAAGATTTTTGTATTAATTTATGTGAAATTGCTCTAAAAATGTCTCTTGAATACCATGCAAAAGTGTATTTGAAAGTTTTCCTCAAAAAATTGAGAGAAGGGCCTCAAACCCAGGTTCCTATTCAAATTGATATGCAATAGCGCAACTAAGTCCAGTAACACAGTAGGGTCGCTAATGTAGCAAAAACATTTAATAGAGCTGCCCAAAAACTCAATGATGTGGAAGAGATAAATGGTTTTTATATCTGTGCGAAATTAAATGAATAAGTTCTTGGCAAAAAATGAAGTAATTTAATTAAATTTTTTAATTTGAAATTTCTCGTGAATCAGTCTGCTATGGACTTCGGGAAGGGGGAGTTTAAAAATAATAAGCAGCTAAACAAATCTATGATTTAATAGCAAAGCCAATGAGCCATGTTAACAATACTATTCAGTTCAAGTTTTGAAAAAAGTAAAAGATTTTTACGTAATAAGAATAATAAGCTGCATCGCAACTGGCCAGAGACCTTTTTACAGCAACCCAGGGGGAATTAAACCGCCTTGAACAAATAACTGTGCTGAAAGTTACTACAACCAAATTAACTTAAGTGTCTGAATTGCATACGCTTCGACCAATGTATAATTGTGACTCCATTAGAATAAGAAATTTCAAATGTGGTGCATTTCAGGTTAAACAGCGCATTACAATTAATTTCAACAATTTTAAAGCAAAAACGTGTATCTTTTAATATTTCTCAAGGAATTTTGAACTTTGTTAACTTCAATATTCCATTAGTAGAAACAAGAATGTATTGAGGTTACTAAGAATATTTGAGCATAGCATTAACCCCTGGTACCATCCTCGCAGCTTTTGTGGAGAAAGTTGGTCTGCATTTAGGGCACATTCAAGGTTATACCATATAGCAAACTTGAATGGGAAAGCAGACGAATTTAAGCTCTAAAGGCTGCGAGGATGGGAATCAGAATCCTGTAGTCCAATATTCTTAGTAACCTCAATACATTCTTGGTAGAAATGCATAGTTTTTAATGGAAGAAATTCTTTAGCATTTGTCATGCGCATCATATGGTTAGAAACCAAAAATTTTACTACGGAAAGTGTTTTTTAATGCATGAAAATTTTTAATTTTAATAACCATTTCCTAAATATTTTTTGGTTGTGCCATTGGAATTTGTTGCTTCGTTACCGACGTTTCTACGCTATTGGACTGTGCTGCGATATTGAGCCCTTTATTATAGGGTAGTCTTATCTTGGCCTTTTGCACTTTATATGGTTATGAAGTTTTATCATTTCCGCTATATGCACCACAGCGTATATGTACAAAATATTTTTAGTTTTTTTTCAATTTAATAATGAGTTTATTTGGTTAATTATAGAGAGAAAATTTTAAAGAGGAAATGGAATTCCTGAGTGAAGGCCCACCGATGGCTGTTGTTGAATTTAATGGAAATTCTGGAATAGAATGCGCCGTGGTTGGACTAAAGCATGAAATATTTTTAAAAGAGGACTACATTGATTTAAGAAACGTCCTTATTCTGTTAGTCGCTGAGTATTACTCTTTAGAACTAAATTTCCCAAAAGAGTATATCCCGCCAATGAGTTTTTTATCTAAATATTTATTAGGGGATACATATTACAAATTTTCAGCTAAAGTAGCAAAATTTGATTGTGGTTTTAGGAAGAACTGGCCAACTTTTTCCAGTTCCTTCTAAATACATTGCGTAGCCAAATATTTCCATCTAAACTTTTTCCATGCTCCTAAGTTTGTCTTTTTTTTAAATTGTGATAAGGTTTTATCCCCAACATTTCCATCTAGAACATTTTCTTATTTTCCTAAGCATGCTCTTGTTTTTTTTAACTGCAGAATTTGATTGCAGAACTGGCCAGTGTCTTAGTTTAAGTTCTTATTATGGCCAAATATTTTGATCTAGATTTTTATTTTATTTCCCTAACCATGCAATTGGTTTTTTAAATTTGTGATGTGGCACAAATCTGATAAATACTGTTTTTTTAAATGTGATAAAGCAAAACAAATGTTTTAATTAAAACTGTGATATGCCACAAATCTGATAAGTACTGTTTTTTTTAAATGTGATAAAGCAAAACCAATTTTTTAATTAAAACTGTGATATGCCACAAATCTGATAAGTACTGTTTTTTTAAATGTGATAATTAAAACATTTGTTTTGCTTTAAAACTGTGATATGCCACAAATTTGTGTCTTCAGTATGCATTATACAGATTAATAATAAAAATGGTACCTGATATATTTTATAAATGTGATTTTTTATAAATGTGATTTGCTGAATGAAGTGTAATTAAGTTCAACATAGATGCTAAAAACAATTGCCTTAAGCTAATGGAAAATTACATTTACCACGTACAGATTTATTTCAGGGCTCCCGCAATGGTGTATAAAAAAACTTATCAATTGGTATAGCTTTGACTTTTAAACCACCCACCCCTCCTCAACATTTTTAGAAAGAAAAAACTGACTGTTCCACTATAGTTATTATTTTTGAAATTATTTAGTTTCAACAAGATGACTTGGGTTGGAACTTTGGCTTTTGACGAAATTAGTAGACCGTTTTTCACTGTGGTAGATCAAGAGAAAGAATAGATTTCAGGGAAATGCGCCTTTTAAAGAGACTTTATAGAAAGACCAAGTCAATTTGAACCGAAAGACTTATTTTAAATTTACTCTATAGAGGGTCTCATGAAAGTTGTTTTAAGGTACTAATGGCCAAATTGAATAATTCCCTTCACATGCTAGACAATAAAATTGTCTTAGGCTATCCAATCCTAACACTAGAAATTTAAATTTTGATATTTTAGTCATAAATAAAATTGACATTTTAATCCTATAGCTTTAGTTATTTTATTCCATAATTATATTTTTGTTTACTACTATCTGCGAGCCCGGTTTTGTCGTTAAATATCTGGACGACTATAGAGAAATTTGAGCAAGTGTTTTCTATATGTTCATTTGATGTGTCTTCAATTTTTTCGGTCGATGCCAGATGTTATTTAGACGTAACAGATGCTCTAATTTTGTTACGATCTCGTTCCATAGATGTTACAATAGAACATCTGCAGAAGCACGTATATTGCACGTAGAGTTCATCTGGAGTACGTATATGTTACACATAATTGCATCTGCTGAACACTAAAAATGCATATGTTCATGTGTGCAACAGGTGTCAGGTGCTCTAATTTTGTTACGGTCTCGTTCTGCAGATGTTACAATATGACACCGGCAGAGCACCTAAAATGCATTTAGAGCGCACTAGGAATACAACTACCGTACACATAATTGCATCTGCTGAACACTAAAAGTCCATATATTCATGTGTTTATCAGGTGTCAGGTGCTCTAATTTTGTTACGCTCTTTAGGTGTTTTTTAAACGTGCTGTAGGCGTCATAAAGATTTGCAGTGTATAAGTAGAACTGAATGTTTAATTTTATTATTAAAACAAATAATCAGCAATTTTGCTAATATTTATAATTACATAAGACTTTTAATGTTAGGCCTTGACTGGCCAAACTGGATACATTAATACACCTGGCGTTGAAAAACCAACTTAAGCACAAATCCAGCAAAGCATACTGAAGACTGCTAGAGGTGATGGGTGGGGTCATAGGGTTGGTTTTTTTCCCCCACGCGGTGCCTAGGCTTATTTGCTTAATTCATTACACTTCATAAATTTGTTTTGAGTATACACACCTTTTACATAATTCAAGTAGTTTTATTTTGACATAAAAAACTAGAATACGCAAAAAATATATAAAAGTTAAAATTGCTAATTTCATCAAGAGATAAAATCCTATATTATCTATAACACTTGAGTTAGGCAATATTTTGTGTCAATTGGTTTAAAGAAAGTAGCTACTTCAATTTTGAGTTGCTTTGGGTTAATGAAAATATCATGGATGTTTTCGTCAGCTATTTTATGAAATACATTTGTTGTATTTATACAATAATAGCCAATAGGCAATTATTAATAAGGTATAATTATTATTTAATATAATTGTTTTACTGAGAGAAAAAGAACAAAATAATTTAGGTTTCTAACTTTTATTACAGTACAAACTTTGTCCCATCTAGTCGTAGTAATAGGTTAAAGGGTTGATCCACACAACTTTTACTATGAAAGTACTTATCCATTTTAGTGATTTTAATTAATTAATTTTGTTCAATTCAATATTAGCAAAATTCTCGAGAGAAAGAAGGATTCCAAAAAGTAATTATCTGCCGAGAATAATATTTTTTGTATATTGTCTGATCTTTTTCTTTACAGGAAAAGGATTCAGCACCTTGCGTGGTTTATTTGTAAAAGAAAAATAATAAAGTTTTATTTTAAATTGTGCTGCAGCTTTCCCCATATAGCCTTGATATAACTTAAAGTTCAATTGCCAGTGTCTATCAATTCAGACAAACCTCTTGCAGCGAAAAGAGAGAATCATCAAGAATGTACTTATTTATACTTGGGGAGAATAACTATGTCAAGACCTTTTATATCAGTGCAGAAACTAATCCGTTTCTTAAGATATAATTGAAAAAGATGCTTGTAATATTCTTGTCATTGCCCAATAGTATAAATACATTTTTGGTTTTATAAGGCCTCCAGAGATAAATTTAGTGGTGAATATTTTTTTATTGAGCTGCATCTTTTAATAAATTGACCCCTCTTGAATGTTTTTGATGTCAGTTTAGAGCAGCGGTTCCCAAAAGGTGTTCCGCGGAACCCTGGGGTTCCGTGGAAGGGTCACAGGGGTTCCGAGAATTCGCAGCGCGGCCATCTTTGTACGTGGTAACAGTCTTCTAAGATAAGTAAAAAAAATGGGTAGGGGTTCCGCCAGTATTAGTTGCATAATTTAGGGTTCCATAGCAAAATGAAATTGGGAACCGCTGGTTTAGAGTAGTGCATCAGGGACCTAGGATATACAAAAAAAAGGATATTAACAGTTTTATATGCTGTTTCTTATACATTACTTATATCAAGAACAGAAAGAATTATGAAAAAAATTAAAATCTGGCACCATGAAGTTATATACTTCCCATTTTAATGAACTAACTGGCGCCAAACTTGAAATATGTTGATATCGGCCTATAAAAATTAAACCTGTATCTAGTGGTGGCTTGATTTTCCAAATGCATATTTTCAGAGCTTTTTCATTATATTATGAAAAGTACAAGATCATGATAGTTTTTGGTACATCTATAATTTCTGGCTTATATCAAGAGAAGAGGCAATTATAAGTTGGCATTACTTTATTCTAAATGAAGCAAGTGGATTCTGATTAGTTTTTCAATATTTTACACCAAACATTGGAACCCACTCCAGAAATATAAGTTTCCATTTGCGACTTTTTTATTTATAGAATAATACTGAAATTTCAGACTGAAACTGGCATATTTGTTTATATATTACAACAACAGGTGATACCAAAAAATGTTACACAATTAGCCTTTAGTTTTACATAGAGCCATGTAGCGGAAACCCAAGAAGCTCATAAACCGCTGGATTTAAGTCTGCTCGGCAGATGATTTGCCATTTTAAAAAACTAAGTGTCTGCTTAGCAGATAAAAATCCAGCAGTCTCTAGTTAAGCTTCCGCTGTTTCCTGCTACGCGGCTTTATGTAAACCTAAAAGGCTAGTTTAGTGAAAAATGATTTGCATTTATAAATATAATATTTAGTTTTTCCATATTTTAAAATTTCAATTAAATTATTTTCAGAATGAATTGAGTGGAGTGTTGGCTAATAAATGTTGATTTTTTTAAATAAAATATTCCAAAATGCTGACATTTTCAACCCAAAACTAATGAAAAAGTTCCCCTTATTAGCAACCAAAACTGTTTCAGGCAAAGTTACTTCGCTGCTGCTGCATTTCCTCTCGAACTTTTTTTGTTACGGCATCTGTATAAGTCCACATATTGGTAAACTTTCCAATGTCTAGACTTAGACGGCTGTCCTACCATAAAATGTGTTAGAAAAAATATATGCTATTTGTTGGGGATGAAGTAACTTTAACTGGAACTATTTTGGTCACTAGCTGATATTGTTTGTTTCTACTAAACAAATTTTGTAAAGCTGGGAAAATCGGCATGCTGTTTAAAATTTCAGGCTTTATTCGCTAAGGGGTATAGAATGCTACAAAAAACCTTAAGAAGATAACTTCATCGCTACTGGGCACAGTTTTATGATTTTGGTGCTACATCACTAGCAACTTCTGGCTCCTAAATATTTAATTTTTTTTATTTGTAAATTTTACAGCGATACAGGGTAGTATTTTTAAACTACATGGGAGGGTGGTTGTTAGCCCTGCCACCGCTAACTGCCAGCTTCCCTACACTAACTATTGCATTAAAATCTCTAAGGTTTTATGCGAACCGTGGGGAGAGAACTTACAAACTCTACGCAGGAGTAGTTCCAGATTTTCACCCAGTGCTACATCACTGAGTTAAACAATTTCACGATGTGAGAATGAAACCTAAATGTAGTGTAAGTAGAGTAAATTCGCAAGTGTATAATTAAAATATAGTAAAACCATATTGCAATTTATTCAAATGTGTTTTTAAAGAATGCACCAATAACATAACTTTTTAACTATGGGCTATTCCCAAACAGATCAACCTCATTTGGCTGATTTTGTTTCTATAGTTCTTGACAAGACATGGAATTTAAAGTCTTAAATTATGCAGAACAAAATGTTCACTTGATGAGGTGTCTCAAACCTGAAAGCTACAGAAAATGTTTTTAATATTTAAAAATTTTCTTCTTTATTAAATTATGTATTTTTTCCTCACAGTACAAAATTCCACTAATTATTTTACTGGAAATTAAACTAAAAAACCCTAGAAGTAATTTTTAAACTCAACCATTGGATGAGTAAATACACAAGAAACAGGGCAAAAAAACACGATCATTGGCAGAATTGGTTCCTAACATGTACAAAATAAGCAGCTAAGGTATGAAATATGACTTACTAACTTTTTCTTCTTTTCACAGTGACATTTAAAGTGTCTAACTGGGCTAAGACATGGAAAATTCCCTTAAATGGAGCACAATCCATTTATGGTCTTGATGATATGGATGCTCTCAAATATCTTAGTTTGCACATCTAGCCCAACTTGTCTTGGAACACTGCAGAAAAAGCCACTGGCACTCTTGGATTTTGTCGGCGGCATCTTTATGGTTGGCCAACACTTAAAATCTATCACATTCACTACATTAGTTCTTCCTCTAATCCAGTACACTTCCCAGTATGGAACCCTTACCCCCAAGATGGTATTGAGAGAGTTCAGCTCAAGGTGGCTAGATTCATAAGGGGCCTGCCATTCTATGATTGTGCATCTAGCGTGACCGCAGTGACAGAAACAGAAAGGGCCTTCTCTTAAACAGTGGTGGCAAGTTCATAGTTTTTCTAGCATAGTTTTTAACAGTGCCTCGAACCTGCCAAATTTTAAAGTAGCTCCAGCCACTTGCAGGTCTTAGAAACTTTATATGCATTTCTATGTTTTTGCATAAATTACCCAACAAATAAAATTAAAAATGCAATTTTTAGAGAACAAATATTAGCTTTTTTCTTCAATTCTGGTTTGAGTGTCAGAATGTTAAATATAATTCATTAATGTAACATTAAACTGTACTTATTTCCAACATTTTTGAAGTTCGCTTGGTTTTATTCCCATTTTAAGAATTTTGTCATTTTTTAAATGTAGTTTTAGTTTAGGGATACGAATTTACCTAGCTACTACTTGATATGTAATGGAATCAAAAGTTCCCTTTTAAATTGAAATAAGCCATGTTGCCTGATAATGAATCTCATTCTAATTTTAGTAATGTAAAGACGCTATCACAAAAGCTGTGAGTTGTAAAATTGTGTTTGAATTTCATGAGGTATAACGAAAAGTTACATAAGACCCAAGGTGTGGCAAAAAAAAATTTATGAGAGCTTGTCGCGAAGAAAAAGGATAGTGGGAGTGAAAAACATCCAAATTTAAATGTAACACTTTTAAATGAAATATTTTACAGGTGTTCAAAGCCAGGCCATAAAGTTGCTAGTTCTTTGCGAACTAATAGATTATTTAATTTATTATGAGGCAACATTGTAGCTACCAGTATTTTAAAGGGCACAAAGATACTGTTGACACATTTTTTAATCTTATCACAAGATATTTACTAAGTAATGATATGTCTTTTATCGTAAAATTATGACCTAACCTTGTAACAGATTTTGAAAATGGCAAAAAGCTAATTTCATGTGTTCAACACTTTTGTAATTTAACCCAGAAAATATGAACTTGTGTATTGCAATATACACCGCTTAGGAATAATTCACTCAAAATTTATAAGTATATAAAGCCATTTATTAACTTACTAATGAGCTAGACTCTTATCACTTCTTATGATCACCAAAATCCAAACAGTTTTTCTTTAACAAAGTTCAAAAATATCCCTCTTGGCATCTGACTCATTATTTCGTATATTTTGGCAGCCCAGCTACTTGTTGACTGGCTGTCCTCATGTCACTACTCAGGTTTTTATTAACAACCAAAAAACAAACTAAACAGAGGGAACGACGTCACTATAACCAGAGACTTCGGCAATTACTACACTCTCAAACGGAGAGGGAAAGAAAAGGAAATATACTCCGAAGAGCTCTCCACTCATGGGTGCTTCATCCCTGGAAATTTTATTCATCACATCCTTTCTTCCAAAACAGTTGCATGATACTTTATTATTAATTTTAGTGTTTCAAAGTTATGAACAACAAATGGTGAAATTATCACCATAATGCCAAGAAAGGTAGCAGTTGCCCATGAGGTTCTGGCTTCCTTCAATGTTGTGAAGTATTTACTTGGTTCAAAACATTTATGGTGAGAAAACTACAGAGTGGTCAAGGGATTAACAATTGTTTCACAGATTTATTGGAAGTAAAAAGTATTCCATGTTTTAATTTACAAAATTCCTTTGGTATTTAACATGTATATCATTCATTAATTTTAGACTTAACTGCTTGTATTAAACTCTTTAGGAATAGAAATGTTAAATTCATATGCTACAGAGAGTAAGGAGATGAAACGTAAACCATTAAAGGGAGCGTAACCTTTTTGTAATTTGTGGGATGAAACACTTGTCATTCCTCGAACATGAGAGTGAGAGGGAAGATTTACTTGTAAATCAGTGCAGTGATGTATTTTTGTAAAAGATTAATCTTCTGTATTTCAGAGTGTTGTGATATAAGATACATTATTAGCCTGTGAATTAGTTTTGGAATTTTTATCAATATTTCCTTTGATAAAAAAATATTATAGGAAGGAAATGAAATTACATCAAGGAAATAACTCAAGATCAACAGTCCCAGAGTTTTTGTATGCCATTCCCTTGTTTCTGCCATAAAAAATTTTGAATTCTGATAACCTTCCAAATTTTTTTTAAATCCAAGGATGGCATTGTTAATTTAATTTATTATTACCTTACCAAAAATAAGCTGGTGTGTATACTTTCTTAAATATACCTTACCCCCATTTCATTTTTACCACCATTCACCTTGCATTTGTCTTATGCCACAGGTTAATTAATACCACCTTATATCGAGGTTATTTACTATGCCCTATACCAGGCTAAAAACATCTTGAAAACTAGGTTATTATTATTACTAATTAAAATTCAGGTTCATCTTGTAATGTGTAATAATAAACAATTATATATCTTAATTACAAGTAAAACCATGTTGATACCATCTAAATACCAGGCCAAAGCTATATAAAAATATTTTTCCACTTTCAAACCTGGTAAAATCCATTTAAAAACTAGGTACTAAAATATCAAATAAAATTGACTACTTAAAAACCATGCAAATACCAGGTAAAAAAAATTATAATTAATCGTAACTACTGGGTACAGAAATAGCAAAAATAATCTAGGTTAGAACCAAAAAATTCCCTTTTAAAAACCACTGTATTTGATTGAGACCAGCTCTTTACTTACCTAAAACCCGCTTATTTATTATCATGTAGTTAGTTTAAGATCTGATATCTTCCATGCCTTTTCTTATTGTTCTTAGTTAGAAGCTTATTTGTAAATGTATTTCAATTTGGACTATTTTCATTTCAATGAAATTTTAAACATACATTTCAATTGATAATGATAAATTTTACAAGTCCAGTTTTGAATGTAGTAATGGTGTTAAGCTTTTTAAGTGCACTAAAAATCATGACACGCAAGTATAGAATTGCAGGAAATAAAACAAGATATTGCAATGTGTAATCCTAAACTGAATTTCATTTGTTATTCGTTGAAGGTCCTAATTATAACATCTTGTAAATAATTTGAAAAAGTTTAAATTAAAATTTAATTCTCAAAACAGGTATTTTGCAAAGCTCAAAGCTGTTTTATTGTGTTACTCAAGAGCCGCAAAGTGGTGTACAGTTACATAACCATGTAATTTGAAAGGGAGTCCAAAATGAAAACAAACAAAAACATTAAAACTTTTTATGTATTGAATTAATTTAAATAGTTAACGTTGTTTAGGGCGAATATTTAAATTATAAAAGTTGAGAATAAAATTAAGTGTTACATTAAATAAATAATGGGGAGTTAAATGGTTACTAGATATGGTTTAATTTGATACAATAAAATAACGGATAAACAAAGTATAAACAATAAATAAATATTTTTTTTGGAAATAAGCCAAAGCATTTATAAATTGATCCTAACCAAAAATACCACGTTAAACTGGATAACTAGCTATAGGCCATATTTCATAGTAGTCTTTGGTAATCGAATTTATTCACTGCATATTGGCATTTGCTAAGAAAACCAGGGTTCATACAATTTATGGCAAAATACGCGTTTTCCTTGATATCGTGGCATGCAGGGATTGCCACCACCCTCCTACGCATTGTAACCCGGCCACCTGAATTAATGGCTTCAAAAGTCGCATGATGACTAGGCCTAAGGTGGTGCCTTGGGTATTAGCCTAGCTGATTATTATTATTATTATTATATTTCAAGGTGTTTTGACAAAAATTTCTCTGATAATTCCAGATAGACACTTGCATAAAATAAGAGAGCAATTACGATTAGTGCATTCTAAACCCTGACTTTTTTTGCCAATAAATTAATTCCCTGATTTTTCCAGGTTTGCATAAACACTAGAAGACTTAAAACGTTCCAGCATCCATGTAATGAAAGAAAAAGTTAATAACCCTACGGTTTTCAATAGATTATTTGTGTTCCTGTGTAGCTGCGCACGATCGAAACAACAGTGAATAAAAAATTATTTGTAATATGAGAAATAAACTTTATGGTAAACCAATGAAAGAAATGTCAATATTTTTTTATTTGATAATCTTTTAAATACATTAATTGTCACAATAGTTCAAATGATGGAAATTTCTAACACATTCATAAAGCAACGAAGGATATAATTACACTTATTAGTCTGAGGATGGTAGAATTAAGGCAATTTTTCCATTCTATTAACAAACCCGCGTTTATTAAACAAGGTTGGCTGGTTTAACACCAACGGTGTTTTCAGTCATTAGCATAGGCGTCCGCAGGGAGAGGCCAGGTTGGGCCATGGCCTCATCTGAAATGTTCTTAAGGAGCGCAAACATCCGGGAATAAGGGTGGAAGAAGCCGCAAAATTAATAGATAATAATAGGACTGCAATACTGTCCAAATATTCACCGGGGTTAGAAATCC
This sequence comes from Leiobunum rupestre, assembly GCF_980474605.1. Classification (NCBI taxonomy): domain Eukaryota; kingdom Metazoa; phylum Arthropoda; class Arachnida; order Opiliones; family Sclerosomatidae; genus Leiobunum; species Leiobunum rupestre. The sequence goes on along the minus strand of NC_143393.1, from coordinate 728,508 downwards.
GTCCGGCCATCACTGCAGTTGCGCGTCGCACAATTATCCATTTATCACGAAGTGATGATTGAGTGAAATAAAGTAATGTAATAACTTTGTAAGTGAAGCGTAACCTAGAGATAATGATGGCAGAAAGCCTAAAGGAAATGACAGCAACCCGGGGGGGTGGAGAAAGACACTTGAGTTAATTCTTCAAATTTTGGTACCACAGCGCCACTACCGAGATCGCCTGCTCGTCTGTTACAATTGATTCTTCGCAATCATGTGCCGTTGTTTCCCATCAACAAATTCAGTCCCAAATCATTTGACTAGATAATCAAATTTCGAAGGCACTTACTACAGTTAGTGCCGTAACTAGCCTTTTCTGCGCCCGGTGCGAGCTTCTATAACTGCGCCCTTAAACAATGTTCTAATCTTTCCCAGTTCGGACTATAAAATAAACAATGTGACAATGTCTATAAAAAAATCTATGATTCAAAAACTAAATTTTGGTATTTCCATGGGGCCGTTGTATTTCGATAGAGGAAGGGGATTGAAATTGAAGTATATCACTTACCAGAAACTGTAGTTTGACAGCGATGCGCAACTCCCACAATCTGGCGAAGAAGGTAGGGGAAAAAGCGGGAAAGCGGTTCTTCTCTCAGTGATGATTTTTTTTCATATAGCCGGTATAACGAAGACGTATAAATACTATGAAGTCTATGAAATAACTTCACCAAAGAGGAGAGACATATGATATCAACTACGAGTAGGGCGCGTCTACACCCCTGTTAGGCGATAAATAATAGGTATTGTACCGTTTTGTACGTATGGCAGTGCCGGACTTAGAGATGCTGGGCCCCTAGGCCTGTAAGGAGTCTACCCCCCCCCCCCTAGAAATATAGTATAGTATATATAGTTTACATAGAGTCACGTAGTGGCAAACGCGTGTAGTTCATAGACTGCTGGATTTTTGTCTGCTAAGCGGACGATTTGCCATAATAAAAATACAAAGCGTCTGCTAAGCAGATGAAAGTCCAGCAGTTTATGAGCTTTTCACGTTTGCCGCTACGTGGTTCTATATTATTATATAAACTGAAATAGCAAACTTCCTGATGTAAAAATATCATTTATATAAATTATGTTCATTGGAATAGCGTACAAACCCAACCGGCATAATCCTTTATAGAAGCCCACTAGTCCAAGCCTTTAAAATTAACCAAGTAGGTGACACACACCTACACAACTCTCATAGCTACGGTTACACTACAAGATAGAAAACGTTTCGAACCGTTTAGAAACAAATCGAAACTGGTTGAGTGAAAATTCTTGATGTTACTTTTAACCTACGTATTTTAGTAGAGTTTAACCCTAAAATTGCTCTAATTTTTACCCATCGCGTACCCAAATTGACTTTGCAAAAAACTTTTTATTTTTACTTGCGAGTATATTGTACACCTAACCTAAGGTTATGCCGGGAGTAGTGGCTCACTCCTGTAATCCCAGCCTTCCGGGAGGCAGAGTTTGTAGATGGCCGTGTGAGCACGACCACCAATCCCCCAACGGGTGGTCGGAATACTTCTGTCACGGGTGTCCCCACGTATCCCCCGTTGGCGTGGCCGTTACACATATCTCGCCCTGATTAATCAGATGGTGTCTTCGCCGGGCTCGCGGTCTTCTCAGACTCAAAATCAGCCCTTTCTTCTTTGAATTAAAAAAAAACCTAAGGTTATAAATATTTCATCAAAAACGTGTGAATTTAGTTATTAGAATTTCGGATAACACAATAATTAATTATTAAATCTTTTATAATAATTTAGTGACTATAACCAGTCATGCTTATAGCGACTACGGTAGAGCTTAGAAGACATTGGGATGTTTACTACTAACACCCCAGTCACTCACAAGCGTATTTTAATTTTATTAGATAAAAAATAACTTACTTTCGATTTCTTGCACCCACTTCCCAAGTTGCCACTAATCACTAGCGATTAGCGAACCGTATTGTTGAGATACACACACATCGGTGTCAACCCTAGGCCTTAGGCACCAGCACACACACAATAACTGATTAATCAGGGTGAGTTATGTGTAACGGCCATGCCAACGGGGGGATACGTGGGGACACCCGTGGCGGAAGTATCCCGATCACCCGTTGGGGGATTGGTGGTCGTCCTCACACGGACTTCCACAAACTCTGCCTCCCAGACGCTTGGGATTACTAGAGTGAGCCACTACTCCCGGCTAGCGAACCGTACTGCGCAAAAACTAATAGTTTAAATAAAGAGAGGCTTCCGTTTAAATTAGCGACGAATACCAGGCTACCTTTCTTTCACGAGCTACAGTTACTCTGATCCCTGGAACTAGGCTGTACCTGAATAGGCTGTACCTGAATTTCCCTAATAGGGACTTGGCAGTGCTACGTCACAGTTTTTTTTCCAATAGTTTTTATCGTGGTTAGAAAAATATGACCACAATGGCGGCCATGGCCAAAGCTACGGAGTGCCAAGTCTCTATTCAGCATAGAAGTCGGAGCACTGCGGTTATATTACTAAATAAAAGCTCTTAACAAACGCGGACTAAATATGCGATAGTTTTGCAATATTGCGATTTAAGGCTACGACCGTTAACTGCCAGGTAGAAAATTGGTTAATTTAAATTACGATTGCTATTATAGATTCATGATTTCGTTTACGGTAATTATGGTCACTAGAGGGCGCTTTCCAAGGATGCACCTCTAGGTGGGCCTAGGCGGAAATACTGCCCTGGCGTATGCTTCTAAAAACCATGCATGGCATGATGGCCCATACCTTGGTCCTGGCCTGGTCATCTGCGCCCCTCCAAGGTCTGCGCCCTGTGCCGGGGCACGGCTGGCACCACCCTAGTTACGGCACTGACTACAGTACCGCCTTGAACAAAGTTCCCTGGGCGAATGAGCGCTTATAGCAGCGTTATCGCAGATGACGACGCTATAAGCGACCGTTTTCTCAGGGAACTTTGTTCCAGGCGGTACTATGTTATGGAGATGGCTAGTATATATATATTTATATACAGAATCTAACACAGGGCGCAAATACGAAGGGGGCGCAGTAATAACCTTGGCCTGACATGACGATAAAGCCTGCGCACGCCTATGATCATAAGGTTAAATTATTGCTTTCTCCCCAATGAGGCCATGAACTAGAAGTACAAATTAAGAGACTGAGTAGAGATTTGTTATTATATTAAACTACAATCAGTTTAATTTTAAACACTAGAAACCAAAAAAGCTGCGGTTAGTTTCCCCCCATCCATTATTAAATTTAACCCTAATACGTCTTGAAGTCGGTCACGTTATTGTAAAAAGATCCCTTATTGTTCTTCAGTCATGAGGACAAAACTAGATTTATTCTGAAAGGCAACACAAAATGAAATTATTTGCATATTACTGAAAAATATAATAAACTAATATTAGTCCAAGAGCGTGTTCTGCAACCCTTGAATAAAAAAAATTCTAAAAAGTTTTAGGTGAAAGAAACATGGCTTCCACCATTAAAATTTCGTTTCTAGATACTTTTAGTTAAGGAAAAACCTTAGCCACTTTAGGAGGTTATTTTAAACAATTCATACTGCTGAAGAATGGCAATGCAAACTATACAAATGCTTTTTGTATAAAGACCTTTGTCTAGTAAGCAAAGCTTATATAGTATTTGATAGTGATGATTGCACATGTTTAAAAAGACCATGCAGTGGCCAAGATTAATAGATAGTGTATTCATGTCTGGAAAAAGGGCTATGAGCTTGCGAACTCCTTAGAACATTCAATATCTAAAGCCTCATTTCTATGCAATCTTTGTGAATGAAACTAAACCGGTAATAAAGTGACGTCTTTCACATAAAAATCCAATGTACCTGCAACTTGTTATGCTTAAGATGAAACCCTGCAAAAATGGTTTATTTCGTAATTTTATAATCCATTTTATTGGCTTTTCTAAAACATGAACTAAAATATAGGCCTCAGGTTTCAGAGTAAACTGATTTTTGATTAACCCTTTGGTTATTTTTATAAAACAATTTCAAACATGAATGCAGCACTCAAAACCTTAATTTTTGCCAATTTTATGGACAACTTTGGGAGAAAAAGGTACAAGCTAGAAAGCTGCAGTTTGTTTATTTTGATAAATAGATATTAGACCAGGTTTCGGAATAATTATTTTTAATTTATGCCTTTTATCTTTTTAAATTAATTAAAATTATAATTGGGAAATTTCGGCCGCATTTTGCATACTAGAATAGCAATGGATTTCCCTTTAGTACTACAAATTAGGCTTTCAGCCCTTCTATACGCAACCATAGCTAACTCTTTTTATTTAATTTGGAGTGCAAAAAGAATTCACTTCTGGTTATAAAAAATTTCGTTGGTGCAGTATTAAATACAGCATCAAGATGTGGGAAAATTAACATCAAAAGTAAAACGCTGTTGTTATATATATATATATCTAGTGTTTTTATTCAAAACTAAACATAAGGCCGAAAAATTTGAGAAAAATCTCTTCACTCTTGTCCCCATAAACAGCAAAACTATATAATATCAGTTAAGGTAAGCATTCCAAATTAGAGTTATGGATTTCTGTGTTGGCTTATTAGCATAATTTCAAACACTGAAAACTACCCTTAAATACACCTGATTTTCAGAGAGTGGATCCAGGTTGGTACGCTAGTGAAATATGTGAAATGTTCCAATATCCACGTCAGTTCAGTTCTGACCTACTTGAGTTGAACATACAGTACCGGCTAAAACAAAGTTCTCTGAACGATTAGGCGCTTATATCAGCATTAACGCAAATATTAGCGATGACTACGCTATAAGCGACCGTTTGCTCAGGGAACTTTGCTCTAAGTAGAAAAATCCAAAATTCCCCCGCTGAACGAAAATCCAAATCCCCCCGCTGCAGGAAAATCCGAAAACCTTTCATTTGGAATTTAAACCTCATTTAACTACACAATGATCCAAACAATATTAGAAAAAGCTACTAGTAAGAACAACATCAACTTTACTTTACTTTTAAGAACTATTTCAACACCACTGGAAAGTGGCGTCAAAAAGCAGTTGCAGACCGCATTAAGTGTGACCCTCAAATTCAACTCAATGAAAATTTGATAAAATATCAATAGTAAAAGAAAACCTAAGTTTCATACTTTTTGAAAATCCAAATTTCTCTAAATATCCAAATTTCTAATGAAAATAATTCCTACTGAATGATAATCCCAATTTATTATTTGATAAAAATTCCAAAATCAAAACCATTTTGTTCTTATTGGAAAATTCAAATTCTATACTTGTTGAAAAATCCAAATTATTCATAATTCATACTGAAAAATCTTGTGGCAGCAGGTGATGAAATTACCATTGAACAACTGAAATTTTTACATGGTCAATTTGAATATTAATTTCAGCATTATTTGGCATGCTTCTTAGTCAAAATAGAGAGATCATTATGGATGGATGGATGTATGCATGGGGGGGACAGACTGTATAACTTTGAGTTACCACACGGAGAATCAGAAAATATTGCATAACCAGCTTTCCCGTTAAATGAATTTCTGATTTAGCTCTTTATATGAAAACTTGAGGGTTACCCCGTAGCTTCAGCCGCTGGTAGGCCTTCTGCTTCTCGCCTCACAATTGAATTTTCACGTTTAAATCTCAAACATACCACGTAAGTGACAAAACTTTACCAAGAGATGGTCGACCCCCTTTCTTTTCCGTTGTGGGAATTTGGGATTTCACTAAAAACTACGCGCGCACATTTCCACTCCTTCACTGATCCTTCTTGAAGGAATGTAGCAGTGGTCTAAAATACTCCTTGCAAATCTTGATCAATACGATGAATACAACCGAGGTATCAGACATTCCCTAAAAATTGAAATGTGTTTTAGTTTAAACTTGAGTTTGTGTTTTAAGTTATTTACAACCGAGCTAGGACATACCTGGTGAAAGAGATGGGACAATCCCCTTCTGAATCTCGACCAAATATAATAGGTAGGTAGGTATATTTTAAAGATGATAAAAGAAATCAAAATCCAGTAAGTAATTCATTTTTTTTGCTACTATTTTGCACAGTTGTTCTGAATCTACCAATATTGAATCCCAATTTCTGGAGCCGTATATGACAATTCCAATTTCTTCAGCCGTATATAAAAATTCTAATTTCTCCAGCCGTATATAAAAATTCCAATTTCTCCAGCCGTATATAAAAATTCCAATTTCTCCAGCCGTATATAAAAATTCCAATTTCTCCAGCCGTATATAAAATTTCCAATTTCTCCAGCCGTATATAAAATTTCCAATTTCTCCAGCCGTATATAAAATTTCCAATTTCTCCAGCCGTATATAAAATTTCCAATTTCTCCAGCCGTATATAAAATTTCCAATCTCTCCAGCCGCATAAAAATCCCAATTTCTCCAGCCTTATATAAATCCCATTTTCTCCAGCCGTATAAGAATCCCAATTTTCCTGGCTGCAGGATAATCCTGATCCCGCAATTAATAAAACAAATTGTTTTAACTTGCGGAGCATTTCCCTCTGCAATGCTTCTTTGTCGAGCCTTCTTTCCGAACTTAGGATTAACTTCGAAACGGGACTATATTATAACTCCAAAGCTTTGGCCATCATTGTGCGTGGGAATTTCTCCAACAATTGAAAAATATTATTAAGGACGTAGTGGCACATCAACCTGCATTCATTTTACAGTTTGCCGCAAGATTGGCACCAAAGTAGAGGCTGTTACATCTCTATTTGCTCACTCAGAGCAGTGTTTTTACGTTTTTCTCTTATCTTCCATTCGAGTTTGAAATATATATACATTTATATATATATATGCCGATTTAGAGCAAATCTCAAACAGTTAATTGGAAAAGGGTACTAGAAACTAGAAGCCCTGCATCAAATTAATCCTCTGACCTCAAATGTTTTAGCCAGATAACAAAAAATGCCTGTAAAAACAACGAAGAGTGTTCACCTTCCCTCATAACTAAGGCACTGAAATTTGTATATCATTTATATAAACCAGCCTATATAAATCTAATTTCTAAAAATTTCTAAAAATAAGTAGTTTTGATAATTTAACAGCTTGAATTAATTATGGATTCATCTTTTAACCGATTTATGTTTTATTGCATTTTGTCGCAAGCGTACGGATATTTTTTAGTATAAAAATTTGTATTTTTATAAATTTTGTGAAAAAATATTTGCAGTTTTACTTTCTGTTATAATTGAAGTAAAAATATATCTAAAGTCATAGTATACCTGTTATTTATCTCCCGTCTTTAATGTAAACAGCCTATATTATTTGTAAACTATGAAATACATTTATAATTACATTTATTATTACCACTTTTATAATTTCTAAAAAGATGTATTTTTTAATTTGAATGTTTTCTTTATTAAACGTAGAGTCAATGGTTTTTATTGTCGCTTGCTTATGGTTTATTTTAATTATATTTATAATAAATTTAATTGGTTACAAATATAAAATAATGGAAAATTTCGTTACAAAAATGTATGTATGTGTGTAGGTATATTACATTTTTAATACATACAGCCATCTATTATTATTTTACATTTTAGCGTATACGTCACAAGATTGATTTAAAGACTTAGTTATTGTCAACAGCAAATATAATATATATAACTTAGATTAGTCAATTTATCATTTTCACAAGCTCGTTGGTATTTTATAACAACAAAACGATCGTTAGGTTTCATGGAAAAAGGGAATAATGGACGGGAATAATAGAACTGGCAGGTGCTTTCGGTAATGATATTAGTGTGATGATTAAAAAAAATTTATTTAAAACCGGCACTCTATGAACAAATACCAAAATTTTTTATTTTATGAATTTTGCCTATTTCATTACTTTTTACACATAACAGAATAAAATTTGTTGATGACAGTCGAAAATAATGAGTGATGAACAAAATAAAGAATTGTGTAAGGATAATGAAGTGTTGTCACTACAGCGTACAATTATAGAATTGAAAAAACAGAAACGAAAACTTCAAGCGGAATATATAGCAGAGAGAATACTCCTTGATAGTTTGTTCCCTTTCATACGAAAGGAACCTTCTTACGAATATTTGCAAAGGTTTTCGGAAGAAGAAAGATTATTGAGTTAAGATGAATTATCCACCTGGGGCTTTTTTCGCGCGACAGCGGCTCGAGTGTTAATTGTTAAATAACCTTTCTACGGTTTAATTGTTGAAAGACGGAAAGATTGTGATGTACCATTAATAGTTCGCGGTAATCAGATTCATTTGTGTCCATTTATTCTTGCCAAATTGGAAATGTAAAATAATATCACAAAAAAAGTTTAAAAAAAAATATCTTAGCGTGAGGGAAAACGTTACGCGCACCAACTCCAGGGTATACCGGGAGAAAAAGCCTTACGATAAGGAAGAACGGTGAGAGACGCGCCGCGCTCTATTAAACCATTCCTGCACGTTTTATTCGATCTAGCTAGAATTAAATTTACTGTTATAGCCGTTACGTTGAATTTCTAATTAACTCGGCAAAAATTGTGTATTTTGATCACAAAAAAGTGGATTTTGGGTACTATTTCTCTTGAAGAATTCATTAAATACACAATGGTTTTTAAAAAGGGTACGTTAAAACTTGTATTTTTAAAATAACTTATATTGTTTTAAATTTTTTTTGTTGTTGTAGTATCTTAAAAATTTAGGTCGGACAGTCGACTAGTTGTAACTGTATCAATTTTTCGGAAAGAGCCAATGGGAACCAAAGCACTATCATTGTCTTGCAAACATGGGACGCCCTCACAAAATCATGATCTTCAATTATTGAAAATCTAAGCTCTACATCAATTAAAAGGTTAACCTGCCAATTCCGATCGTTGATCCTTATTCCGATTGTACTTTTCATCACAGTTTTGAAGTGTCTTCCGATGGTGGAAAATTTATGTGGTCATTATTACCTTTTACGCAAAAGTATCTTGAATACGAAATGAACTATTCAACCAGTTTTTCACTTAGTAGAGTGCAAGTGTGACGAATTTAAACTGCGTATAGATGAACAGTTAAGTCTGTTAGGAAATAGCATGTTTGCTGTAAACCAAATGTTTTCTGTATTGTTTGATTACTTTTCGAAATTTAAAGAGATTTATAAACCACTGGAAAAGCGAGAAGCACTCTGTGATTTCGTAGAAATCTACGCTGCCTTTCGTATTTCACAGGATTATCAAGTGGAAGAAGATTTTTTGGATCAATTTATAGGTGATTGCCCATTTGACGTAAGGGAATTAATGGATCATTGTTTAAATGACGTACAATATTTAAAAAGTGTTTTCAGCTTGTAAACAAATAATGTATTCGCTGTCATCATATATAAATAAATATTTATTAAACCAAAATTTCATAAATATACTATTTAACAAATTATATTATTTCGCAATAGTTTTAAGTTTTATGAAACAGTTTACACAAAATGAGCACACTATCACGAAAACAAACTTTCCAAACTCTAAAATTTGCAGTTTTTAGTCATTTACACCGTTCTCAATGAAAACAAGTTAGACGAATGATAATGTCGCACAAAATTAACAATTTCGAATTTTTAAATGTATTTTCGTGTGTAAAAAGCCCAAACCTAATTGCTTCAGCCAAATTGTTAAGTAAATATGAAAGAAACCAGCTTGATAAAGTTAAAAAAAATTATTCAAAAGTTTACAAACTTTTAAAGCATTCCAAATTGTCATTATGTTGTTAGCGTTGTGTAAAAAATTCGTTCAATTTTTCCTTGTATGTTAACCCTGTAGAAATAGCATTCGGGTCCTTTAAGTAATAGCATCCAATGGAGTAACTTTTCAATAAATCTTTGCACATAAGGATTTAAATTATTTATATAATTATATATTTTATTGTCAGATTTTCCATTTATATAATTCAGCAATTTCTTTGGTGTTTGACGCGTTGTGACCTATCCAAAACACTTGCTTGTAACTTGCATGGTGGCTCGTGAGCGCTATATACTTCCGAATAAACATTTAACTTTGAAACACCTTTACCGCTATTATTCTACAACAATTCTGTCATTTTTCAGTAGTACTCATCTATTTACAAAAATATATCACAAATTTATCCAATATTTATTTTTAACCAATAATTTATAAACTTTCCAATATTATTTTTATTCACATGGTTAATGATCTTACAATATGCCAGTTGAACTCATTCAAAAATTAATAGACTGTAAATAAAATCAAATTAAATGAATTGTACAGTGTTATTAAAATTTTCCCCATATTATTCAAATATAAAAAATATTTTTTCAATTAACCCAATAATATCGGAATCTAATCAAAATATAAACATATTTTATTTGCTCTTCATTATATCCATTAACATCATATTATTGGAATTTGATCAAAATATAAACAACATTTTTTTTTGCCTATAATTATATCAAGAAACACAATATTATTGGAATATAATCAAAATATAAACAACGTTTTTATTTGCCTATAATTATATCAATGAATACAATATTATGGGAATTTAATCAAAATATAAATATGAACAACATTTGAATTGTTCTGATAGTATTTGAATTAACCCAATATTATTCAAATATACAAAATATTATTCAAATATACAAAATATTATTCAAATATACAAAATATTATTCAAATATACAAAATATTATTCAAATATACAAAATATTATTCAAATATACAAAATATTATTCAAATATACAAAATATTATTCAAATATACAAAATATTTTTCAATTAACCAAATATTATTGAAATCGAATCAAAATATAAATATAATCAACGTTTTTATTTGCTTATTATTAAATCAATTGGTACAACATTATTGGAATTTACTCAAAATTGTTTAATGTTAACTAAATTATTTTAATTGTCCTAGTATAGTTTGATTTTATAAATTTAAAATATTTTTATATTTAGCCAAGATATAAGAATTTACCTAAATGTATTCAAAATTTCCCAATTTAACACGAATTCATGTAAAAAATATTTAAGTTAACTCAATAATATAAGAAGTTACCCAATTTTATTTTAATTTGCCCAAATGTATTCAAATTAACCCATTTTATATGAAATTGCCCATGGTTTTTCAAAACAATAATAATACAGAATTTATCGCACCCAGAGTTACATTGATATGCGCTATTTTGCAAAACGGTGGGGAATTTGTTTTAAAAGATATAGGGTTGATTTACTCAATCAGATGAAAAAATGTTTTCATTGTATCATGTTATTTTTGATAAAATCAGTAAATCCTGAAATATTAAGACTATATTTTAAAACATAATTTATAATAACTTAATTTGATTTTACCTAGAATGAGTCTAAAATTTAATAATCACATAATTTGCAACATGGTCTTAAATATCAAACTGATGGACTGTTACTCTTTAATTGACAATTGCATACTACATTAAAACTCACATTATGGAAATGTTCCTTAATGCGATATTCTACTATAATCTTCATAAATACCATTAAAAATAATGTAATTTATAGTATGTCAAATCTGCTATAATAAATTTTATATTTTAAAATTTAAAGCCCATATGATATAATGTTATATAGAAAATGGTCTTTAAACTTGGTCCATTTATCTAATAATGATCTTTTGACATGGAAATAATTTACCTAGGACACCATTATTAATATGTCAAATCAACTTTAAAGGCTTAATAATATAACACTGTATATGAATAGTGTGTGGTGAATCCAACTCTCGGAATAAATAAATTAAAGTTCTTGTAATAATTGTAACATACAATACACACAATCAAGATGTTCAATTAATCCTATTGATCCATAGAGGAGTAAAATGCAAACACTCAATAACGGACCGCAAAACTTATACCTAATACCGAGGTGAACTGGCTCGGCCACATGATAACCTCACAGTATTACCACAGGCTCGATTGGCTCCATTTTCATTACTTTTTACTCACACGTAAAACGAGTAGAAGTCAATTAGCTTTCCCTTAATAGTACCGCCCAAGGCTATAATGCGTTTTTGTGATTCATATACACTTCTCCCCGGCAACTGTATTCCTGTTATGTGTGAAATATTTTACGAATTCAAGCATTTAAAGTTTTTAAATATCACTAATCATAATGATAACGAGATTAATTCTTATATGTATTATTCATACTGTTAATTCATAATACATCTACACATGATTCGTAGAAAATATACTAAAATTTTCGTATGAGTTCTTGTCTTATTAGTACATTTAATAGTTTTGTAGGACTATGACCGAAATATTTCTTAAAACAAATAGATTTTAAATAAATTATTATTTTTCCAAATCTGGATCTTGGTATTGCAAAGCATATCTAACAATTCTCACGTTAATTGTAGATTTTCTATATTATGGAACTAGAATGTCGTAAAGATCTTGTATTCGGAACGAAAATGGTTGTAATGTACACAGAAAAAAGTGTGTTTGGGCTTTGAACACATTTAAATGTTCTATACATAAACACGATTAGAATTTGAACGCTTAAATATGTTACGAAGACTAAAATATGTTCTATTGTGAACACATTGCCATTCTCCTAGTGTTAGTCCCTTCGAAATAGATGAAAATTTATATCCTAAACACAAAACCTGAACACTTTTTCTGTGAACATGTTAATTCGAGAACATGATCTATGGTTTCGTGTTTTATAGTGATAAAATCTACATTCGCCTTAACCGTAATTTCCGGCCTCTTATCTAGAAAGTTTCAGAATTCGTGGCAAAAATTCGCTTAGGACAGATACGAACGAACTATCTTTCGCGCCTTTGTCGTAAAGTTTAGTAAGCTTTTGTTTATTTACTGAGTTGTTTAAACTTACAAATAGTTTTAAAAACTATTGTACTAGTAATTTACAAATTTATGCAGAATAAATGTAAAAATTATTACTATTTCCCGTCAAGGCCTAAAGTTTCAGTTACAAGTGTTAGTGACTACTGTATCAAAGTGTAGAAAACCTTAATCTAATTATTTAAGCTATGTTAATTGAAAAAACAGTTAACTGAGTTTCAGACCATCCAAGAGCTACGTTTTTGAAACTAGTCTTTTAATATTAATAAATATTCAATTTAATGGGTTTTTACAACAGTATAAGGGTCCGCAGATTTTCAATATGTTTACAAGCTGAACATTTCCAGTAACTCATGTACAAAACCTGAACACATTACATTTAGAACACTTTTAACCATGAACGCATGACCTAATAAACACGTTCAAAACTCGAACATATTTCCACTTGAACACGTTCAAAACTAACCATATTTCAAATTGAACACTTTCAAAACTAACCATATTTCAAATTAAACACGTTCAAAACTGACCATATTTCAAATTGAACACGTTCTCGTTTTGAACATGAGCAGAAAAGTGATGCATGATGGTGTTCACGTATTGTGTTCAATATCTGAAAATATTTTTTTCTTCTGTGAAATGTAGGTTAAAACCTTGAGCCGCCAATTTCTAACGTTGTTTAGATCGTTAATGTTTGTAAAGGAAATTAAAATAGTTGGTGTACAGTTACCGGGCACATATAAAGAAAAATGATATTGGATTTATAAGCGATTGTTCAATGATTTTTATACATTGAAAACAACAAAATCATAACTAATTCAAATTGAAATATTCAACATAGGCTATTTTATTTAGAACATCAAACTAACATTTGTTTCAAAATATCAAACTTTTTTAAATTTAAGTCTTAAGTTAAATCTTAACTATTTGACAACAGATACAAATATTATTTACGGATGAATTTATAACATTGTTATTTAAATTGATATAAATAAATTACTTTTTCATTTTAATAGAGCTTAGCTTTATTTTTAATTGGTTTTTATATTACATTATTATTTTTTCTGTTTTTAATTTAATTAAATTTTTAATTAACTCAATATTAATACAATATATTTGTTTGTGCTGTCTTGTTTTTACCATCAACTATAAACATTTTGTATCTGTTTGTTTTGGAAAATATATATCATAATTATTATTAAATATCTTCAATGAAAGTAAATTGTTGTTTTTAATTTTTTTAATAAATTTTAAAAAATATATTTATAAACGGAATACCTATCGTATTTAACATTTGTTAAACATTATCCAGTTTTTTGCAAACTCTGTGGAATATTTTATGCTCCACATTTATAATTTTTAATGATTTAAAATAATTTTGTGTGGAAATATAAATTTAGTTTGAGGTCGATGCTATCAATTGTTCATAAAAACTTATGCATTAGTGAGGTTTTATTACTATACTTAGAGATAATGGTCTTAGTTTATCAATAAATATATTCATCAAATAATCATAGATAAGGATGATCTGTTTTAGAAGGAATTGATCATTTATAGCAAGATCGGGATTTTTTATTTATACATTGTTATTTACTTGATAAAATTAAATTAAATAATATTAAGTCTATTTTAACAAATTCTATATATAATCATATATACCAATATTTTTTTATTTAAAAAATTAAAAATCAATATCAATAATATAATACAGGTTGTAAAACATATTATGTCGTCTAATTAGTAAATAATAATTTAAGCTAAATTGTTTTCATCTGATACCTCGAATTGAAAACAGGATATAATTTTATGTTAACTAAAATTTTGGTTTTTATCCCTTTTATTACAATAACAAAATTTAGGACGGTTGCGTCCGTACGTTCGAAAAAGCACACAGGATCAATAAATGATGTTGCATGTTTAAACACGTAAATAATTCCATCTATGTAAAAGCTTATACAAGAAAATTTAATTGTTTTATAATTAACCCTCGATATTTGTGTCCAAGGTTACACTTATTATTTAATTATGAGGGAAAAGTAAAAACTTCGTTAGATTTGCATATTTAATAAAAATTGATATATATTTACTAACACATATTGAACTTGCAAACTCGCTAAGCCTTAACTTATAAGATAAAAGTATTTTTGAGAAAATTCACTTTATTCTAGTGAAATCTTGCTATTTTTTAATAATGATTCTTATGTATTTTATCTGAAATTATAATAAAAGCTTTTACAGATATTTGATGTATAGAAACTACGCTAACAATATAACAATACAAAAGTTTTTTGTACTATCCTGTTAGACATTACATGTAGACTTTCTGTGGGAGTCTGCCAATTTTGTCTTTTGCGAAATAAATATTATTGTTATTTAGTATTATAAAAGATTGTATCTTTAAAAGTTAATTGTTAATAAGCTTTGTTTTTAAAACAAATCATTTTTATTTCCCATTTTGTTTCAAATTAGAGGATTTATTAATTGATATTTTATTAATATCTAGCGGTTGTTTGTAAAAACCAGTTTTTTCTTTTCATTGACTCTGTGGAATGTCTCCTGCCGAAACGTGATCTGCTTTTATAATTTTATCGTTTTAGCGCGGAGATGCAAAAGTGAGTAAAAAATAGAGTAGGATCACCGATGCCAGATGATAATAAAAATTTTGGCGTTTGAAAATGTGATATCGTTAGTAAATCCAAACTAGTTTTACAAGTCTGTAATTGTAGTTGATAACGTTTACACGTGACGATAATTAAGGGGTGGGTATCAAATTACTTCTACAAGGTTGAAAAATGCAATCGAATGTTGAACCAGTTCTATCCTAGAGGTAATTTTAATTTATGAATTTAAAGATATATAGATATTTGAGAGTTCACAATGTGGCAGAATTTTATAGAGCGTGCTTCTGGTAACGCTGTTCAACAGAAAGTTAAAATTAAAAATCAAATAAAGTAAGTAATATGGAATTTAAAAACAATTAAATTATTAAACTTAATTTGGTTTTAATTTAGCCACCAATAAATACCCGTTCGTTCACTGTGTATAGTCAGAGAAAATTCTATCAACGTGTAAAGGTATACACAATGTTGCTATTTTTAATTTAAAAAGAGTAAGTTAATTATTTATATTTATTTTAAAATAATTGTTGTTTTTGGAATTTTTATTAATTACGTATCTTAAACTGTTTTTTTGAACGATAGAATATATTAATTTACTATTGAAAATTAACCAGCCATCCATTTGGGTAAAATTATAGTCTTTTGGATTGCAAAATGAACAAGAGTTAATAAAAACAACATTGTATCTTCAAAAATAAATGTAAGTATTATTTTATATTGCTAAAGTAGCACGTTTTTATTGTAGGTGGATAAAATTATACATTTGAATTGCTAAAACCAAAACAAAATTGTATCTATAAAAATAAATAAATAAAATTTTTTTCATAATACATTAGTGACTATATCTCTGGCCGATACCGCCCGATTAAGTTCATTGTAATGTTTTTAAAATGTTTATTGATTGTTTATGTAATTAATTTATTATTTTAAAATAAATGTTTTTCGGATTTTTTATTTGATTATATTATTTTAGAATGTATTAGTGTACTATTGAAAACCAATTTACTGTTTGGGTAAAATTATACATCAGCTAGGCTAGGCTAATACCCAAGGCACCACCCTAGGCCTAAGTCATCGAGCGACTTTTAAAGCATTTAATTTGTATTGTAAATGTAAAAACATTGTATCTCCAAAAGTAAATACATTTTATTTTATTTCGACCGGGGTAAAACATAAGTATATCTCGGGGTGATATTAATAAGCCCCATTGTAATTTGTTGTGTATTAATTGTTCATTATGCAATTATTTTTATTTCTTTATCTCCAAAAAATAAATAAAGTTTATTTTCAACATGGGTAAGTTGGATATCACGTGACAGACAAACTTGTCAAGGCTAATAAAGCGAAGGTCGCGAATTCGTTTCCCCATATCGCAATTAACCAATTAGCATTTTAAATGGCTAAAAAACGAAAAAAATAAAAAAGTGATATCAAAAGTAAATAAGTAGTCGGGGGATAAATATTACCGCCGATATCTCGGTCCGAGCTTGTCCGATTGTGTCCAAACTTGTTGGCGTGATAGACCGAAGCTTAAAGGTTGTGGACAGTGGTCAAGCGTCAAGGTCAAAGGTCATCTTCAAGGTCACATTTGAGATTGAAAACAAAAATATTTTGTTGACTTTTTCCAAGGTCAAAAACTGGTTTTTTGAAAAAAATCAAGTTCATTTTGGCGGCCATCTTGGCGGCCATCTTGGAAAAAGTGGTTCAAATATGAGTATCCTCTACTGAGGTGGTAGAAACAAGGACGCTCTCCTGGGATGGCCTTGAACTTCAACAAATTAGAAAAAGACCCGCGGTTATTCGACCAGTTTGCAAACTATTTGAAAATACCAAATACTTTTCCCCTGTCTTTTCGAATATTCGACTATTTGATAAAAAAATTCGATTATTCGCGAACTTTTCCAAGCGCTATTCGATTCGTCGAATCGAATATTCGATTTAGTATTCGAACGAATTATTTGGTCTGACCAAATATTTTGCACCCCCTAGCTTTAGGCGAACCGTTCAGTGATAGTAATGAATAATTAACATACAAAATTAAATTGAAACATGTACAGGTACAAAATGAACTTTAAAAACAGCGAATCTTCCTTAACTTTTGGAGAATACACTGCAAATCTTACTTTTGGAAATTCACTAAACTATTCACGGAACATATTTTAGCTATAAGTCCACCATTCAGTGAGCGAGGGGCTAACCACTCTTCGAAAATCTGTTCACCGGATTACTCTTAGATTAGCACTGCCAAAGGCAGGGACTAGTACAGTCAAAGTTACGGCTCTGGACTCCGATTACGCGGAGTGATCAGCCCCTCGTCAGTGAGAGTGTAGATGAATACTCCATAAAGGTAACGAGTCAAAATAGCCTGCAGGCCCCATATTTTCTTCCTACCTCTGTAAATGACACATTAAAAAAAACGAATTAAAATCAATAAAAAAATCAAACAGTTTTTTAATAAAATACTTACTCTTATGATATATTATCAGCGATACTAGATATTACTATGTTATAATCTTTAACGTTTGTGTAGAACGCATTATGGACTTTATGGTGACCGATTCCAAACTATCGAGTAATGGCGTCGTACAAAAGAAACTACAAACTGGGCTACCAGATACTTTAAAAGGACTTTAGCGCGGCCAACTTAGATCAGCTTTTTCGCAGTAATTGGCTGTGATTGTAGAAAAAATTCATCAAATGAAAATAATGGAAATAAAAATTAAGAAAATAATAATATAAAAAACTATAAAAATTAAGAACAGATACAATTAATTAAATAATTAAGTAGTTTTGATTTAACACGTAATTTCATTAATTCACGTTAAATAAACTCGTAAATTTAAATAATAATATTCATAATAAAATTAATATTTTGTGGTTCATTAATCATTATCAGCTCAAATACAAATACAGGTGAAACTAATTAAAATTAATTGCTGATAAACGCGCCTCTAGATAGCATTGATGGACGAAACATTTCGGAGGAATAGTGGAGATCCATGCGACGTTGATTTGGCTGAATATCGGATGTCGCGAAATTGGTACTACGAGGACTAAAATGGGACGTCCATTATTCTTCCCGTAGGACGAATTTTGGACGGGACCAAGCTGGGCTCTATGGACCATGCTGGGACGTCCCAGGGACGATTTGGGTTTGCTGGGTTCTCTCGTCGAAGTAGACCCGCTGTCTCCTTTAGATATTTTTCAAGGGCGGATTAAAAACACTATCCGAAAGTAGAAAGGGACACATCTCCTCTTTACTTAGACCCTAACTTTTTACAATTAAATTTTAAGTCTATGTATCGGTGCCCATGTGTATAGGGCTTAAGAAAAGCGAAAAAGCCAGACATCGCGTCTCCAAACGGATTACAAATAAGAAAGGGTGAACTCGACATTGGGAAGGGTCAAGTGAGAAACAAACACACTAAAAAAAAACAAAATTAAAGTCAATATTATTATCACTTGAAACTCTGAAATATAAATGGCCACAGCCAACATATTATAAAAAGTCATGTTTTCTGACAATTTTTTATAACGCTGAATATATTTGACTATACTGCAATTGCAAGGTGAGAACCTGACACTTAATATTGCGAATAAACAAAAAAACTTCTTTTATGTAGAAACGATTAGCGATCTGATTATTTTTGCTGTTGTATATTAAAGATATTGGTTCAAAATAACCAATGCCGAGACAAGTATTAAAAAGGCCATATTTGCAAACTCTTTGGATACCATGTTTAGTCAAAGTAAGTTCGACAGCCCATTTTCTTGTTAGGCAATTTGATTCTTTCACTTTGGTTTTTTTTTTGTTTTGACCAAATTTGGCTACATTGAAATATCACTATAGTACTCGAAAGTCGGAAAGTGATAGCACTGTACTGAAGAGTGGGAAGTAATAACGGAATTTAAATCCGAAATGTTAATGGCTTTGACAGAAACTGAAAAACATACCCCATCTGTAGGTTTATTTTTCATACACTCTAATCACCTGCTTTCAAATTAAAGATGCTTTAAAATATTTAGTTTTTTTTAACTTGAAAATAACACTTCCTTAGCGAGCATAGCTTCGAGTAGCGGAATAAATTCTAACTCCAAATCCAATTCGCAATTAAAGACAATCATCGCCTCAATCCGGCCGTTCTTCCCCTGATTTAATAAACATATCTACAATGCCTGTGCCTCTATCTCCTATTCATGATCAATCATCTACTACATCAATTGATTGAAGCGATGAAAAGGTTAATTTATTTAGATAAAATCAAAATTTTAATTAACCAAAAAATATAACGAAGTAACTCTTTTAGCATCAGGTGCCAAATAAACTACCAAATCTAACAGATTATGTCGTTGCAAACTAAAGGAAGGAAAGTTGATGGCTGTTTATGATACTTTGGTTTCGGAACTGTCTTACGGGCTTTTGGCAAAATATAAAAAACCAACACGAAGGAAGATTATCAAGCTGTAGGAAAAATGATGTATTTGAAATACCCATGTAAAGTGTGGATAAAAAAGCCAAAAGACCATATGTAAAAATTAAATGTTTTATATTAATTCAATTATAATGCTATACATTGTTATTATTGTCATAGTGTTTGCTGGTTAAAAACTCTCAGCAAAGGTTAGGCACATTCGACACATTGAAAAAAAGAAGTTGCAACCTAAGAAAGCAAAGTTAGTCGAAGAAGCTGCTTTGATTGAGTAACCTGTTCAAAGAACTGAAGGAATTCAAGAGCAAATGAAAACAGAATTTGTTAAACCAAATAGAAATAAATCCAGGATCTTACGACCGATGAGAGATTCGTTCACCCACAGAAGAAAACTTATAACAGAAGGATCGACTATGAATAAAATTATTCAAGTATATCCACCTCTTCAAGAAATAGTTTATGTAAGATAATTATACAGGGTGTCCACTAAAAAATGAACCAGGGCGAATATCTCAAAATCTGTTTTAGGTGCGATTTTGAAATTTTCAAGTCGTATACAAGATTTAGGGGGAAACTTACTGCGAAAATGTCAAGGTCAACCAAAAACTAACTCGAGAGCCGTAGGTGTTAGAAAGTTGGTTCCAATTAGAAAAGTGTCCCACTTGACTTTCTTAGTACAAATAGCTTTGACCTGCTCGGATTTGACCAATTGGAAGCTGAGAAATGCTAGATGAAAAACAAGAAGGTCGTTAAGTTGATAACGTGTCGAAAGCGAGGTTCGGTAGCTGATAACTCTAGAGATACTCGTGCTAGAGTATTGAAATTTGCTACACATCCTCATCAAGATTGATGGTCTTTAGTTTAAAAATTTCAATGACCTTGAATAATGTCTACAAGGTCATCAAAAAACTAAAGCGAGAACCGTAAGTGTTAGAAAGTTGGTTCCAATTAGAAAAGTGTTCCACGTCATATTGTAGGTCTAATTAGCTTTGATTCGATCGAATTTGACCAATAGGAAGTCGAGGAATTCTTTTTTAAAACCACAAAGGTCGTTAAAATGAAAATTGTAAGAAAACGCAAAAAACTCGAAACCAATTCGTGTTACATCGAAATTTGCTAGACAAAATCAATATGGTGGGATTTTTTTAAGTTTGAAAAATTGGATGACCTTGAAGACGTGGTTTAAGGTGTGAAAACATTATCTAGCGATCCATTGTCTTTAGAAACTAGGTTTCAATAGGAAATTTGCGAATCACCACTTTATCGTCAAAGTTGTTTTGAACCATGTCTTCAAAGACTTTCAAAAATGACTGACCTTTTTGGTCAAATCCGATCGACTCAAAGCTAATTAGACCTACAATGTGACGTGGAACACTTTTCTAATTGGAACCAACTTTCTAACCTTTACAGTTCTCGCTTTAGTTTTTTGATGACCTTGAAGACATTATTCAAGGTCATTGAAATTTTTAAACTAAAGACCCTCAATCCTGATGAGGATGTGTAGCAAATATCAGTTCTCTAACACTAGTATCTTTAGAGTTATCAGCTCTCGAACCTCGCTTTCGACACGTTATCAACTTAACGACCTTCTTGTTTTTCATCTAGCATTTCTCGGCTTCCAATTGGTCAAATCCGAGCAGCTCAAAGCTATTTGTACTTAAAATGTCAAGTGGAACACTTTTCTACTTGGAACCAACTTTCTAACACCTACGGCTCTCGAGTTAGTTTTTGGTTGACTTTGAAGACATGGTTCAGGGTCATCGACATTTTCGCAGTAGGTTTCCCCCTACATCTTGTATACGACTTGAAAATTTCAAAATCGCACCTAAAACAGATTTTGAGATATTCGCCCTGGTTCATTTTTTAGTGGACATCCTGTATATATATATATATATATATATATATATATATATATATATATATATATATAAACTATAACTATATTTTATAAAACTAACTTTTTAAATATGGTATTTTAATTGGATATCAGTTGAATATGAACAAATGAAAGGAGCGCAAAATATTGCAGAAACCTTCATTCAAAATTACATTAAAGTAAGCCAAATTGTTTTCCCGGACAAAGATCCTGTAAGAATAATTGTTTTTGCTATAATACTATTTATCAGAAAAATAATGTTTTAATATAATTTCCTAGAATTCTCTAAAGGAGGATGATGTTTAAGTTTTAAATTTCATAAATTTACTGGAAAGCAACTTGTCAACGCAAGTGAGAGCCCGTAGCAAAAGTAAAAACATTGCAAAGAAATCAAAAACTGAAGATATATGAATTGTTTACATAAAACCAGTAAGTGAACTTAATAAGTTAAAAAGGATGTTATTTTAAAACATGTTTTAAAATATTTAACGGATATATAAATAATTGCTTAAATGACCTTATTAACGTTCTTTTTCGCGTCATCTGGTGGTGGAAATTGGAACCATTCAAAATCTATGGACGATCAGAGGCGCCTAAAAATATAAATCTCGGCACGAGAAGGTGACGAGATTTTCTATTTCGTTATAATCGGCACGAAATTTATGGAATGACCGTGCGTTTTTCTATTGTTGTAAACCTTTTGGTCCCTCTGTTTTGCTTTAGATTTTCACAGGTTACAAACTCCACCCCCAAACGGTGCGAAAAGTAAAAGGGTATAACAATTATTTTTTCCAAAAAGGTGTTTTTGTCTCTTTTTAAAAATTACATACTACGTCTGTGTAATTTTGGTGTTAATTGTATTTAATTTGGGTTACAATGTGACAAAATAATTTTATGGAGTAATGTGTTTTAATATAGAGGGTTTCATTTATTTTATCTAGACTCATCCAATCGAATCTCAAATACTTTCGCCACAAATTGTGTTTATTAAAAAAAATTCAAAGAACTAAGCAATGGATTCATTGTTGCAAAGACGCTCTCAATCGATTGTGAAACAAATAACCTCTTAAAGTGCCTTTTATGTGTGTTGCAGTTGTACTACGTTTTTGATTTTAGCTATTAACCGACACTTATACAGGTTCTTGGGTTTTTGCAAGAATTCCTTTTAAAGGATAACGGAAAATTTGAAGAAAACGCAAAATATTTTAAATTTGATCGAAAATAATGATATAAAATAATTGTAATATTACTTAATAAAACATAGACATGGAAAAATTATATTGTTACTGTTCTTTTATTTAATCAAGTTAAGGCAAATGTCTTAAAACTACAGGTTCAAATTTTCATGTGCTGTGGTTTAAAACACGTTTTTAATGTGACGTGTACCTTTGAACATGTTTAGAAACTAATCTTAAGAATCTTTAGACGTGTTTTCATTGTAAGCGCCAAAAGAATTTAACATGTTTATTCTCTAAACGTATTCTATCTAAACACGTTTTAATGATAAAAATGAGAAGCAAATAACTTTAATTTATAAACGCATGATGTTGCAAAGCTCAACACCACTATTGCCTAAACATGATCGTTTTTAAACATGATAAATATTCTGTTGCATTTTGGTGATTAAAAAAGTGTTAAGTATCTAAACACCTTTTTTCTGTGTAAGGAAGGTTTTGATCAGTTATGCGACAGAGTTAGCGAAGGGATGAAACCATCGGAAATATATGTAAGGAAACCAGTTCCGGTGAGAAAACGAATAGCAATCGCGGTGTTCAAGCTAGCCAGCTGCTACGAATTTCGTGTGGTAGCTAACCTTTTCGGAATACACAAGTCCACAGTCATTGAAATATTGAGAATGTTTTGCAAACTGATTTTCCGTTCAATGATATCGGACTTCATATCCTTTCCAAATGAAGAAGAAGCGATTGAAATTGCGAAGCAATACGAATTACAATATGCAATTCCACAAGTTTACGGGGCCATCGATGGAACCCATATTCCAATTATCGCTCCGGAGGAAGTACATAGGTATTATTTGCTATATTATGTTAAAGGATAATGGACCCCGGTAAAAATTTATATTTTTTAGGGATTTCATAAATAGGAAACAATACGCATCGTATGTTTTGCAAGCTGTAGTCGATAAAAAATTACGGTACTTTTTATACATTGCACCAGAAGTGTATAATATATCTCTTACGTAAGAGATATTTTATAAACCTCTGATAGCGCTACTAAGAAAAATTTTAATTTCAGTTTTTTTTTGTTTTAGCTTTCGCAATATCAGCTGCCCAAGTTTTAAAAGAATCGGAAATTTTTAAAAAATCGCATCTGTTACCAAAAGTAAATCATTTATAAGATTTTAGTGGGTATTCACTCCTTGGTATGCACGAGTTTGAGGCCCCCTGCCCCCCTTACGAGATTACAGGCCCTATTAATAATAATAATAATAATATATTTATTTGAAGAAGTGATGGTTATACATAGTGGAGGTGGGGCTAAGTCACGGGTGACTTGTGAGCCCTATTCTAGGTAAGAGCCCAGCAAACACAAGAACGTCCTTTGGACATCCGATAGACGTCACACTCGGATCTTGCCTTCGTCCGTAGGACATCCCAAAATCCGGGATTGACGTCGGTTGGACGTTAAAGGACGTCCAAATGTCCGGTTTGTCTATAGCCGTAGTACGTCCCGGGGACGAGTTTTCGGACGTCCAACGGCGATTACGGCGGTCGTCCCCTGGATGTCTTTCTATAAAACCTAGAGATGTCTTTAGGCCTTTAATTTGGTTCAATCATGGCTCAATAGGGATGAAACTAGGACGTTCATTGGATATCGTATTTTGAACAAATAATTTAAAAAACCAAACTTGATATTAAAATTTTATTCAAAACATTAAAATACAAGATAATGGAAAAAATCCAGGAACAAGTGTACAATTTGATTGTAATAACACGAACTCCGCATAAAACTTAATTTAAATTTATTATATAAGGTTATTAAATTTTTACAATAGGTTTTCGAAAGTAGGAAACTCAAGTATTAGCAGTTAACATATAAATTAAAAAACTTATATAGTGATTTAATTTTTATATAACAAAATAAATTTCGAACTAAACTATTAAAAAATTAAATAACCTTCCTTATAAAAAACCAATAAAATTAATTTTTAAATCAGAAGAAAAATAAAACTAAGCCATTTTATACTATTCCTTAAAAAAAATTAAGACTATCGGATGAAAAATGTACACTCTGTTAATAAAGTCTTTGCCTCTTGAAATGTTTGCGCTTTTTTGCTAATTTCTAGAAATGTATTATAGATAGAAAGATGAAACCAATTTCATTCTTAATATTTTGCATCCTCTTTCAGATGCAACCATCAGTTCCGTCGAAACATTTAAATCTTGCCCGGAAATGACAAATATCATTTTTGACAACTTTGAAAATAATAGAGTTACGCCTCTGCAAACGACTTTAATGGATTCAGGGTGGTCGATTTATATTTACGAAGTGTTACTTTTATGTCTCTAAGACCAATAGGTGACGAGTTATAGGCTTTCAAACTTTAAGACAGGAATCAGTTTTGTATAAAATGCGTAACCGGACTTTTCATCAAACACGACTAACTTCCACATTATTTCAAAACGCCGTGCAAATTTAGCTTCTGAGGGCTAGTAGTAGTAGGGCCAGATAGTAAATTTGCGACAAGGAGGAGCTACATGGAGTGTCATAGCTGCAACAGTAAATTGTTCCGTTAGAGGTGCAAAATATCGCTACGCACAATTTCTGCGACATGGTACAATTTTGGTATTGTAAATATTTCTTGACCAATATGAAATTCAAAATGTATAATTAACGATTTAATATAGGATCTTCCTAGAAGTGGGCGACCCAAAAAAACAACGCCTGCTCAAGATAGAAACTTATTTAGAGACGCTTCGAGAAATCCATGGATTTCTATAAGACAATTAAGAAATCGTTGGCAGTTAGGTGGGGTTCGAGTAACCGCTCCGACAGTGTGGGCAAAACTGAAAAAAGTGGGCTTACGACGTCGACGCTCTCTATATAAACCACTGCTAACGCCGAGACACAAGTTAGCTCGTCGGTCATTTTGTCGACAACTTCTTCAATGGCCAAGAGATGTGTTGTCCCGATTAATATTGTTCTCGGACGAAAAGGTATAGTTTGAAAAACCACTTTTAATCGAATTTTTTTTACCGCGTGATTTCAGTCTTTTCAGAGCTCTCCAAGATCTCCTACGGTATGGGTTACAAGACGAAGGCAACAGCGAAATTACGCCAGGTTTACCACATGAACTAAAAGGAGTGGACGATTTGCGGTCAACGTTTGGGGGTGTATTGGAGACGGGCAAACTGGAATTCTCAGACCTGTTGTTGGTCGTCTCAACGCGCAAAGTTACATTCAAATCCTGCGTGATTCTATGTTGCCCTCGCTTGCGGCCATTTATGGGTTGGAGAATGTTGGCAGGTAATAATGTAGCGGTTGTATTTCTGTAATCTCTTAATTAACTAAAAATATTTTATTTTCACCCTGATTATTTAGGGTCTATTTCATGCAAGATAATTGCCCGGCGCACACAGCTAGAGTGGTAAGGCAATTTCTCTCCGATGAAGGAATTGAGTTGTTAGAGTGGCCAGCTTTATCACCCGACCTAAATCCGATGGAAAACCTGTGGTCGCTACTACAATCTCTAATGGAGGAAAATATTCCTTTAAACGCCGAAGAACTAAAAAATATGGTCATCGCCGCCTTCAACCGTGTGACTCCCCATCACCTGCGAAACTTAACTAACTCGTTCCGAAGAAGGTTAAGGGAATGTTTAAGGAGAAGGGGTGAAGCGATTCCCTATTAGGAGAAAATTAAAAGTTCATAGCGATATTTTCATAAATCAATAAATATGTCCGAAAAGATTTTAGTTGTTTTTTTTAATCCTTGTTTGGGTGGCTAACGGAAGTGGAATTCTATTTTTCCGATTTCGCTTCCTATTTCTCAAATTTCATAGTATTGAGAGCGTGCAAAACGTTGAATATTTCCTTTGCCTAACCGTATAATAGCTTTACGCGCCGATCAGAATGAATTTGATATTCACGCTATATTTGCTATTTTTACGCTTGACGTCATGTCACGAGTGCCGTAAATAGCCAATAGTGTGGCGGTGAGTAGTGCCTACCAAGCGGTGCCGGCCATTACCATCTTGTTCGCAACAGGGGCCACACGGTTCTCGGTTTGATTTTTATAGTAATACCATAAGTTTATAATGTTTTACGTAAGTGTGTCTCTTTGGGAAATATTTAAGAGGTAGTTATTCACAGAGTGACGTCATCACGGTAATATAATCGTCCCCTAGCGAAGCGCCGTTAAAGGCTATCCCAGTCAAGAGCGAGCGGGCGCGAAACGGTGCCTAAGCCCGTTTTATAGTCTCTTTTATGACTCGCTCTCAGTAAACCTTTTGCATGTTAAGAATAAGAAGTGTCTTAACTATGTAAAAAATATTATAAACTTATGGTAATACACCGTAATCGCCTCCATTTTGGGTGTCAATACTCGAAATACCGCCAATCTGTCGTGCGAAAAATTTTTCCGTGGAAATGGAAAAATGCTAGATGGAGCGGAAAACGAAATTTGCTTAAATGTTTTCCGGTTCTGTGTAAGCCCAGATATTTCGCTAGATTCCGACTATAAAAATCAGGCTTTACATAAACTAAATTAAGATATTCTTTCTATATATCTGGTGCGAAGGTTGACCTGACTCATGGGCGTGCGCTGATCTTTTCGTCAGATCGGGCCAATTGATTATTTTCCGCCCGGAATCTATTCGAAGAGCCTGGAAATATTAAATCTAACGAACACCAGAAATAATAAACATAATTTTCCGTGCGTTTATTTCAAGCAACTAGAAATGCGTCCACTTCCTAATTAATTTAAGGCGTTTTCCACACTACGCATTGGAACTAGTGGCGTAGCTACGGGGGAGCAGAGCCCGCAATGCGGGCGGGGCCACGAGCCTGGGAGTGGCCCATTCAAAATTAGGACCATACGCTTCTAAACGGTTAATTAACAAAAGGCCCATGGAGTGGAGTTGCTGGCGGGCCCAAGGCGGCGTTTGGATAATAAATGCTCGTTTATTTCTTTTATCTGTTTATTTCTGCATATTATTCGCGGTCATTGTTCGATTTATTATGAAAAATGTAACATTTTGTTCCGATACATTTTAGATATGGATGTATTAAAATAAAAGATTTCTTATCCAAACGCTACAAACCACTGCGCATAATAAATTTCGCGTTGATCCGCGAGAGGAAAAGAAACCCGAGTATTTCTATTTTGCATCCAGGATCTTCATTTTCTTTTGTTTAACGTAGCCCTCAGAAGCTAAATTTGCACGGCGTTTTGAAATAATGTGGAAGTTAGTCGTGTTTGATGAAAAGTCCGGTTACGCATTTTATACAAAACTGATTCCCGTCTTAAAGTTTGAAAGCCTATAACTCGTCACCTATTGGTCTTAGAGACATAAAAGTAACACTTCGTAAATATACATCGACCACCCTGAATCCATTAAAGTCGTTTGCAGAGGCGTAACTCTATTATTTTCAAAGTTGTCAAAAATGATATTTGTCATTTCCGGGCAAGATTTAAATGTTTCGACGGTTGCATTTGAAAGAGGATGCAAAAATATTAAGAATGAAATTGGTTTCATCTTTCTATCTATAATACATTTCTAGAAATTAGCAAAAAAGCGCAAACATTTCAAGAGGCAAAGACTTTTTTAACAGAGTGTACTCTAGAAATTGCTGTTTCTCGTAGCTTAATTTTAATAACTATCCTTATCTTACTTTTGGAATTACAATTTAACTTTATAAAATATCACAGTGTGTAATAAAGCTTTAGAAAATGAACTTTAAAAACCGCGAACCTTCCCTAACTTTCGGAGAATTCAACGCAAATCTTACTTTCGGAATTCTAAATTAAATATATAAAATATAACAGTATGAAATAAAGCTTTAGGAGAACCGTTCAGTGAGAGTAATGAATAATAAACTTAAAAAGTTAAATTGAAACATCTACAGGTCCAAAATGAACTTTAAAAACAGCGAACCTTCCTTAACTTTCGGATAATACACTGCAAATTTTAGTTTTGGAAATACAAATTCACTAAACTATTCACGGAACACATTTGAGCTATAAGTCCACCATGCAGTGAGAGTGAAGATGAATACTCCATAAAGGTAACGAGTCAAAATAGACTTTGATCAAATATATTTTCTTCCTACCTCTGTAAAAGACACATTAAAAAAATCGAATTAAAATCATTAAAAAAATCAAACAGTTTTTTAATAAAATACTTACTCTTGTGATATATTATCAGCGATACTAGAGATTACTTAGTTATAATATTTAACGTTTGTGTAGAACGCATGATGGACTTTATGGTGACCGATTCCAAACTATCGAGTAATGGCGTCGTACAAAAGAATTACAAACTAGGCTACCAGATATTTTAAAAGGACTTTAGCGCGGCCAACTTAGATCAGCTTTTTCGCAGTAATTGGCTGTGATTGTAGAAATAATTCATCAAATGAAAATAATGGAAATAAAAATTAAGAAAATAATAATATAAAAAATATAAAAATTAAGAACAGATAAAATTAATTAAATAATTAAGTAGTTTTGATTTAACACGTAATTTCATGAATTCACGTTAAATAAACTCGTAAATGTAAATAATAATATTCATAATAAAATTAATATTTTGTGGTTCATTAGTCATTATCAGCTCAAATACAAATACAGGTGTATCAAATTAAAATTAATTGGTGATAAACGCACCTCTAGATAGCATTGATGGACGAAACATTTCGGACGAATAGTGGAGATCCATGCGACGTCGATTGGGCTGAATATCGGATGTCGCGAAATTGGTACTACGAGGACTAAAATGGTACGTCCGTTGTTCGTCCCGTAGGACGAATTTTGGACGGGACCAAGCTGGGCTCTATGGACCATGCTGGGACGTCCCAGGGACGATTTGTGTTTGCTGGGAGGTAGAATAATTGAACATGAAATTTATCTTAGGTGTAACAATTATAAATAAATCCATAACTCAAGAACAAACGATCGTAAAAAAAATTCATTATTTACATAAAATAAAATAAAAAATAGAATAAAAGAGAACAGTTTAACTAAGATAACTACATATATAAAACAAGTTGGCAAGTCAAAATATACCTATCCTCGGAAGAATTGTCCCTAGTGGTATTAATATCTCGAGATAACCCTTAAAGATATATCCGCAATTCAGAGTTATTTACTAAAAACGTAATCCCGGTTCAATCCCGCACGGTATACAATTTAATTATAATTAAAATAATTGATACGAAACAACCGAGTTTAATTTATTCAGAATAATATAAATTAAGTAGTTACAACAGCGAGTTAGACGTACTTAAACAATGCACAATTGAATTTAACCCTATTTACAGAACAAGTTTATCAGTTAAATGTAATAGGAAGCAAATTTTAATGAAATAAATATCTACAGAGGGTATTTGTATTTTTCTCGCTTATGAAATAACAACACAAAAAACCTTCTTTAAACCACTTCACACGAAGAAATTATAATTAAAAGCCAACAATACCGCCCAAAAGCTCAACACAATCAAAAAATTAAAATACCAAAACCCAATCGACCAAACTTTGGAGCCAAAACGACCAATAGAAAAATATATAATAACAACGCAATCAATCAGGCTAAGAGCAAAAATAACGAATAGAAAAATATTTAATAATATCCCAAATTATCAGGCTTCAGAGCAAAAATAACAAATAGAAAAAATTATAATAATATCCCAATCAATCAGACTTCAGGATCAAAATAGCTCATAGAAAAATATAATTACACAGTCGAGTAATAAATTAATTCAAAACCAATCAATAGAAAATAGAAAATCAAGAAGCGCAACACCTTACCATTCACAAATACGAATTTTCGACGTTATTATAATTAAACCAGATTAGCTTTAAGCCATGATGTAACCACTTTAAAGGTTCCACTAAAACTGAACGATTTCGAAAAATAAGCTTAAAAAACCAACAATACCCAAGAATAGACAAAAAAAACGTTATCTCGATCAGTAAAAATAACATAAAACCCTTACTTTGCCTGAAACCCAGATACTTTTTATATTTTAAAACAAGATTTGACCTTTAACATTTCATACGTAAAAAAGTAGACTTTAACAAGATTAAATCAACATAATTTCATTCGTAAAAAACCAGATTAGGCCTTTATAAATTCATTCATAAAAAAATTCCAGACTTTATTACCTATTATGCTTACGATGAGTGTCTTATTTTCAGTGAAGCTAAGCAGCTATCGGTGGTTCTGTGACAGACCGCTCGACTGCCAAGCCGAATGGCCTGGGTTCGAAACCTGGGTGGCGCATTTGTTTATAATCAATAGAGAAAACTCTAAATTAGAATATCTTCGATGCAATAAATTCTATTTCAATTAAACCAAACCTAAGCCGAATTACCTTAAATAACGCTGCCTATTCATTGACGTTTAAGGAGTGTGCTGATACCCTTGATTAGATGGACTGGATTTTTCATCAGAGAAGCAGTAAGCGAGATGCTCCAGAAGATGGAGAACAAAAACCGGCCCTTTTCAGGACCGCTCTCTTTTTGAAACCAAGGTTTTACTTATAATGTATTGGTCAGTAGTGTGCTTTTACTCTATTAATAGTTGAATAAAGCATATGACGTTTTAGGAGTAAGCTTTTTGATTTCCTAACGGCAGTGTCAAAATACGTCACCGTCGAACCCCAACCGCATTTAACAGTTGGCTTACTCGTATTAGTTTAAATAAGGTTACTTGTTATACATGGAAGAAAATAATAATTACATTTAATAGGCATATCAGAATTTGTTTCAGTTAAACGTTAGATTCCCTTATAATAAAAATATATAAGATTACGCTCTATTATAAAAAAGGTACACGACAATACGAAATATTTTGTTGTTGTCTACACAGACTTTCGCCAGACTGAAAACTTCTGTAAATTAATCACACAATCGTATACCCGTACTACAAGAATATCGTCGCTTCAAAACCAAACC
This sequence comes from Leiobunum rupestre, assembly GCF_980474605.1. Lineage (NCBI taxonomy): Eukaryota > Metazoa > Arthropoda > Arachnida > Opiliones > Sclerosomatidae > Leiobunum > Leiobunum rupestre. The sequence goes on along the minus strand of NC_143393.1, from coordinate 696,626 downwards.
ACGTATATTTTTTAGACTGGTTTACGTGTTTTTGGTTTTAAAGCGAAGATATTGGAAATTATTATAATAAAACAAGACGTACGACGGTCAGAACAAACACAATCCTTCTAATGTGTTAAGTTCCCTTACCGAAAAATCGGTAGCCCAAATATTGCCATCAAAGTTTTTTCGTGAGATCAATTGTTGTCTAATGGAAGCCAGATAACTGCTTTACGGATTAAGAAAAGTGGCTTATTATTCCAGCTATAAGAGACGGACTAAAGACCAACAAATAATCGACCAACAGATGATTAGAAGACTAAAAGTTGCCTTACTCAATAGTCGAAAGAGTGACAAAATGGGCGAGCTTAGAATGAGCGAACAAATGGGTGAGCGTCTGAAGAGCGACCAAATGGGCGAGCTTATAGTGAACTTCCAAATTGGGGACCTTTGAATGAGCGACAAAATGGGCGATCTTCGAGTAAGCACTAAAATGGGCAAGCTTATAGTGACCTACCAAATGGGCGAGCATCGAAAGAGTGTAACATTGCGCGAAAGTCAGCATAACGGCAATATGGCCGAAATTACATTCCATGACCAAAAAGGTCAATCGTCCAACAAGTGACCCATCGCCAACATAGCGACGAAATGGCCTAGAGTTACCGGATCCACCAATTGGTCCGGCGTTGACTCTCGATAAGGAGACCAACGGCCAAAACAGTGAGAAAGGGGACGAATATAAAAGAAACGGAACAATAACTGAAGTACCCTATAAATGAGAATAGCACATGCTATTTTAAAACTACTGCGAGATATTTTTATATTCTTTGAACGAATATTTGATTGTTCGTACCGCAAGTATAAGGTTTGGGTTAGATCAAGGAAAAATTATATTTCATTAAGAAATTTCAAAAAGAGATAGCTCAACTGGGTAATACCAACCGAAAGTAGACAATATGTTGTTAAATTGCACATGTCAATAATAAATCATTTAGATGAGTTTAATAATCGTCGTCTGGAATAATAAAGCAAATAGCATTTGGTATTAATTTGAAAAAATTCTTCATAGTAAACCGCTTGCTTTTTTAAACATTGATATCTATTAGAATACTTTTTTACTACAATTGCTGCTATAAGATAATAATTAATAATAATAATTAAGGCTTCTTCTAAAAATGGATATCCTGTTCAGCTCATAGCTGATTTCCAAAACGGTCCCTTTAAACTGCGTGGAACCTAGCCAAGTCTTATCATGCATTTAAATTAACTTCAAAAAAGCTAACAACGGCTCTGATTAAACCGTGCGAGTATGTGATTCCGGGGAAAAAATTGTTACTCCACTGATTTTTGGAGAAAAGCAATTCGACAAGATACTACACCTTGATCTTAGCCAAATGACAAAGAAACTGATAAGCTGTACGATAGTATAGAACGAATACTATACACATAAAATAATTTCTACGATCACCCGAAAAAAAATTTCTACACTTTATTCAAAAGTTGTTTATAAAATTAAGGTAATTTTAAAATCATAAGCGACTGCTGAGTTAGTAATTGGAGCCAGTTATTGCACAATGCGGGAGGGCTCCAAAGTATCATAGGCTCTGTAATTTCTTATCAAATTACATGCTTAATAACGGATAAATTCCCGAACATTGCCACGAGGGGGCCTCGGAGCTCTTAGCTACGCCACTGGTGAGTGTCATAGCAACTTCTAGAAGTAAGTATATGGTTTCCTTGTTCTCAGCTCCTGTAAACAACCTAAAAGTTGGCAACTGGCTGATAACAATATTATATCAACAAGATTAGCGTTTAAATGTCAAAATGGTTTTTTGTGTAGAGTGTCATAGCAACTCAAAGAAGCTAGTAAATTGTCTATTTGTTGTTCTCAACCTGCAAACAACCAGTAAAGGCTGGTTTTCACTAGGGCAAAAACGCCACAACGGTGAGAGTCGACGCAAAATTATTGCATTAGGCCTAACGGGAATTTTTCGCGTCGACGCTTCACCGTCGTGGCGTTTTTGCCCTAATGAAAACCAGCCTTAAGTCGGGTAAATGTCGTTTCGCGTCGAACGATTTTCTTTAGACAATTTTCTTGGTTGTCTATAGTTGAGAATAAGTTGTAGATTTTAAGAAAAGTCAATTAACGGAAGCTCAACGGTAGTCTTTTTGTTGTTTCAATTTTGTAAGAGTTTGTTTGAGCTATTCACAGCAACCTGCAACGCAGGTATCACCACCAATATTTACACACTTATTTGTTACGTCTAGTCATACTTTGAAAACATTGAAGATTCCTTCAATCAGTGCCACTTTTATTTTTTACTTCTGATCACACTTATTTGTCAGCCGTTGAGGGTCACACTTATTTTTTCTGGTCATACGCCGAAGACTGGGTCGATCAGTGTCATACTTAATTGTTACTTCTGGCCGTACGTTGAAAGCGCGGCGCACTCTGAACGTCCTTGAAAAACGGTAGAAGGAAACGAGCGCGTAGACCTTTATAAACACGCGGATTTACAATGTTGGAAATTGTGGGGGTCCGTATACGCTGCCCAAAAAACGTTACTTAAAATTTAATTTAAGGAACGAATTAGCAACTCTAGGTTATATATAGGCCACAGGTATTAAGAAATATAACGTTCATGAAAATCTGACTTAAATTAAGGAACTGTATGTAGATTTTTAGGCGAAAATATAAAACCACGAAAATTGGGGTCCTGTAAATTACCCCAAAAAATACACCTATTCAATTATATTTTTTAACGTTATCGGACTTCATTTAAAATAAAATATCTAACACATAAAGCGAAACCACCGAAAATAGTAAATTGGGCAAATGCCCAACTTCTAGGGATCCGATTTGAAAGGCTATCAATGGCGATGTATGTACATTCGAACGATATATCACTGACTCTTCTAGCCCTAACCGTTGAAGATATATTCGCGGCACGCGGCCATCGGCATCGGCATCGGCATCGGCTACACTGTAAGTGAAACTAATACACACAAATCCTTAGGATTGTGGGTAAAAAACACGTTAAATCTCCTGGTCCATTATTTAACTAATGACTTCACCGGCTTTTTTAATACCAGAAAACCTATATTTGAATGAAAGCATAGTTAACATAATAAACAAGTATGAAACTTTTTACTGCTGTAATGCAAATTTTTTAACCGAACCTTTTACCGACACTAAAAGTCTGATACTCTCTTCAAGCTGCATTTTGGACTCGCAACTTACCGTCCTCAATAAGAATTTAAGCCTAATATCGGAGAGCACGTCCTGGAGTCATAAGGGTCTTTATTTTGTTTGGAATCCCGCTTGCGAATTATGCGTGCCAAAAAAACAGATTCAAGAAAACCATACGTGGTCTCAAGCGCCTAGAAAAACCTTTTTTAATTCTTCTCATTTAAGTGTAAAATTAGGTGGAGGTCTCGCATATTTTAGACCCTAAGGGCTCTGTGCTGATAAACATCTTGATTGCGCAATAGCTATGAAAATCAATTTCGTTGTAGTTCTCGTGAATTGTCATACTTCTCTTTTTTATGTTACTTATTATAAAAAGGCTAACACGAAATACGGCCAATAATTTATGTACTATTCTGTAACACCCTATATAAAAATATTTAAAATTTCGGTCCTAAAATGGGTTTGTTTAGTGTCAGCCGCTTTGACATTTCTTATCGTAGCACCAATAATAGGTTCTGTAGTAACTAATGCAATATAATTTGATAGGGAATGTAAAGGTGGCGCTTAATATTACTGGGGGTGGGCAACGCTGTCTTACGGCGTTAAAAATTAGGTTTATTCAATTTAACTGACAAACGAAAGTCATTTACGATTACTAATTACTCAACGTAAAGTGAGTAACGCATTGTTATCTTTCATTGAAGGTGATGTGGGCTGCTCTGTGATGATAAGATTTGCTACCTACGTCATCTTTAAAGGCCCAGTTTTTCTTCTGCCTGTCCGCCTTGAATTTTTCTTACCTGCAACACTCCCCTTGCATTTTTACTTCCCGCAAAACATGATTTTGGCGAAGATTGAGCGTCGTGCCTGCTTCTGCGACCGGGTCATTTTGTGCCAGCCGGTTGGCACCCCGCTGAGTTTGGGACGGGGTTGCTCGAGGATGCTCGTTCGTCTATTCTTTTCGACCTCTCCCTCTTCGCCGGACAGCCGGCGATTATAATACTACTACCTTCACCTTACTGCCAAGTGTAAAACACTGAATTCCTAGAATTTCAGTTATTGAACTCGTATCTCCTGTCACAATGGGATAAAGCTTCACTACCCTCGCCTTCGCTACAAGTTAACATGCGCCCGTATTTGGCTTATAATTCAACTACTATTTCAACAGGGAAACCCTTACAGTAAACAAAAATGATAGAATTCAAATGTCCGACGAAGAGTTAGACACGCTAATATTTTTGGTTTTACACTATGTTTTTAAGTATAGATGGTGATATCGTGGGTAATCATTTTAAAGGCCCATGTTTTATTTTGCCTGTACCCCTGGAATTAAACTGTCGAAGGTTTCTTCGTTTGAAACGTGTTTTTTAATTATAAGTCAGGTTTTTTTTCTACCGGAGGATACAACTTACAAAATAAATTTGTACGGTTTTGTTCTTATAAAATGACTTTCTGATATGCCTGATCCAGTTTATTAAAAGGGTTCAGGCGGGTATGTGCCTACCCCTTCCGATCCCTCTATTCATGTTGGGCTCGCGCTGAGCGTCCCGCCATGGTCCCACTCTCACCACTAAACGGATTATCTCTCCCGCTCTTTTCCTCGTCAATCACGCTACAGTTTTAAACCGTCGCAGAACATAAGCAAACGTGTAAAAACCACAAGACAACTTGGTAGCACCATCATCAACTAGGCAGGTAAAGATATATTCTTCAGCCTGTCCCCCTTGAAATTATCTTACCATCAACACTTTCCACAAAACAGATTTTGTTTGGAGCGGGTCGAGTGACGTACTTCGGTCATTTTCTGCCGGACGATTGGAATCCCGCTGGCTTTCCAAGGAGATCTCTTGCTCACTCTTTTCTTAGGAATTTCGCTGTTTTGGCCGAGACTAGCCCCCCTCCCCACATGTAATGGCGCGGAGTAATACCTTGGAGTATTACTACCTTTGCGTTACTGCAAAGTGCCATTGAGTAATTTATAGATATTTCATTGCCTAACTCGCGTCAATAGTCAGCAGGGACAGCTGGTTTTTTAGCGTATTTAATGACTGTTACGAAAAAAACGTTTAATATATTTTTAAAGGTGACTAACCTCCGGAGTCGACGATCTACGAAGTTTCTGACGGTTAAATGTAGCACGTAATGTTATCTTTTATTTTGTGCACATTTTTTAAGTATTTTAATCAGTTCAATGATATTTCTTTCCCTGTTAGGATTTATGTGCATATTTAACCACAAAGAACCAATGTCAATTTCAGTATAGGATTTATTCTGTACCGGTTTAATATGTCTTTTGTACTTATATTAATTTGGTTTGTGTGTCAATAAAGAGTTGGCTTATATAATTTTTTTTATTCCGAATCGTATTCCTTTTAAAACTACTTTTTCTTCGTCCCTTATTTCCAAACAAAAATCACTTCACTAGATCTGGCAGTGGAAATACAGAGTGTTGCTACCACTATCGTCTGAAATACTCTAATCTGTAAGACACCCAAGAAACAATCCCTCGAAGTCAATCGTTACTTTAATTTACCTTCTCCTCTTACAAAATATTTTATATAAAGTCTACACTCTAAGAAAAAAGGCTTCATGTAGGTCGGAAAAAGGGTTTTCAAAAATGTATCTTATTGCAAACCCTTTTTTCTCTTAGTTAGAACCTATTTGAAAGGTTTCGTTCAGCATAACCCAGTGTTTTTATCAAACCCCCATATGGTTTTATCTAGCACTGTCAAGGGTTCTACCTGACCGCCATTACGTTTCTATCAAGCGCCTAAAGGGATTCCACCTATGATGATCAGGGGTTCAATTTTAAGCCCTTCACGGTTTCATCAAGCGCCGTCAGTTGTCCCTCTTCACATCCATACGGCTCTACCTGACTCCGCTTCGGGTTCGATTTGACCGCCATCAAGGTTTGATCTAGCGCCGAAAGGGGTTCCAGCTTAAACCGCTTACGTACAAGGGCTCTTCGTCAAACACACCACGGTTCTACCCATCACCCCATAGGTCCTTTACGTGGAGACATGTTTCTCTTTTGACTCGCTTACCACAAATGAACAGAAGAAAGATTTTGCACTTGATCTTATAGATAAGCCCCTGTTCTTCGGGGTTTAAAATGAAGAGTGACGTGAACTTTTCCTCGTTCGAAATGTACAGGATGACCCATTTAACTCATAATATTAATTTCAATGGTTTGAAAATTGTTATGCGCAATAGGCATATAATAAGGTCTACAAAATTCCTTCTCAACAGTGTTTCCGTCTTTTCCTTGAATACTTATAATACGTAATAAGGGAACATCTGAATCTACAACCGATCGACTTTGTATGACATCGGAATATATGAACAGAGAATGTAACCCAGCGTCCATATCACAGCTAAAAGGTGCCGTCATGGAAGTCACTACAGTTATATCTTTCCTGGAATTCTCGTGAATCCTAATATGATGGCGATTTCATGCGGTATGTAAACCGGGTTCATTCCTTTAATTTCGACTACCACCTGTCGATTAGGTTTGTTGTAATAAAACTCGACACTTTTTTTTAGTCTTCTTGGTTATAGTATCTTCTACAGTATTCCAAATTCGAAGTACACATTCTTTATTAACGTTATTCCACGTTCTTGGATAACTTATTTCGGCAAGTCCAACTTCGTACGCACCCTCAATTTTCATTGGTTCCGGTAAAAACGTCCTGAACTTGCTTATAGTGTTGCTCCTGAAATAACCTATAGACGAGTCCGAGGGTAACGTTATATAGAAACTCAAAGTACTACGATTTCTTGCACCCAAGAGTCAAAATCTGAACTGTAACCACGCCAACGTACTAAAAGCTCTTTCGTTCTGTCGGGTTTATTTCTTTTTCTCAAAACTTTATCTATTTTAAAAAAACAGTTGTCGAGGTCTTTCCCGATTTTCTGTATTTCCTCCTTGTAGAACACAGCCGAAATGAGCTCAGTCTTTAGATCCTCCAGCTTATAAACCGGAGGGTCTCTCGGTAAGCGCTCCACTACTTTGAGTATTTCCTCGGTAAAATTGGCTTTGTAACCCTTTTCGAACGTGGTTTTATTCTTGCTTATACGAACCAAGTCACCTATTACAAAAGGGAACGAGACTGGGGGTGAAAAATTTACTTTCCCGTATAGGTTGTCCGACACTTGATTCTAATTTTCATCCTTCACTTCAACGGGTTTGCATTTAATAGATTTGTGGTAGTTGTTATTATAAGCTTCCAATAAATCAGGTAAAACGTCGATATATCTGTGCGTATCCTTATCCGTAAAATATCGGTACATTCGAGACTTCAATGTTCGATTGAATCGTTCTATAATACTAGATTTAACTTCGGAGTGCGTTGCGGAAAACTTGATTCCTCTACGTTTTAATTCACCTTGAACTTCTTTACATAAAAACTCATTGCCATGATCAGTCTGTACAACCTTCGGCTGTCGACCTGATTCTAAAATAGATTTGAATGACTTTACCCTAGTACATGCTTTCTTATCCTTGGTAGTCACAGCGAATGCGTATTTGCTAAATACATCGATACAACATAAGATATATCGGTATCCACTATTGTGATTTTTGATATTTTGCATGTCCGCCAGATAAAGTTGCCATTGTTCGTCTATCCCATACACTATCGTCTTGTTTCTTCAAAAATTGTGTCTCACTGGTCGGTGTAACGTGTACGTATCTTGCCGTTTTAAAAATTATCTCGCGTCGTTTATGTTAACTTCAATTCCCCTCTCTCGGGCAGCCCTATAAAGACCACGAATGCCTCCGTAACTACCGACATCCTTTACATTAAAGTATATTTCTTCTAGCTTATCCATTCATCGTACAGTTCATTTTCCGTTCGTGATACCAGTACGCGAACTCAAATAGTTGAAAAACGATAATAATAAATAATAACAAAAACGCAGTAATAACGTTGGTTTATTTTAAGTACGATATCGATAAAGAGGTTATTAACCCAGACGGAGTAGGATCGATGCCTCCTTCCATGTTGAGGTGTAATTCGTGAATGAAAGAACAGAAACCTGATGTATGATTATATTCTTTATTTCAAATTTACCCAACTCAATAATCCATTGCCATATATTGATTCGGGACGGTGGGGTAAATAATCTGAATCATCGTACACCTTCTCTGGTAGATCGTTAGAAATAATAGTTAAAGCCATATTTCCTTAACAGTACTGATGAGCCCCAAAAGGGCGAAACCGGTCTACTATTGGAATCTCTGCCTAAAATTTTACTTTTGATATAATTATCTTAAAGTTTTAATTCAACGGAAGCCCGAGCGTAAAAGACGTCTGTTGAATAGCGACCGTCATGCCATAATTTGTGAAGATTTTGATTATAGATTGCAATGGACTGCTCACATATAGGGCACTCTGAATGTTTATTAATAGGTACATTATCAATGGGGGATTCAAAGGGGAATTTATTTTTTTCAAGTGATTTTGGTACATTTTCCTTTGACATCAATTTATATAAGTTATCTAACCCAACAATTTCATGTTTTGGTTGGGTTTTGTATCCTTTAACTGATTCGTGTAAAATATCCATGATATTAGATATAACTACAGGGCGTCCTTTATAAATAAGTTCACCACTGGTAGACCATTCAATTTTACTGTTTCTTTCAATCGACTTGTACAAAGCAATGACGGGTTTTAGATGGGAATCTGGTATCGCGATAGCTATTTCCAAATACCAGTCCTTTCTTTTCGGTTCTTCAACGAGTTTCGCCTTTTCAGTTCTTTTGTTTCGTTGTAATAAATGGTTGTACAACTCCACTTTTTGTGATTAAGTTTCTGATTATTTAAAGCAGTTTTCGTATCCAAGTTTTCGTCAAGTTTTGGTTGCGAATTAAGTCGTCGATAAACGTCTTCGGGGACTAAGATCATCTTTCTAGCCATTTTTTTAGTAACTCATTTAACGAGTCGTTGTGGAATCTTTCGCAGAATAAGTGCAACGATTCGTGATTATTTTCATCCGCAACCGCAGGGTCTAATAACTCATTACGAGACTTTACTCTTAAAGGACCAGACAGTTTTATGTGAGAAATAATAAAATCAGTTAAAGAAAAATACCATTTTCAACTCTGACTCTTTTATGTGAATTTAGATCTGGAGATAAAGCCCTTTTTACTCTCGAAGGGGTACCTCTATGTGACGGGCCCGGTTGCGGGGAGGAGGATCTAGCGCTTCGAGGTGATAGCTGAGCTTCAGCTGACGGTGAAGCAACCGTAGATTGCGCCACCCGATCGACGATACGTGGCGACGACATTAACCTCAGAGGCAGCTCGGACCTCGAAGACGACCCGGGATGGAGAAACGACATCGGCGGCGGTGGATGCGTAGAATTCGATCCCGCCGACGGGATGGGTACCGCGGGTTGACCGTGATTATTTGCACGTTGATGACGTTTAAGGAAATCACGTCTCGAAAAAGACTTATCGCACACGGAACAATTAAACGTATTATTACCGTGAACTGATACCATATGACGGTTGAGACTTCTCTGGTGATTAAAAAAAACGGAACAGGTACTACACGAATACATCTTGAAGCCGAATGTAACCTTTTCACCCTTATATATATATATATATATATATATATACTTAACTTAACTTAACTAGCGTCCAAACAGCTATAACGGCGTTCCTCATCCGGAGGCGGGATGTACGCCATCTAATAACGGAAGGGCGGAGTAACATGCTGGACGCTCTAGATGCATCCGTGATGCAACATCTCAGTGCGTCTATTACAAGGGCCACCTTGGAAAACTTTCCAAATGCTATTAGAATTTGAAAATGTTTTTAAAATAAAAATAAAACTTTTTATCTAAATATACTTTATTTTTATTCATCTGCTAATTGTGCAGTTACAAAATTGATATTTTTATATGGCCACTTAGCATATAAATTACTTTTCTCTAAAGCGCATGAGTATTTCTTACTTAAAAAGTTCGTTTTGTGAGGGGTAAGACACGCAAACATAGGTCCGTCCTCATCTAATTCAGTAACCTTAGGACACCCTACACCGTTTAAGTCTATCGCTTCGCGGTGTATAAGTTCTAATAAAACTACACATTTCTCCTCTACTTTACAAAATACGCGGTCATAGACGCGAATGGCCACTAGCAGGCATTCATCCAATTTGTTGTAGGGGGTGAATCCATAGTCCCAAGCGAGGCCGTGCACGTTCTTTTCTTCCCAGGTATTCTGACGTTGAGTGCGGGAAGGGAGGTCAGCTCGAGGGTACGGCGGCAGGAAAGTCCACGATGCGACACGGGGCGAAGTTTCGGCCGAACAAGCCGACGCTTCTTTCACTGTTTTCTCCGGCTTCTCATCTTTCGTCCGCCGGTCAAAGAATTCAAAATCCACGGCCATCGATTTCTTATACCTGTAATTTAAAAGTACATACATTACAACCAGAGAAAAAGGATTAAAACCCTAAAAAAGATTATACTTAGATAGTCCTTGTCGGGTAATTCTTCTTGTTTTGAATCTTCTTCGAGTTTGTATGGTTATCTACTGACCGATCGTGTTTATATACTCAGTTATTGCGTCATTGTATTTACATCACCACCGCATTGTAACTGGGAAAGCCCATGGATTTCGCTCCACCCCTATAACATTCACCACCACTCATTCGCCACTTTAATAAAACCGGGGAAATCAGTGGTTAAAATTTAAGTGTAATTTGCATAATACAATATTGTTTATTTCTTAATTCGTAGTTTACACGGTCTTCGTATGGTAGAACGTGTACAATAGTATCGGAGAAACGTACGCGTTTCATATAGGCGGTAAAAAAGCGGGGACTGTCAATCAGGATTAAAACTTCTTTCTGCAGGTGGGGACCTTATATCATTTATAGCGAGAAAGACTGCTGCCTTCCGTATGGCTTTCATTTTATCGGGGTACAGTCTTTACGTTTTCTTATACACCACTCTCTATAGCGCTACACGTACATCGCCCTGCGGTGCTGCTTCACCGCCGACGCCGCCCTGCCTTTTTACGTTCATGCTTGCCGGTGGCGTTCCCCGGTACAGTTTTGGGGCCGGCATGTTGACCCTACTAACGGCTAGCTTCAGTAAGATTAACAATGAAGTTCTTTAAAAACTGGTTATTTCAGCGCACAAATGTTTTAAGCAGTTATATTTATTTGGCATTGCTGTGGGGGCGTGCCACGTACGACCACCCTTCAACTACTTAGTAAATAGCACCTGAACCCCGTAAATTTAATCATGGATGGTAATTTCTTTGATAATCCTTCACCCTGCAGACCTAGAAGTGATATGGAAATCTCTTCGATTCCGATATTGCCCAAGGCAGGGATTGACTAAAGTTTTACTTTCGATAGCTCTATTTTGAAATCTATTAACAGGAGACATGACAATCGGATCTTTTTCCCAACGCGCGCTGTCAACGAAAGACTCGTCTTTCCCTTCTCAAACTTATTACCCCCCCCCCCCCCCAACCGTGGTATTTCCAGTATCGGAGACGGACCCGAGATGAAATATTTTAGTGACGCTCTCTAGCGAAGATTGTGGGAACTACCGCTGAAAAAAAACATTTCTGACTGGGTTGTAGAGCCGTCTTAGCGTGATAGTATAGATCTCATGCGATGGCCGAGAAAACGCCAGAGAGAAAATTCGAGGGGTGGGTAGAAAGCGTTAATTATTGGGAACAACGGGATTTGTGTTCACGACGCCGGGGCCCATTCATCGCGGCAACCGCTGTCAACTCCTGGTCATGATATGTTTTGTGGTTATTGCTGAAGTTGTTATTACCAAAACAAGACATCGAAGTCATCCATTATCGGCCTTAAATGGTTTTAATTATATATTAATTAAAACGTTATACAAATTGGACGAAATAAATAAGAAAAATGAAAACCGTGAGATTTGATATAACCTAAGCGAGTGTTTATTTCGGAACAGAGCGAGCGTTTTAATATTTAGTCGTTTGTCGAATTGATTTACAGCAATAAACAATTCGGTAAAATACTACTTACGTGATTATTTACTTTGGTTTATAGGGATGCAAAAGGCTTGGCCTCATTTCTCTTGAACCAGAGAGGCTCACAATTAGATTAGTGCTTATCTGGCAAACCTGAAACCCAGTTGCTTCGTAAAACATGTAAATTTTTTTGTTCAAAATTCTTCTGATTTTAATTATATTTTTAAAAACAAATTCATTTTTACTATTGAAATAGCTGTGTATCGGTGATTACGTAAACAGGGAAATTAAAATCGTGCTATATTTTGGAATATAGTCTCTTTACGTAGGCTACATTAGCTATATACTATAAATCGACCTTACGCATGAAACTTCAAAAATTACTAACCCAAATGTACTGCACATAAGCCTATTTTTTAAGAGATTGTATCCCTTTTTAGGGATTTTCGGAACTAAACGGGATTTTTTTCGCTAGGAATATTTTGGTCTAGTACTTCAAATACCACGCCTCTACCTATATCGGAATCCTTGAATGAAATTAAAGGGATTAAGAAGTGTGTCATTGATTTTAAATTATTTTTAAGAAACATTTTTTTCCTTAAATAAGGCCTTAGTATTATAAATCTTATTGTTTTAGTTAAAAAAATTGTTAAAGGGATAAAAAGGTATTTATTAGAACCGAGAGAGGGAGAAATGAGATTGTCCAAGTGGAAGCACTGGCGCTTGTAGAAGCAAAATACCAGAGGGCCACGTTACTTTAGGCACTCTGCTAAAACCACGTAAGTCACTAGTTGGACCTTTTTTCTGGAACTTTACCTCGATGTGAAACTGATATTACGGATGGGCCGCCTTGTATGATATGCACCACTATAGACCTGTATCCCATAGCGTGTTGAAATAGAGTAAAGCATCCACTGGGTAACAGGCTGGCAAAATTGTTTTTCGAAAAACCGAAAAGCGGTAGTTTTGCCTTTCTGATATTCAAATGCTCATTAAGTGGTTACGAATTTTCTACTACAATATTTCAAAACTACTATGCACATGGTAGTTTACACAATAATGTACCTCGTGTTTAATTTATTTGTACTCAAAATTATGGAAAACTATTTATTGTTTTTAGATCATTTAAGAGGCACTTTTACCGAAAGTACAAATCTGATCTCGAAATAAGTAGTTAATTAGATAACGTAACACACATTAGGCAACGGAGAGGTATTGAAATGCTCATTTTCAAGCTGTATTTATAAAAGTTTACTCTGTTAAATAAGTGTAGCATTTTCATATCCGCCGGAAACGCCAAATGTCGTTTTTGACTACTGTTTTTAATAATGATGTTACGCTCCTGAAACCTGCATTTTTGGATTCAGAAGGGTCGATTCATATTTAAAAATTGCTATTGTTATCTGGCTACATCGAACGGCTGCTAAGATATGGCCTATCGAAATGTCGGGTCTCATTCGGAAAATTCTAAAATGCTCGAGTCGACCGATAAATAATATCTTATTGTTGAGGAAAAAACAACTTTCGTCGTTTCATTGCGGGTAACACAATAAGCACATATATATTGATTTACCGAGTTGTTGGAACGCTGTGGTTATATGCCGGATTAATAATATTGATTAATTGGGCATTTTAGAATTTTCCGAATGAGACCCGAATTTTCGATAGGCCATATCTTAGCAGCCGTTAGACGTAGCCGGATAACAATGGCACTTTTTACATATGAATCGAGCCTTCTGAATCCAAAAAGGAGTGTAACATCATTATTAAAAAAGTTGTCAAAAACGATATTTGGCGTTTCCGGCGGATATGGAAATGCTACACGTGAATCAAGACATAGGTATGAAAGATATTTGTAAAATATTAAAAATAAAAGTGGTTTCAACTTGCTATCATTCATAGTTTTTTTAGATAATCGCAAATAAGTACCAAAATCTCATCGGCCGAAGCCTTATTTAACAGTGTACTTGTCTACCAAAGTTGTATTATCATATAAAGAACCATATAAAAGAGGGCTCTTCTGTTTCATGTCCGATGAAAGATTGCAAATCAACGAGAAACACTACAGTATCATCATTCATTTGTCACTTAAGTAGAAGACTCAAATCAATCTACTAGCCTCGTGAAGTTTCAACTAATAATAAACTTTATTTCAAACCAATTTAGATCAAAACAGTGCAGTTTCACCTAATGGAAAACCTGAACCCAATGAATTTGAACATAATTTGGAAATGTTTTATTTAAAACTTCAAGCTGAGAAATTGGTACCCAGTTCTATAGTGCATTATATTGCGGAAGAACTTTCAAGTTTAAAATACGTTGAAAAATATCTCATGGCTGATAAGTTACATTCGGATCTTGTTTCAGCAGGAATTAGTGAAGATATTATTACCATTGTTCTTAATGTTTTTTCTTAACCTGATGTTATGGAGACATCACAAGAAAGGTTTAAGTCTATTCACCTTAGAAACATTTTTTTACCAAATTATTTACAGTATATAAAGCCAGTCCCTGTTTTTCTTTTGTCTTATGAGAATGGCAAAAAGATGTTCTACCATTATGAACCCATTAAAGTGTATTAATATCAAACAAGGAGGTTGCGAAAGTACTTATTTTTCCAAAACCTACTAAGTGCCAGTTGTAAATCAAGTGCTTGAAGATATTACTGATGGGGAAATTTTTCTCGCAACTATATGTCACGCAAGATTACAAAAACTGTCTTCACCCTTTAATATTCCAAGATGATTTCGAAACAATTATTCCCCTAGGTTCAGCAAAGTGCATTCATAAGTTAGTTGGTGTATATAATTCCTTGGTTAATATCCCACCCGAATATAGATCTACAATTGATCACATGCAGCTAATTTTGCTATGCCGAGATTCGTATTTCAAAAATACAAATAACCGTCTTAAAAATTTAAATTTAAATTTCAACTAAAATGCTAAATTTGAACTATTTTGAGTGAAATTCATCAAGTTTGGGGAAAAACTGAGAAAATTTCAATGAATTTGATAAAGGAATATTAGCAAATAGGGTAAAGTCAAATATATATTTTTTTGAAATCGACAAAAATTGCGTAAGAAACATAAAATTGGATAAAATCGTGTTAAACCAACTAATATCGTCTCAAATTGGTTAAAACAGCCAAAAATAATAAAATAGTGTAAAACCAACTAATATTGGGTAAAATTGTGTCCAAACAACTAATATCGGCTACAATTGGGTAAAATGATAAAATTTAGTTAAGAAGTAAAAATTTGGGTAAAACAGCCAAAAAAGTGGCTAAGAATGATTAAAATTGAACCTTGGGTACACTCCTCGTAAGTCTAACGAGTCTTCGATCGGTCCAATGACGCGAGGTCTTCCAGTTCATGGAAGGTCCTAAAATTTTATTTGTTTAACACAAAATAGTTTTAACAAAAGTAGATTTAAACGTGAATTGTTCCATTCCTCTGGAACTTGGCCCAGTTATATTTAACGCTTCTTTCAGAACAACCAAGGACCAAAGCTATATCAGGACGGGCTACCCAGCTAGTTTTAAATAAAAGTATACCATGAAATATCATAACTTTTTTTAAAGAAATTTCATTAGTTACATTTTTACCATGGTCAAAAAAGAGAATATACACGATCAAGTCGAATATTTTGGGAAATTTTAGGCGAAAACTATCTATTTCTGACTAGCCTGCTCGAAACATCATATAAGTAGAAGTAAATGAAAGAAAATACGTTATCCGATCAAGTTGGCAACAAACATTTCCAATAACGTGGAAAGGTACGACCTAGTTTTAAGGCTCGTGTAAGACTCCGGAACCCGCAACGTTGTCCACCTACCAAATGACAGAATAAATCTGGCGCTTATGGTGCTGACAAAGCGATTACTTTCCCACGGCGGGCTTTCTGCTTCGTTATCAACTGACAAGGATAAGACACGAAGTGCAACTCACCGATTTTGTTCAAACTCGGGGGATAGGTAGACCTTCATGTAGCTTGAAAAATACTAAAGGTAATTTATTCAATGGGCAACGGTTAAGCCATGGCAACGAAAAATGTTTTTAATAACTCCATTTAATTTTTTCTACAGGATTTAACATGTAAAAATTGTAAAATATTAAAAAATTTAACATTGCACGTTTGAACAATTGTTTCTCTCAAATGATGTTTTTATTTTGTTTTTGGGGTAATTTGTATCATCTTGTAGGAATGAACGTTAATTTCGGTAAATGCAAATACAATTTGATAAATTCGAACAAAATTGGGTAAATGCGATTAAGTTTGAGTAAATGCAAATACATTTGGGTAAATACGATCTTAATTGGTAAATTGCGAATAAGTTTGGGTAAATTCGAACGAATCTGGGTAAATAGAAACAAAATTTGGGTAAATGCAAACCAAATTAGGTAAACGCAAAAATAGGTAAATGCCATTAAGTTTGGGTAAAAGCGAATACATTTGTGAAAATGCGAATACAATTCGGTTAATCCGAACTATATAATTAATTGTTTCTTTTGTTTGTTTGTAAACGAACATGAATAATAAATATATATATAAGAGCTTCCCTGCCACGCACGATCGCTACGCTCATGTGGCAACTGGACGATGTTATATTCTGTATGTTATGTAAAATTACAATTCGCATCAATAATTTAATCAATCAATCAACTATCGTAGACGTCTTGGTTGCAATGCACAGTGGTTATTTGGAGGTGGCATATCTTCGTATTGATTATCAAGTGGATCGTTCCCGACTTCTTCTCCTAAAACAGACTTGCACTAAGGATAAGGTTTCGCCGGTTTCTTTATCGGCACGTCGTCTTTTTGCCACGAATAAAGTTCTCACCTGCAAGATTATCCCATTACGCAATCTTTAAAATGAATATAATAAAATCCAGCTTGGGCGAGTTCACAGATTTTTGGTGTATTTCGTGGGAAAACCTATGGAAAATGTGCGTAGACCTTGGACTTCACAGCGCATGCGAGTCGAGAGATTTTACGATAGCCCCTGCTCGGAGGTTCGTAGGGTACGAATTCCTCGTTTAGAAATTTACATTTCGGAAAATATTTAAAAAGGTCAATTAAGTTCAGATCCTTTCAGCGCGTTGAGAACAGCCTAGTTTTAGCCAATTTACTTTTTTGTTTAAAATTAACCTTGGAAGTCTTCCGTGAAACTCCGGAAGCGATTGATTTAAAAATTCTTCTTACAGAAACGTCCAATCTTGACGGTAGACGATCGACTTATACATGTTAGGGGTTACTGTTTCATGCCACAGCACGTAAAGGACTTGATTGGATGAGGCGCAGGTGCTGCTGCGGATTGTCTGGTCAAATCTCTAACTAACCTTTTTAACCATATGCTCGCGGGTCATGTTCCTTCCGCTATCTGCGCTGTTTTAGGTGGCGCTTCCCAGGGCAGGCTTAAGAAGAAAGACGGTGGCGTTCGGCCAATAGCTGTGGGAAGTACCATTCGTCGTTTTGTTGATAACTAGCTTGCTCAAACATTATGCCAACCCTTGGACTCCTCCTTCGTCCAACGCAGTTCGGTTTCGGCACACAAGGTGGAGCAGAAGCCGCAGCTTACGCTTCTCGCCTTTATGTCATGCATCCCGATCAAGATCTCTAGATAATGCTCAAAATAGATTTCGTTAATGCCTTTAATAAGATCCGTCGCGACCGTCTCCGTGAAAACGTTTACAAGGAACTTCCCGATCGGTACCTGTTCTTGCGACAATGATACAAGGAGCCGTCTCATCTCGTCTATGGTTAATTCCTTATATCCTCCGAGTGCGACGTTCAACAGGGGGACCCGTTGGGCCCAGCTCTTATCAATTAATTTTCCTTTTTCTTATTTTACTGGACTCGGAAACCCTATCGTTTTTGGTTTATGATTTTGGTCAGTAAGAGGTTAGTCAACCTAGACCTAATCATTAAAGTAAAATACTTTTATCTCATTGAGCGTACAAGACAGTTTAAAAAGTTAATTCTCCCGAAGTGTTTGGCAACCGAATTTGAAACCGAGCTGGGCATTTATGACTAGTGTTACAAAGGTACAGATTTTTAGTATCTTGTGCTGAATAAAGCATTTTAACGATTTAATATAAATATGCACCTCCTATTTAGTCTTGAACCCGCCAATTAATTATTGACCGAAACCGTTTGAAATTTGGCTCAACTTCCTAGTCAGTAACTGACACCGGGCTTAGATTCATTTCGAAGCACAAACTGCTCTCAACTAAACAATATAATCAAACAAATGATTTTTCCCGGATCATTTTGACCAGGTTTCATCTTATCGGGCAATTAATTGTTTTTTTTTTCAGTTAGTAATCGGCATTCTACTATCGGTACAAAATAATCGGTCGAATTTTTTTTAATCAGCTGATTAATAATGTTTCATACTTTTGTAACACTTCAGTAAATAAAAACGACATTAATGTCGTGATTTAATATAGTTAAATTCTAATCATTTTTTGGTTAATAATTAAGTGGTTTTATTCACCAGTTTGCCGGATTTGTATTAACCTACTACTAAAATTTTCATGGTTAGTGAAGAACGGTTTGTTTACAGAAAATGTGTCTCAGATATATTTAGTGAAATTTGCTTCTAGGTTTAATAGAACATTATGTGTCATAATAACTACTAAGTGTGCCATAAAGGAATATTTGACAATAAAACCTGGTTCACTGGATGTAGGAACAATTCACACTCCATTAAATTTTAACTACTTTAATAAATGATAACGTCTTAAAATGACCAAAAACATTTTGTTTGTTAAGTCAGTTTTTAAACAACAATTGCCACAAGTTTGTGGTTTCTTTTTTTTGGCATTCTTGACGCGCTTTAAAAACAACAATTCCTAAGTCATAATCTGAAAGCAAAAGCTCACAGCACGGTTAGTTTTCAAAATAGCTTCGTAAACCCTTGCCTGTCCTAGCTTTCTTATTTAATCCAGAGAAGTTTGAAATGGTAATCTAAGTCCATTTTGATCTTCTATTTGTTACTATTTTCACTTAAAGCTCTAATATATACTGTGATAGTTGTTTAGTGAAATTGCATTTCCAATTTAGTTCATTTTTGCCCTGTATGTGTTATATTTTTACTTTGAAGGTCTATTTACTACGACTCCCTTACATTTTCGGACGCAATTTTCTAAAGTTTGACGGGTTGCTGTTTAGTCAACATCCAAAAGGGAACATCGTAAATGAGGGAACCGGCAGCCACAAAGAAAATGAACGTGACACTGAAACGTGGGTTTCCTCCTCTAAGAGAACCACGTAACCGATAGGGTTAGACGTAAGCTTAAATATGAAATAGTTCGATAGAGCCTCCGAGGGAAGTTTTCAAAAATTAATAGTTACAGATTTGGAAATTTTCTTTATTTATATTTGGACAGAGCCTCCGGCAGATAGTAACGAAATTCTACATTCAAGGAATTTACAGAGAGGGGCTATGGCGATCTTATTATTATTCCGAATTTTTGCACTATGTAGTGTTAAAAAGATTTTAAATACGAAGAACTAATTGGAGCTTCGATAACAGGCCCACCTAACAATGCACGCAAAGACCAGCCCCCAAACCCCCAGTTGGATGAAAACCAAATAAAAGGCATTATTGGTAATAGTAAAATTTTGGAACCATTTGTCTTTCGTCCTTGCATTACATATTACACTTTTTTGTTATAGCTTATACTTTGAAAAAGTATCCGAATTATTCCAGACGTTGTTAGAAGGAATCTTTAGCTAATAAGCTAAAACAAAAATAGCTAACAAACCGAAAAAAGGGTTGCAAATTTGAAATTGGTTTGATTATTAAAATGAGAGGGATTTGTATTCTATTTATCAATTAATTTCACATAAATTTAACATGTATTACTATTATAGGCTTTAAATGTCAGTTCTAAGAACTGCAAGAATAGTAGAGGGTTGCCGGGGTTAACGTTCTAGCTTGTATGGTTATAATAAAGTACCTAAATAATATTATGTTAAATACCTAAAATATTTTTAGTAAAATTTGGGCTTTTCTAAAGAAAAACCTAATTCTTTTTAGAAATTCAACTAAATTTCGAGTGAGAAGAAGGTAATTCTATAAAAATTATAACTGTGTTTTCTAAAAACCTAACCTGTAAATTCTATAAAATTTTCACTAAATTATCAAGTTAATATTTGGTGTTTCTAAGAAAACACTCCGTTATTTTTTTTTAAAACACTTTAAACCAAGTGCTTTAATTATAGAAAATTGACCCAAATATCTAAAGAAAAGCTAAGGAAATCCAACTATACTTCTCAAACAACACCCAGTTAATGCTATGGAAAAAATTTACAAAACAATTTATTTGTTATGGAAAATTGACCCAAATATCTCAAGGAAAAGCTATAGAGAGAAAACATTGATTTTCTAAAGACAGATTCAGCGACGGCGATCCCGTGGGGGCTCAGGGGGCCAAGGCCCCCCAAAGACAAAAAAGGAGAGGGCTGGGCCGCCACTAAAACAAATTATACGGAAAGCTGCCAAGATAAATTTTCATTGTTGTTTATTTGTTTTTAATATTTTAAAACCGAGAATTATCCCAAGACGTCGAATTGGAATTTTTTATAAATGAATTTATTGCAATTTCAGTTATCAGAAAGAACACTTTTTTATAAATAAAACCTTAATGTTATTTTAGTTTGATGTAAATAAATTTTAAAATAAAAAATAACTGGAGCGCCCACCAGAATTTATTTTGCGATCGCCGCCGCTGGACCCATTTCTGTACGGGTACGACTTTAGGTCCGAGCCCATTCTATTTTTGCGGCGACGATCGCTATGGTAGGTTTTGTCCATTTCGAAGCAATGCCTAAAACAATTATTTGGAAATATATTAATACGCGTGCTAGTTTAAAGAAGGACGTTGAAAAAATTCGGGTAAAATAAACAAAATCAATATTGTTAGTTAATCATCGAATTTAATTTATATCGTAAAAGGTAAACAGAAACTTAAGGTAACTGAACAGAGGCTCCTACGGTTTGCAACTTCCCAGCTGTGTTGCCGCACTTAATTGGCTATTTATTCAAATACCAAAGTTTTATATTTAGGGTTTCAAACCCGTAAACACAAGCTAAACGCTAATATTCAACAGTAATTACTTTAATAGATTTGCAGTGAAATATAATTCATTGTAAATAACATTTCTCGGATTTTTGCCAAAACCAATTTTAAGAGATAATACAACTTGTTGCAAGCATACTTGACGTTATAAGGCACCGTAAATTAGATGTGTAGTATTTTTGAAATATGCAATTTCACTTAATTAAAGTTTTTAATATAGGGGAAAATTCATGTTTATTGCTACGTGAGTAGAATTATTATGGCAAACTTATCACCGAAAACGGAGTACACGTCCTAAAAATGGAATTGAGAAATGAAAATACAAGATAAAAATACATTTCGTATTATATAGGTAGCGGAAAGTTTTAATTAAAATGTTTTTCGAAAGGTTAATGATAAGCCAATGCGAGCGCGATTAAAGCATCTGTTTCAACACAATTTTGCGAGACCTTAGGTAAATTATATTTTCCTTTAAAACGTACCTGCCTGAGCTTCGATTCGTCTTGCTAGGTATGTGTCGAATAAATTAGCTTTTATAACGGGAATGATCACCTTTATTTTATCTCATTAGGTTGGTTTATTATTAAGATTAGAATCTGTATATCCGATAATTAAGGACTTTTAAAGAAATACATAAACTAAAAATTTAACAATTTTTAGGAAACCGTGGCACAATATGTTCCTAATTTATTACTAATTAGTTATTACGAACAATACCAATCATTAATATTTAGGGCATTTTAGGGATAAACAATTAAAACGAAATAGTTATTTAATTTTATTAATTTGTCTCGTTAATTTGTTTAACCAAGATGTTATTTATTTATAATTACGTATCCCCTTAAAAAAAACAAATCATTCTAGTAACTGGCGGGTTCGGCCAACAAAATAAATACATTACATTTCATTATTAGCATATACACATTCATCAAATACCATTTACCCTATGGTTACATAAGCACATTCTTGGTTTCACGAATAAAAATAAACTCTACGACGGGACTATTAGTGCCCTTCTGCAAAACCACGTCTGGGACACCGGCTCGTTGCAAAGGAATGGATATTATACTATCTTACAACTGATCAACTTTTAAGAAATTTCACTAAAAACCACAAACAATGTTTCCTGTGGGAGTTCCTTTAACCTTTTTTTAATATTGATGGTTTTTTTAAGCTTTTAGAAAGTGTCTTAAGTGCAGTTAGAGTGCAGTGGCGTAGCTAGGGGGGCGGTGGGGGTGGCCCACCCCGGATGCTACCCGTTTGGGCGTGATTTGGGGGTGACACCTGACCGTGAAAAAAAGGAAACACTTACACAAACTAGAGACTAACCTAGCACACCATGATAAACACCCCGGGTGTCACCCATGCTGGCTACGCCACTGAGTTAGACATGAAGTTCGCATTAAATGTAGTAGTCGGTTTGACTTTTTTATGTTGTTAGGTTCGGTCCCATAAGTATATAATCAATTTTGTAACTTCGAAATCCCTGTGCTAACTCTGGGGGACGGTAAAATCCGCAATTTTTCCGACTTTTCTCGGTTTTTACCTCGTACCTCCATACCTATGTGTTTTATCGCAAAACACACCTGGAACTTTTGTACCCTGGAGTAACATTTCTACAATTTGAGCACAAACGGAGCTTCGTCGGTCTAAAAGGTTCCGAGACGCAGCTCTTCAAATATAGGCAATTTTAACCATTTTGGTGCATGTTGACCTGAGGTTTCTTCCAAAACACGATATCTAAGTAAAAATGTGTTTTAGGTAAAATTGCTTATCTTTGCCTCTGGCTCTTGTGAAATACTTCAAACTGTTTTTAGGCCCAATAGTATAACTTCTCAACCACGCGCAATGGAGTTAAAAATTGAGTTAAAAATATTTGCCCAAATCGTCGAAATATGATCTTTCTAGGGGTTCATATTTTTGGTATTACTTTAGTGATGACCTTCATTGTCATTAAATCACACATTACCGTAACACATACCTTCGTACGTTTCACATACAAAGTGTAAAACTAATACTATACTTGGTAAAAAAATTTAAGGAGTATTTATAGGAAAAGCAGTTCTGTCAAAGGAATATTGATGTTTTATCAGGAAACTTGTGGTATTATTTTAATAATATACAGGGTCTTTTTTTTGCTCGGAAAAGTGTTTTTTTTTTCAAAAACTATTTATAGTACCGATTTCAAATTTGGAAAGTCAATTCTCTATACCGGGGGACATCAGTTTGAGAAATTTGAGCGTTTTCGGTAATGTTTTTCACCAATTTTGAAAAATTATTTTTCGACCACTAGGTGCGAGATAAAAAATTTCTATTATAAAGTTGTAGGCCGTCATCGAAAACCCTTAAAAATTGTTCACTCGACGAAAAACAATTTATTTATCAGTGAAAATTCGAGCTTGAAAAATTTACAAGTTGGTGAAGCCAAATTACGATTGTTTGAAACGATAATTGAAAAGGGAACAAGTCTAATACAAACGTAGAAGAGTTTTCACACTTGAAAAAATGTACACGTTTGGTTTTTAAATGCAGATATTTTATTCACATAAATTTTTACAAAACATTTTCAATAATATCACCATTGGCTGCAACACAGGTTTGTGCGCGGACAATTAAGTTCTCAAACACTTTCTCTACCATTTCTGGTGTGACGTCTCGGCAAGCACTGATTATTCTTCTAATGAGTTCCTCCCTAGTTTCAATGGGCGTGGCGTATACCTTTGCTTTAACGAATCCCCAGAGAAAATAATCCAGCGGTGTTAGGTCAGGTGACCTTGCTGGCCAATGCACTGGACCATTTCTCCCTATCCACCTTTCAGGAAACTCGTTGTTGAGGTGCTCAGTTACTTGCCGGGAAAAATGCGGAGGGGCGCCATCTTGCTGAAACCACAACTGACGTCTTTCAGCCAATGGAAGGTCGTCGATTGCGTCACTCAGTTCGTTCTGTAGAAAATGTAAATACCTTTGGCCGTTGAGGTTCGTCGGCAGGAAAAAGGGACCAATCAAACGGTTTCCAACAAGTCCAACCCAAACATTGACTCGTTCAAATTGAACCTGGTGATGATATTCAAAACCCCAATGTGGGTTGATGTCAGACCAAAGATGGCTGTTTTGATGATTAAAGGGCCCATCTCTAGAAAATGACGCTTCGTCGGAGAACAAAACATGGCGCAAAAATTGTCTATCTTCTTGGACAGCATTTAGTAACCAGTTGCTAAATTCATAACGTCTTTGATGGTCTCCGTCAATTAGTCCTTGGTGGAGCGTAGCTCTGTATGGGTGATAGCGATTCTTACGAAGAATTTTCCACACACGATTTGCAGAACAACCCAAATCAGCAGCGGCGTTAGCGCAACTGTGACGAGGATATGCCACAAAGTACGCGAGTACATTGTTCTCGAAGTCTAAATCCGGTTGACCCAATCCGCGAAACCTAGGTTGCAAGTTACCAAATTGATTGAAATCGTGAATTGCTCGTCTTACTGTATTTACAGATGGTGCTCCATTTGGATGTCTTTCTGCGGAGATTTCAGTCACTCTTCTAAGGTTTTGCGCTGCTTCTCCATAGTAAATGGCAACTATCTCGGTACGCTCAGCTACTGAATAACGAGGCATTGTTCGAAATATTATCAAACACTGATAATAATCTCCCAAAGTTTTCCTTTAAATACCCAATGCATGTTTAGGATTGACCTATAGCCTCGTGTTTTTTAAATCCGGTCGTTTTTTTAACCAAAGTTTCAACTGGATTAGGTAATTCGGTTTCAATTATCGTTTCAAACAATCGTAATTTGGCTTCACCAACTTGTAAATTTTTCAAGCTCGAATTTTCACTGATAAATAAATTGTTTTTCGTCGAGTGAACAATTTTTAAGGGTTTTCGATGACGGCCTACAACTTTATAATAGAAATTTTTTATCTCGCACCTAGTGGTCGAAAAATAATTTTTCAAAATTGGTGAAAAACATTACCGAAAACGCTCAAATTTCTCAAACTGATGTCCCCCGGTATAGAGAATTGACCTTCCAAATTTGAAATCGGTACTATAAATAGTTTTTGAAAAAAAAAACACTTTTCCGAGCAAAAAAAAGACCCTGTATATAAATAACTATCTTCATTTGAGACTGTAAAATATAACTGATGGGTAGAACGCAGTGTACTAGCCTTAATTTGACTGTTATTGTCGATCAAAACAGTTATTGTAAATTTAATTTGGGTTCAAGGTATAAAACTATCTTACATCTTATGTGTATATCCTTACTCAATATAAATCAAATTCATATTACCGGTACAATATGCGTTGTTAAATAATTGGTGAAGAACAGACTTTGCAGTACGGGTAAAAGAGGGTATCTCAGCGGCAAGGTCCGTTCCAACTTGCAATGTGGCTTAAAAATTCCATTTTGGTGTCTACTTTGAGGATCCGATGAGTTCACAGCGATGCAGGGTGGACAACATAGTTTTTTTTGTCTCGGATCTTAATAACAACGCTAATCACTTGCATCTTGTAAAAAACAGTAACCTGAGATTAGAATTAAAATTTGCAAAACCGTTACCGGAGACGATTTCCATTCTAATTTACGTTGAGTTTCAAAATTTGATTGAAATTGATAAAAACCGAACCGTGATTTTCGATTACAGTAATTAATGGATTCGCTACAGATAACTAAAATTCTTGAAAAAGATTTAAATACTAAAAGTATATTTCGAGGCGTGTTCGCGGCTGACAAGCTACCTAAATATGTAAAAATATTCCCTTCTCTATTTATTGTAAATACGGATACGAGTGCTGGACCTGGAGAACACTGGGTTCTAACATAAAAATAGTGAATTCATGGATTCCTTTGGAAACCCGCCAGATTATTTTAAATTTAATGACTTTATTGAACGAAACAGTAAAACGGTTACTTTTAATTCTAATCAATTACAGAGTAATTCTAGTAATACGTGTGGAGCATTTTGTATCTATTTTGCTATAAACAGGTGTAAAGGAATAGAAATGTATAACATTGTGTCTAGGTTCAAGAAAGATAAAAATGTAAACGATAAAATGATTAAAGAGTTTTGTGCAAAATGTATTCAATAAAATAATTTTTTACAATTTATAGCAATAGCAGTTTTTATATATACATACTAAAATTCCTTTTGTAGCACGTTCAAGTATCACTTACGTACTTGACAACATTAAAATGAAATTTCAAAATATTTCCATTCTACGTTGCTTTAACCGCCACTTTAGTATGTAGGCACTTAATGATACTAAAATGGAGCTCAAAATAATCCTTCAAAACACTCGTGACATTTGTCAAATATTCCCTGACGTAGTTAAAAAATAAAGTGTATTTCATATCGCTATTTAAAACACTTGACATATAGATAAGCAGAGATAATAATTATTAATTTAATTAAACTCATTTATAAATTTTATAAATTAACTTGAAATATCGTAAAGCCGGTAAAAATAATATAAATTTATTACAAATCAACCAATTTAGCGATAAAAATGAAATGATCTACAAAACTCAATTTTCATAAATATACAATAGTTTTAAAATTAAGTTGCCTTATGGTAAAAATTAGGAAATGCTGTTAAAAATTAGTAATTTTAATATTTTTATGTTTTTTATTTTATTTTATTTTATATTTTATTTTATTTCATATTTTATTTTATTTTATTTTATTTTATATTTTATTTTACAATATTATCCTTTACTTCTCTGCTCCCTTCCAACTATTTTGCAATATTTTCAATCCAATTGTATTTGTTTTTATATCTTTAACTTTATTTCTCAGTACAATTGCCCTGCAACATTTATTGATTTTCATTTGTAGTAAATTTCTTAGTGTAGTTTGGCACTGACACTTCACTGGTCCGGCTTTATCGATATTTGGTTTTCTTTTTTTTTCGCCCAAATTTTGTGCAATAGTGTTGTTACCTTTGGCTCATTTAATTTAATTTCGATTGACTCTTTGCATTTGTGTTTTATTTTATCAATTTTAATACCTTTAATTCAATATAACCTGTATTCTATATTCCATTTCCTTTTCGGGTCACTATGTTATAGCTTTATTGATTATTTTATCATTTTTCAACTGTACTATAACGCTGACCTCTTGACTGTCATATATGTTTGGAGTGCTAGATAGCACTAACTAATTTGTCTAATTTTTATCCAATTTTTATCTTTTATATTAATGTCATTTGTATTGTAATTGTTTTAAGTCTAATATCTGGACTGCCAAACATTTTATATTATGTGCTAAAGTGTAGTAGTGTACTAAGTTGTATAACTCTCTTACATTTTCCCGCATGGCCTCTCAGCCTGTCTTATCGGACTGCTCCCAGTGCGGCAAACAATTTAAAAGTTTAAACAGCCACTATAGTCGGTCCTCAACTTGTACTAAACCATCGGCAGTTCCACGTCTCGAGGTTCTTGGTGAATCACCTTCCGATCTTCGCAGCGATTCCATCGTCAGCCTTCTCGCGAATTTAAAATTATCTCGGCGTGTCGTGCGTCGTATTCCTAAAGGGGCCCGTCATTTGGCCGCCAGTTGCCTTTTTAATGTCATCAATACGGTTGTCCGCGTTAATTCGGTTTCCTCGTGGGTTAGTCTGTTAAGTTTTCCGTCGGCGTGCCTGCAGGTTCCCGTGTCGGTCGAAGGAAAGCCCGCTTCGCTCGCTACGCGCATTAAAGAAAATATCAACACGTTCAGTGACGGCCTCGTTCTACCAACAGCTTCGAGCATACCTACTTCCACAGCCCGGCGACCGACAGCTCGTAATATCGGCAAAATCGCCGAAGCCAAGTTATCTGACGGTGATGTTACGGGTGCTGTTCGTATTATCTGTTCCGATGATTCTTTCGCTCCCAACGACGCCACTACGCTCGCGTCCTTTCGAGGTAAACATCCTTCGGCGTCGGGCCATATTGATTTTTCCTTCGAGTTGGACAACGATCGGTCAACTTTGTCTACCTTAAACGTCTCTGACTCAGCCGTCCGCACAGCTCTGCAATCGTTTCCAGCCGGCTCCGCCGGGGGCCTCGATTCGTTGTCCCCTCAGCACCTCAAGGATCTCGCGGGCCCAAATTCTGGGGTATCTGGCGATTGTCTGCTGAAGTCGCTCACGATACTATGTAATCTTATGCTCGATGGCCTCGTCCCTCAGGAGATCTGCCCTGTGCTGTACGGCGCCTCCCTGTGCGCTCTCAAGAAGAAGGACGGGGGTATCCGTCCTATCGCTGTTGGCCATACCGTTCGGCGTCTGGTAGCCAAGTTAGCTTGCTCGCATATTGCGCCAATTCTCGGCCCTTTTCTTCGAACATCGCAGTTGGGGTTCGGTACTCATGGGGGGGCCGAAGCCGCGGCTCAAGCCGCCTGGCGCTACGTTAACCACCCTCATCAGGCTCCCACTGTTTTACTGAAAGTCGATTTCTTAAACGATTTCAACATGATCCGACGATACCGTCTACTTGAATGCGTTCGCGAGGATACCCCCGACCTCTATTGGTTCTTACGCCAATGCTATAGGGCGCCATCACATCTCGCCTACGGTGAATCAATCCTGTCATCCGAACGGGGTGTTCAGCAGGGCGACCCATTGGGTCCAGCGCTCTTTTGCCTCCTTGTGCATAGAGTGGCTTCCCGCATGGCATCTGAGCCTAACATATGGTACCTCGATGATTCAACGCTGGGTGGCAGTCCACATTCCGTCCTCGACGACCTGCTACTTCTCCAAGAACTTTCCGCTGATATCGGCCTGGAGCTCAACCCCTCCAAATGCGAGTTATTACTCCTAAACCCCGGCGGCTTTGACCTTCAACACTACCAATCTATGTTCCATGCGGTGGCTCCTGGCGTTAAACTCTTATCGCGCTCCGAATACATCCTCTTAGGAGCTCCCCTTTCGGACGAGGCTATCTCCACTTGCTTGTCCTCTAAGGCCGAGGCCTTGAATACCATGGTCGGAAATCTTCAGCAAATATCTACCCGTCAGGGTTTTTTCTATTGAAAACCTCAATTGCTATCCCGAAGCTGTCGTATCTCCTCCGCAGCGCCCCCGTTTGGCGTGACGTCTCTGGGCTTACGTCGTTCGACGAAACCCTTCGTTCGGCGCTGCAAACAGTTACGAACACTCTCATGGACGAGGCACCTTGGCTACAGTCGTCACTTCCCGTGTCTCGGGGAGGCCTGGGTATTCGCCACGCCTCTACTCTCGCTCTCTCCGCCTATCTCTCGTCGGTATCCAGCGTGGAGGCCTTAGTCCGCGCTATTCTGCCTGCATCTATCGACCCTAACGGGTTAGATTTTTCCGACGCTTCATCTCAGTGGGAAATCCTTTCGGGTGCGGTCTTGCCATCGCCGGATCTCCGAAGTCATCAACGCGCGTGGGAGGCCCCTCTTGTCGAGCTGTCTATCACTAGGTTGTCCGCCCGTACTTCCAACGACAGGGACAAAGTTTGGCTACTCTCGGTCAGCTCCGCAGACTCTGGGTGTTGGCTAAACGCCCTTCCTTCACCGTCTTTGGGCACGCTCTTAGACGACGACTCCTTCCGGATCGCTGTCGGCCTTCGGTTGGGTGCCGACATTTGTGTCCCACCACGTTTGCAACTGTGGTAGCCGTGTGGACTCCTTGGGCACCCACGGTTTGAGTTGCAAACGAAGCTCTGGTCGGCTGTCGCGCCATGGCGCCGTCAATGACCTACTTAAACGCGCCCTCATTTCTGCCGGTGTTCCGGCCATTCTTGAACCCCCCCGGCCTGTCGCGGGACGATGGGAAACGACCCGATGGCATGACATTGGTCCCATGGTCCGGTGTAAAATCCCTGGTCTGGGACTTTACGTGCACCGACCCTCTAGCCCCGTCCTACTTGGCGTCTTCCTCTTCAGCCCCCCTCTGGGCGGCAACCCAGGCCGAATTACGGAAGAACTCCAAATACGCGGGCTTAGAAAATCGGATCAAGGAGGTCACAGGCGAGCATCGGTCGGTGACTTTCCTCTTGCAACGGATCGCCATCGCGGTGCAGAGAGGCAATGCGGCCTCAGTACTAAACACTTTCCCTCCGGGCGCCTCCCTAGGTGATTGTTTGTACATACTCCCTGCCCTAAGTGTTCGTGTGGGTGTTTTTTTTATTGTTATTATTATTTTTGTACCGTATAATTTAAAGTATTAAAATTTGGATTTCCCTTTGACAAGCTTCTTCTAACTTCAATTCCCACTTTTTTAAATGCTTTTCCATTTAGTCCAAATGCTCTTTTATTTCTTGCATACCTAACCACGTCCTATTATACTCTTCCACTATTTCACTAACTTCCTCGAATGAATGGAAATCCATATGCCTATAAGTAACAGAACACAATAAATATAAAACGTCCAGCAATGTTAAAAGTTAGGTCACCAGAAAGACCCTTTCCTCTTGTTGTTTCTATTTCAGTGGAAACGTAACTTGGACTTCAAGACGCCCGAGTCTTTTACGTTTATATGGATTATTCATGACGGTTCAATTTTGATTTTATAAATGGGCACGTATAGTAGGGAGCTGGATCGAGAGTGTGGGGGATAAAAAAAAAATTAACTAGGTGAAAAAATTATTATAAATAAATACCGATTCAATATACGAACGAAACTTAATTATTAATTTAATTAAACTCATTTATAAATTTTATAAATTAACTTGAAATATCGTAAAGCCAATAAAAAAATATAAATTTCCTACAAATCACCCATTTAAGGAATAAAAATGAAACGATTCAAAATACGTACAAAACTCAATTTTCATAAATAGACCATAGATTTGAATTTAAGTTGGCTTATGGTAAAAATTAGGATAATTTAGGGAATTCTGTTAAAAATTAGTAAAAGTTGGTATAATTTGGAGACTTGTTAATGTTAAATATATAGAATTAATTGGGATATACTTTTAAAATTGAAGAGATAGAAAGGCAATTACGAACGAGATGATGATTTAAAAAAAATTTGATTTGTCAATGAACTGTAAAACGCTTCTATAGATGGCAGCCTTGTCTCAAAAATTTATTTTCCTTAAAAGGTGTTATACATTCGATAAGCAGTGACGAGAATTCCCGTCAATCAGAGTAATATTTTATCAATATATCCCAAATTTTTCTCAGTTTTCATCATCATACCAAGAAACAAGATCACCAATGCGGAAAACTACGTGAAAACGGGCTGGTGTGTCGAAAAACGTGCTCATTCGCGGAAAAACTACACGGGAAAACGCCTTTATACGGAAATATACGCGGTAAACGCACTCGTATGCGGGAAAATTCCCGGAAAAACCCCCACTACCCAATGCCACACGCGTCTTATATAACAGTTTATCTCTTTAAAGTATTGAATCACTCGACATAAATATAAGCAGAGATAAAGATAACGCCGAACAAGCCGGCCCTGAGAAATATAGGTTGATTTGCTAATGAGATATTCGTTTCAACAATTACCCATGATGTAGCTTCAAGTACCACATAAATATATATGCACTTAATTTAATTAAAATAGAGTTTAAAATAACTCTACAAAACACTCGTAACGTATGTCAAGTATTCTATGACGTAGTTTATTGAGATTTGTTTCAATAATTACCCGTGACTAAGGTTCAAGTACCACTTCAATGACGTTGCTATTTAAAACACTCGAGATTAAGGTAAGCAGAGATAAAGATAACGCAAAACAAGCCGGCCTTTGATAAGTGTAAAAACAAGTCGTCGCGAAAAAGTTTTTAAATACATAGACTTTTCGACGATTTTTCCCCCATTTCACCCCTAACATCCCTAATCCCGATCCCGATCCCGATCCCGATCCCAGGATCGACCCCATACCCTTACTTTCCTTCTACTATTAACAATACCTACTGTTGATAGAGTTTTATTATTGTTTAAACTTATTAAGTTTGGGTCCAATTAATGCATCCGATGAAGTTGGATCTAACGGTAATAAATTTGTAAATGACTGTGCTCCTTGTGCAATAGTAGTTGAGTTGTGAAGTTCACTAGAAGTACCCGGTGCCTATGTATAAACAATGTAATATTTATTATTGACATAAATTTAATGAACATAATAAATTCTGCGACCTTTTTGTAGGAATTTAGGACTTCGTCATGATTGATGGACATAATTATTCCTAGCCCTTGCTCAAAGATATTAATTCACAAAGGCGGGGGAAGATGGTGACAGAATGCGAGTCAAGACCTTTCGTAGCGTTAATTAAATCTGAGAGAGGGGGTTACATGCAGGGAAAAGAAAAAAATAAAAAAAGTGGGGGAGATTCGAATTCAGAATGGAAACCCTTTGTCGTTAATCAATCACAAAATCTTTATTTAGCCCTTAATTTTATAAAAACACTAAAATACAAAAAATGAACATAATGAGATGGATTGAGGGAATAGTTCTGACTTGACAAAAGTGATGGTTAGGCCATCTCCACTATGTTTATTTTAGCTTTTTCAACATACAAGGGGGGACTTAAACCCAAAAATACACTTCAATTTATTAATGAAACGATCTATTTGATCGGTGCCCACACTCTTTACCTCTTGCATCGTGGGCTCAATGGACGGAGGGGACATAAATTAATATACACTTACACTTAATAATAATAAACACTTTAGTTAAAATACTACAATTAAACAATGACAATAATTTACTCAAAAATGGCAAGAGCGATGGCACAACAGAAAAGGTAATCTGAACGGTATAAATACAAGAAGGAGAATGAACTCTCAACCTCGAGGGGACCTGCTTTTCAATCCTTTTTTCTCTACTTTTCACTGGCTATTTTGTATTTCGACCCTGGGTACTCTACAAGGGGGGGGGGGGGGTTATGATGTAAACTTTCTACTCATCACTTGATTTCGGTGTCCTCTGCTACGTTGTCTCTCCGTTTACGGGCTTTCTCTTTCCTCGGTTTACGTAAGATGCCCGGCACACGCACTTCACAGAATGGGACGTCTTTGGGGGCTGCTTGTCTACGAGTTTCCTTATTCACACTTTTCTCCAATTCTCTTTATTTACTCGTCTACGGTTTAGCGGCCGGATTGCGGGTTTCTTCCTATATTCTTTTACTTCACAAGCTGACGGGGCCGTAGGTACTTCGCGTTTCGGTCTGAAATGCCCGGCTAGGCTATAGGTAATCGGTCTCAGTCAATTGGCTTTCTCCTCTCGGAATGGCTAGATATTGGGTGATCAACGGGTGTTTCGAGGGTGTTGAGGGCATTACGCTTCCCAGCCTTATTATTGCTTGGATTATGCTCTTCCGGTCGGTATGTCCTGGCTGTGGGTCATCTAGGCAATCAGTGTTCCGATCATGAGAGTTGCAATGAGGGTAAATTATTATCTTAGCGCGACTTCATCTCACATTATTTTATATTTATCTCGACATGGTCTTCTTCCTTCCTGGTACAAGTTGAGTTCCCTCGAGTTCTGCTCTTTTGGGGCTCTGTCTCTAGGTTTTGTTCCGGGGATTGTAGGCGGAGTTGAAACAAAAGTAATTGGTGACCTCCCATTTTACGTGTCTTATGAGGGTACCGATGACATCGCCTGTTCTACGAAAGGTCGCTCGGGGTTGGGGGGGGATGCCAGGGAGTCTCAAGGTTACCTAGCGGAAATGTCCAGGCGCCATCGCGACCCTTTGGTGGCAACCATGGAAAACGTGCGCTTTTCTTGGGATCTTACCACCTGCTAGTTAATATGAAGCTTGTGGACTTGAAATGATTTCAAGGGATCGCTGTGAGCTGAGGGGATTTAAATGGTCTAGTTCGGAAAGTTTTGGGAAAAAACCTGGGTTGGGATAGCTCGGAATGTCTGGCACCATGTTCTTGTGATCGAGAGAAAAACACTTTCGTTAGTGAGGGATTAATATTAACGTTAGAATATTTTACCAACTTTTTCCACTTTTTTACTGCACCTAATCCATCTGTGTTTAACATCTCCGATAAATCGGCCCATAGCCTAGCTTGGGCAACTTTGGTAAGTGTTGCTGTCAGTCTCCCAGAAACTAATTCGGGATGAGCCTCAAAGTAATCCAACATCATTAGGCGCTGCTTCTCCGAGATATTGATCCCACGTGGGGCCATTATTAACTTTAACTTTGATCAACAATATAAGAATGGTCAAAGGCTTATTTTAATAAGTCAACTTTACTCGAAAATATAAGTGTAAAGCAAAAATGTTAACAATAAATATTAAAACTTTAAAAATATATTAATTCTACATAAAACATAACCAATATGTTTAAAACTTATCAATATTAATAACAGTTGAAAATAATATAAAAATACGTGATCGTTTTATGAAATGTCAGCTTCTATTAAACTATTATGAAATATTCGTCTGCTTAAATTTTTTCTTTACATTCTTTATTGTAATTGGTACTCGTGATTTATCATGTGACCAAAATCTCGAACATTCTGTAGGATGAAAAAAGAATCCTATCTCCCCATACCGCAAAGCGCGATTTCTCTCTCACCGAACGGAGAGGTAAGACTTTTTAACCACTTTTCCGCTTCCGTTGAGTTTCTAATCTTGTGAAGCGTAACATCTATCGGTGGTTCTGTGGTAGAACGTCTGCCTGTCATAAGGGAGGACTCTCGTTCGAATCTCGGTTGATACTTACACAAACTGTTAATACGACGTATACTGCCCAGGAAACACAAATCGTCCCTGGGACGTCCAAGCATGGTCCATAGAGCCCAGCTTGGTCCCGTCCAAAATTCGTCCTACGGGACGAATAACGGACGTCCCATTTTAGTCCTCGTAGTACCAATTTCGCGACATCCGATATTCAGCCCAATCGACGTCGCATGGATCCCCACTATTCGTCCGAATTGTTTCGTCCATCAATGCTATCAGCAATTAATTTTAATTTGTTTCACCTGTATTTGTATTTGAGCTGATAATGATTAATGAACCACAAAATATTAATTTTAGTATGAATATTATTATTTAAATTTACGAGTTTATTTAACGTGAATTAATGAAATTACGTGTTAAATCAAAACTACTTAATTATTTAATTAATTTTATCTGTTCTTATATTATTATTTTCTTAATTTTTATTTCCATTATTAATTTTTCATTTGATGACTTATTTCTAATATCACAGCCAATTACTGCGAAAAAGCTGATCTAAGTTGGCCGATATAAGTCCTTTTAAAATATCTGGTAGCCCAGTTTGTAGTTTCTTTTGTACGACGCCATTACTCGATAGTTTGGAATCGGTCACCATAAAGTCCATCATGCGTTCTACACAAACGTTAAAGATTATAACATAGTTATCTCTAGTATCGCTGATAATATATCATAATCAAACAGTTTTTTAATAAAATACTTACTCTTTTTTTTAATGATTTTAATTCGATTTTTTAATGTGTCTTTTACAGAGGGAGTAAGAAAATATGTTTGATCAAAGTCTATTTTGACTCGTTACCTTTATGCAGAGATGGGCGCACTCTCAGCTCAAAAGAGTGGGAGAGCTATTTTTGAGCGCGAGCGCCACTCTCGGATGAAAAAAGAGAAGAGTGCGAGTGCGAGCTCCACTTTCGGATAAAAAAAGAGAAGAGCGCGAGCGCGAGCTCACTCTCGCATATAAAAAGAGAAGAGCGCGAGCGTGAGCTCCACTTTCGGATATAAAAAGAGAGAAGAGCGAGCGCGAGCTCAAGCTTCCGCCAAAAAAGAGAAGAGCGCGAGTGCGAGCTCAAGCTTCCTCCATATAAAGAGAAGAGCGCGAGCGCGAGCTCAAACTTCCGCCAAAAAAAAGAGAAGAGTGTGAGCGCGAGCTCCAACATCTGACTCTAAAGAGAGGAGTGTGAGCTCTGAAAATTGGTTTTTGCCCATCTCTGCCTTTATGGAGTATTCATCTTCACTCTCACTGAATGGTGGACTTCTAGCTCAAATGTGTTCCGTGAATAGTTTAGTGAATTTGTATTTCCAAAAGTAAAATTTGCGTTGAATTCTCCGAAAGTTAGGGAAGATTCGCTGTTTTTAAAGTTCATTTTGGACCTGTACATGTTTCAATGTAACTTTTTAAGTTTATTATTCATTACTTTCACTGAACGGTTCGCCTAAAACTTTATTTCATACTGTTATATTTTATATATTTAATTTGGAATTCCAGAAGAAAGATTTGCAGTGTATTCTCCGAAAGTTAAGGAAGGTTCGCTGTTTTTAAAGTTCATTTTGGACCTTTACATGTTTCAATTTAACTTTTTAAGTTTATTATTCATTACTTTCACTGAACGGTTCGCCTAAAACTTTATTTCATACTGTTATATTTTATATATTTAATTTTTAATTCCAAAAGAAAGATTTGCAGTGTATTCTCCGAAAGTTAGGGAAGGTTCGCTGATTTTAAAGTTCATTTTGGACCTGTACTTGTTTCTGTAAAGGCCTAACTTAATTTGAATCAAAGACGAGAACTTAATTCTTATGAATATTTAATAAGTTAATAAAACATTTATCCATATTTACAAAAACTAGATTAAGTATTAAATCATTATGTGACCAGAGCAGAATCACTTGAGCAACTAACCAAGATATTTTTCCAAACACCGCAGAGAGAGATTTATCAGCAGACGACGCAAGGGGAAATAAGCGCAGTACATAAAGACAACTAAGACAACTAATATGGTGCTTGTGGACATATTCACCACAGACTACATAATAGGTCTTATCAATCACCCCTTACTGGGTTTTTTCGTGCGTCTGACAATAACACACCGGGTGTTGGGAATTAATCTTTTAAATTTAATTTGATTCAAAATATGTTAAATTTATTCGTGGGTAACAGTTTGGTGAATATATCGGCTAGGTTATCACAGGTAGTCACGAACTCGATCCGGAATTGTCCTTTTTGAACACAGTCTCGTACAAAATGGCACCTTAGATCGATATGCTTCGATCGGTTGTTCTCGATGCTATTTCCTGCTAATATGATGGCTGATTGATCGGCACTGGAATTCTACGTGTGAACAACGGCTCCATCTCACTCAGGATACGATTCATATATAGGGTCTCCTTCGCTGTCTCCGCCAGAGCTATGTATTCTGACTCCATGGATGAGAGTGCTACGATACTTTGCTTGACTGTCCGCCAGATGACGGGGTTGCCCCCTATGGTGATTACGAAACCGGTAACAGACTTTCGGTCATCCACATCCAATGCCCATGTAGCATCCGAGAATATTGATAAGCCAAAATTCTCTGTATGATGATAATTCAACCCATAGTGTTGAGTGTCACATACGTATTTCAGAACACGATTTAGATATTGGTAGTCTTAATTTTTTTAAGGAATAGTATTAAATGGCTTAGTTTTATTTTGCTTCTGATTTAAAAATTAATTTTAATGTTTTTTTCAATTGTATAAGGAAGGTTATTTAATTTATTAATAGTTTAGTTCGAAATTTATTTTGTTAAATAAAAATTAAATAACTATATAAGTTTTGGGTCATTCCACGTGAAATCGACAAGCGTTGTTGCTCGATAGTAATGGATTTCTACTAAAATTTTTTCCTTGGTTTATTTACCCTAAATATGAAGCCTCCTGGAGTTTAGCGGGCTAATTTCAAAAATTTGAAAAGTTATGATTTTTTGAAATTTCATGCATTTTGTCTAGAGTTTCGTTACTTAATAAACATTTTTTCAGTAACTTGATTGGTAAAGCTCCTCAAAATATGGGAATTGGTACTCTTAGGTAAAAAGACCTACAGATTCCGAATTTGGCGTCCAATTTACTCAATGGGCTCTAGTTTTTGATATAAGAGCTGTTTGGGGGGGTAGCGCAAAACATCGGTTTTACAAAGTGGTCCATCTCAGAATTCCATAAAAATTTCAATTACGCACCTCCTTGCACAAAGAAAGGTCCCTCTTAAATTTTGTGTTGGCGATTAAATTATTTTCATAAAAACAAATTTTTTGAAATTGGCCATTTTTCGCAAAACTGCGGTGTACGAGCTGGATAGAGGGTTGGGGCTTATCATTTATTTAACGAAATATGCCACATCCAAATTCAACGAAATTGTCAAATAAGCATCTTTTTACGTATTGAAAGGCCTCTGTCAAATTTGGTGTTAGCGACAAAACTATTTCTACCAAAAGGATTTTTTTTTGAAATTGGCCATTTTTAGCATCTTTCGCAAAACTTCAGTGCGTGAGCTTAGGCGGGGTGGAACTTAATGTTTAAAGATCCCCTCCAAAATTACCAGAAATTTCGACAATTTTTAGGTTTCAAAGAACTTAATTTTTAATTTTCTATTATTTTTAATGAAATATTTTTGAGATGAAATATTTAAAATAATAAAAAACAACAACAGATAGTTTTAAATTGAAATCATTTTTTTTAAATAGTGTCTTGGCCTTTAATAAACACTCAATTGAAAAGCAGTAATGCCTTCCCCTTGGCAATTTTGGATGATTAACAGGGCAAAGTATTACGCTATGCAATCGGACATCGATTTACAAGGAGAAAAAATTAAAAGCAGACTTGAAAAAGCCAGAACCGTCCAAGGAACACGAAACCATCATTCTTTTATCCCAATCAGCAAATCTGAATTAAAAATATCTCGCCTCTCGGGCGAAGAATCCTTTTTAATAGTTAAATTATATGATGAGAACTTGGCATTGGACACACGATCCGAATTTATTCCCGGACAGTATGTTGCCATAGTTTTTGACCAAATGCTATATTTTGGGTTGTTGGGGAAACAAATGACAAATATCGAGAATGACTAATAAGTTTCATTGACCCTCACGGTATCTTAACTTTTTATAACTGGCCCAATCGAAAAGATGAGCACTGGATTCCAGAGTGTGAAATAATTTGCCCTGTTAATCGTCCAAAATCGCCAAGGGGAAGGCATTACTACTTTTCAAATGAGTGTCTATTTATGGCCAAGACACTTTTAAAAAAAAGTAAAGTAGGATTTTAATTTAAAATTATCTGTTGTTGTTTTTTATTATTGTAAATATTTCATCTTAAAAATATTTCATAAAAATAATAGAAAATTAAAAATTAAGTTATTTGAAACCTCAAAATAAAAAGTTGTCGAAATTTCTGGTAATTTTGGAGGGGATCTTTAAACATTAAGTTCCACCCCGTCTAAGCTCACGCACTGAAGTTTTGCGAAAGATGCTAAAAATGGCCAATTTCAAAAAAATTCGTTTTGGTAGAAATAGTTTTGTCGCTAACACCAAATTTGACAGAGGCCTTTCAATACGTAAGAAGATGCTTATTTGACCATTTCTTTGAATTTGGATGTGGCATATTTCGTTAAATAAATGATAAGCCCCAACCCTCTATCCAGCTCGTACACCGCAGTTTTGCGAAAAATGGCCAATTTCAAAAAATTTGTTTTTCTGAAAATAATTTTATCGCCAACACAAAATTTAAGAGGGACCTTTCTTTGTGCAAGGAGGTGCTTATTTGAAATTTTTATTGAATTCTGAGATGGACCCCTTTGTAAAAACGATGTTTTGCGCTACCCCCCAAACAGCTCTTATATCAAAAACTAGAGCCCATAGAGTAAATTGGAAGCCCAATTCAAAATCTGTAGGTCTTTTTACCTAAGAGTACCAATTTCCATATTTTGAGGAGCTTTACCAATCATGTTACTGAAAAAAAATGTTTATTAAGTAACGAAACTCTAGACAAAATGCATGAAATTTCAAAAAATCATAACTTTTCAAATTTTGGAAATTAGCACACTAAACTCCAGGAGGCTTCATATTTAGGGTAAATAAACCAGGGAAAAAAAATTGGTAGAAATCCATCACTATCGAGCAACAACGCTTGTCGATTTCACGTGGAATGACCCTTTTAATTTATATGTTAACTGCTAATACTTGCAGAGTTCGTGTTATTACAATCAAATTGTACGCTTGTTGCTGGATTTTTTCCATTATCTTGTATTTTAATGTTTTGAATAAAATTTTAATATCAAGTTTGGTTTTTTAAATTATTTGTTCAAAATACGATATCCAATGAACGTCCTAGTTTCATCCCTATTGAGCCATGATTGAACCAAATTAAAGGCCTAAAGACATCTCTAGGTTTTATAGAAAGACATCCAGGGGACGACCACCGTAATCGCCGTTGGACGTCCGACAACTCGTCCCCGGGACGTACTACGGCTATAGACAAACCGGACATTTGGACGTCCTTTAACGTCCAACCGACGTCAACCCCGGATTTTGGGATGTCCTACGAACGAAGGCAAGATCCGAGTGTGACGTCTATCAGATGTCCAAAGGACGTTTTTGTGTTTGCTGGGTGTGAACATAAGATGGAAACCCTACCGTTTTCCGTAACCCTCAGCACTTGGTCCGTCCCAACCGTTAAAGATTCGTCACGTACAATCACAATTCGCAATTGAAAATTTGATTACACGCAATGGCAAAAAGTATGCTCTTTTGGAAAACAGCTTTTCCCTAATTCCAAGAGACTGCGAACGCGGCGATTTCAAGAAATTGCATACGAAGTGATTACACTTTGCCCCGAAAATGTTTACGCTTTCGCAGACCTACAGACAGACAGACAGACGGACAGACACAGTGATTGTAAAACCCCTCCGAGGGGATATACGTTTTTTTATATTGGGCTAATTATTCCGTCCTTAATGTTTAACTCTAAGCACGTTTCTAAATCGAGCTGTAATAAAATACGAATCAAAGTTAAACAATTTTCAAACTTCATAGCTTTGCGTATACTGCTACATTAGAAACAGTTTGATTACTTAGAATGATTAATAACCGATCTAAAACTTAATTAAGAAAAATTCGGCAGTTTTAATGAATTCGTTATCTCGGGAAACACATTTTGAAAAAATCAGTAAATACCGTTTAAGAATTTATACCGACGTTTTTAATTTACATATTTATATTAATAAATTATTTTTATAAGACAGAGGGACATATAAATGTTAATTCTTTGTACTTTCTTAAAAATAATTATAAGATTTTTACTTAATATGTTGAAACCGCAACAGCTAGAAAAAGATAATAAATTTAAAGCCGATAAGGTTAAATAAGCTCTTCTATTAAAAACAGTGTAACCAAAAGAAGTGAACAAATAATTGAAGTATTTGCTTAAATTATTTTTACAAAGCGGTCTAAAATATATGCCAGTCCAAACCTCTCAAAATGGTTCGGGGAAGATTGGGCTATTTTTACTATGAAATCGTAATTAATACTATATTATTTGAATATAATACGTTATATTCACAAAAGCGACCAAAACTATATCAATTTGTAGCACCTAGAACTAGCAACACTAACTAAATCAGACGCTAGGCAATATGTGTTTCATGTGCCAAGTTCAAACGTGGTTTGACAACGAAGATTAAACTGAAGAAAGTGGGGAGCAAGTTGAGACCTGACAACCTGCCTCAATGACATTTTGAACATAAGTACCGATATTTTTATTTAGATAGTGATATAGACAGATCAAATTCAAAATTTCAACAATAGACCGGTTTTGATCTTTTGAGGCTCATCAGTACTGAGTATTAAATCTGCCGATAAAAATAAAACTATATATGTGAG
Source organism: Leiobunum rupestre (assembly GCF_980474605.1). Classification (NCBI taxonomy): domain Eukaryota; kingdom Metazoa; phylum Arthropoda; class Arachnida; order Opiliones; family Sclerosomatidae; genus Leiobunum; species Leiobunum rupestre. Next base: position 654,846 of record NC_143393.1, on the reverse strand, counting down.
CAGCCCCTAAAGAATAAATTGCAATGGACTGCTCACATATAGACATCCTGGATGTAGTCTATAGAAACAATATTTACTGAAATTTAATTGATTTTTTGGAAATTTGTGATAAGTTTTGTAAATAATTGAATTAACTAAGTTACATTTTTAATGATATAACCGCTAACTGGTTGTGGTATATTTCCAGGGAGCCATTTCAATGGTAAATATTAACTAAATTGTCTATTACACTATTGAACTTAACGACATTGAAAGTACCTTTTTTAAGCTATTGCTCGCTTTCATTTGTTTAATATAACAAAGGTAATTGAATTTTTAAATATTTTTGACAACCATTTTCCAAGATAGAGAATTTCATACCTCCACAGAGAATGCTGGAGATTCCAACCGGAGAAAGAGGCAATTCGAGTTTCGAAACATCTTAAATTTTAAAATTTTACGAATGATTGTCCCCTGATTTATCCATATATGGCCTTGCATTCGGGTCTGATTTTGATAATGAATTATAACGTTTGACGTAAGCTACATTTAGAGCTAAAGTAGTGTCAATCGTATATACAGAACCAGATGTGAAGATATTTTTATTGATATGGGACGCCATCTTCAAAAAGGACGAATTTTATCCACCCAGGAGAGCACACCGCGTAAAAGAGCGCCTTTGAATCAAAATAACACATAAGTGTCAGATATGTTTCAATTTGTTTCTGGTCAAACATAAAATACCTCTGCTAGAAAGGTTCAGATTGTAAACGCTATTCTCAGCGTGACTGTTTCCTTTAACGATGTTTCGTCAAACGCCACTTATGGATCACAGATGTTTCGATGAACCGTTTATAGTTGTGTTTGATCATTCTTAATCGATAAGACCTGATTTGGCAAACTGACAAAACTTATGGGGTTTACTTTCTACACCCCGCAATTTGAGGACGTTCCGGAGCACAATTCCGAGTAATATAAAAACATCACACATTTTACTAACTCCTTTAAGGATTCCAAAACATATTTTGTCTCTGTCGATGTAAAACGAGGAAGAAACAAATTAGTAGACATAGAAATCAATACATATCGTCAATGACAGTATAAAATAACATTTTCCTTATTTTATGTTTTCATTATATGGTTTGCAAGTTGTTCATAGTTTTTTTAACTTTTATTGCGCGTTGAAAGTGAAAATACTTAGTTGTCATAAAACATTTAAAAAGAAAGAAAAGTAAATTAAATTTAATTAATCTTAATAACAAATATTATAACCAGGTGAGTCGTCGCCTGGTTATATAGAGGGTACCTCGACTTTTAAAATTAAACTCGTTGCCTTCACGCTATGGGAAAGTTAAGGGAAAAAGTAGGCGATTTGGGTGGTGAGATGCCGTTTTGTTTTTTTTACTACAGTAATTTTTTCACGCGGGTACAGGTCTAAAGGGTTGTTGTATAGTGGTAAAACTTTTAAAGGAACTGCGATTATAGTTTCATTGAGTGCCTTTGCTATATAATTTCTATTAAATTTAAATAGAAAATTTATAATTAATTTTCTAAAACTAATACCGTGTACATGAGTTGTACACGGTATTCATCTTAGTATCAATATGCGATTTTTTGGCGCCGGCCGGGAATCGAATCCGGGTCTGCCTCGTGCAAGAGATGTACTCTAACCACTCAGCCACCAACGCTTGTTAATTTACGGTGTTTTTCTAAAAAAACAGCTTTGGCGAATGACCTTTACAAAGTTACAACGTTAGGTACTATAATTTATTCTACATCATTTTAAATATTTATAAATTAAATTAATCTTATATTTCATTAAATATTTATAAATTATATTAATATTATATTTAATTAAATATCTATAAATGATATTAATCTTATATTAAATTAAATATTTATAGATTATATTAATCTTATATTTAATTAAATATTTATAGGTTATATTAATCTTATATTTAATTAAATATTTATAGGTTAAATTAATCTTATATTTAATTAAATATTTATAGATTATATTAATCTTATATTTAATTAAATATTTACAGATTATATTAATCTTATATTTAATTAAATATTTTAGTATTTTAATGTAAAATTTGATCGCGATCAGGGTAGTTCACCGCCGAGCCATTGACTTCCTTAGGGAAAATATTCAAGTAAAGGATTAATTATGATAAGGCGGGCTTTTTACGATAAGGGAAGTGCCCCTAAACAACAATCCGACGTTCGTCTTTCCCTAAACAAGCGCTTCTTTCGATTCTTAGAGAGCGACTAAAATTTCTATTGTAAATTTTGCTATTCCCCAGCTTTCGGCTTAGCGATAGTCTTCCTTGACATTTTTACGATGTTAAATATATATTTAACTGCCTATTTTTGGTTCCACGTCATTTGCTATACCAGAGTTTGGGAAAGGTTTGGAATATTTTTTATGATTGTGAATTTTTCTACGCTAAATGAGCAATTTTCAAAGACGTGTGATTTGACTTTTTTGCACTATGCTTATTAATTTATTTGAGTTCCCAATTGGAATTATTTTTAATTATTTTCGAAATAATACAATTTTAAATAATTTTAATATAAAATAATATTTTAAGTATCTCGCGGAGCTTGAATGACATTTTTAAACATTAAACGATTTGGGAGTAAATGTTTAACTGGCGACGCTTAGTAACTTTCATATCGGGCCCCCGGCGCTGGCGGTACCCGAAGGAACAGGGGCCCAAAAACGCTTCCGAATATTATTGTCCCAAATGATCGAAAAGGGCCTCAATATCGAGTTTCGTTGGGCGGGTCTTAAAGGACGATAGTTGCGCAACTGCCAACGCTTATGTCGTTTTTCATTAAGTGTGATATAATTGTTTCTTGGAGTGTAACTAATTGAGATTTATCTGTCGAAATCCATTGCATAAACTCAACCTCGTCAACATCTTCGGTTATTGTTTTCAAATATTGTAGAAACGCGCATCGTGCATTTTTCATTTTTTAAGTCACAAACACTGAGACTCATGAGATCAGTAACTGAAAATCTGTTTTCTTTTGTTAGTGCCGAACCATCAACTTCGCATTTTGATGGTATGTACAAACGCATACCGAATGCGTGCTTTTGGTCCTGTCAAAACACACCAAGGCAGTCTTAACGCACAGAATGTTGACAAACCAACTAAAGGGAGACCCTCTTCTTGGTATTTTTGATGAAGTTCTTTTAAGTTAAGCAATAATAGTCGTTTATGTTTTAACTCCTTTATACCTGTATCTGGATCTCGTACCGAAATACATTCTTTTATTTCAGGAGTCAACGTACTGTTCTCGTCATTTTGATAGAAAGTTGAAACAGCTTATTTAACTTCGTTTGATAATTTGGAGC